>NC_050464.1:9230659-9530659 GCF_903995425.1 Onychomys torridus
CAGATGACCCAGGTTTGATTCCAGCACCTCCACGGTGGCTCACCACAATCTTGACTTGGGTTCCAGGGAGTCCAACACCCTTTTTGACCTCTGTGCATGTGATGCACATACATGCATGCAGGCAAAACATTCACACACATAAAATAAAGTTAATAGATCTAAAATGATGTTTTCACTTAGCATAATGGTGTTCACAGAAAGCCCTCTCACTAGGGAGGCTGAGACAGGAAGGTCCTTAGTTGGAGGCCAGACTGGGCTATATAACAAGACTTTGTCTCCAAAAAGCTTTCTTCTTTCTTTTCTGCAAGGTGCTGTATACCCCAGGCTGCCTTCAAATATGCTATGTGAATGAGGAGGGCTTTGAACTTCTGATCCTCCTGTCTCCGTGTCTTCAGAGCTAAGATTACAGGTGCATATACTTCCATTCTTGGTTTCCAAAAGCAAAAAAGGCTTCATCAATTGGAATGGACTTTCCCCCCTATTTTTTATTTTAAACATTTCACTATTTGTGTACATTCATGTGTGTTTCTTGGAGTGCAAATGGGGTGTCAGAGAACTTGTGGGAGCTGGTTCTCTCCTTCCACAGGGTGGTTCCTGGGGGGATCAGAACACGCTATTAGGCTTTGTGATCCACAAGCCTCAGAGAGTTTGTTTCATCTCCTCGTGGGAGTGCGGGATGACAGATGTGTGCCCTGCCATGTCCAGCTTTTTATGTGGTCACTGGGTATCTGAACTCATGCCTGAATGATGAGTGCTTTATACACTGGGCTGTCTCCCCAGCTCCATACTTTGGGTTTTGAAAAAACGACAACATGATGGAAATGCCAGAGTTCCAGATGGTTCTACTCCTGTTTATTGTCTATCAGACACCACAGCCGGAGGTGAACAGGTCTGTAGTTCTTCCTGAGGTGGACCTCATTGCCTGTGTCAGTGTCAGGGACCTATATGAGCTGGCAGGGTATGGGGTCACAGTCTCCTGTTTGTACAGGGGACTGTGTGATGGAGAACACATTGCTCCTGCTTATGAGACCAAAAGGGCACCTTCTCTTTGGAATCAGCACAGAGCAAGGATCCGGCACACCCTCCAAGCAGAGACTTCTAAAAAGAGTGCTCCAGACTTGTACATGCTTTCTCCTAGGTCTAACCTGTAGCTCAGCTTCCAGGCAAGGGCGTGACTTGCCTTCAGCACCACTGACTGATCGCAACCATGGTACTCAGGAGAGATGCCTTATGATCAAGATGACTCTGTGAGTATGGTTTTGGTTTCTTCTTTTCTCTTCCTCTTCCTCCCAGCCCCTCCCCCACGTGTGTGTAGGTGTACACACCCATATGCACACTTGCAGAAGCCAGAGGAGGATCTCAACTGTCTCCACCTTGAGAATGGGTCTCTTGAGACAGGGTCTCTCCCAAGCTGGAAGGGACCAGCTCACAATTTGGATAGGCTGGCTGGCCAGGGAGGTCCTGGGATCCACCTGTCTCCACCCCCAATGCTGGAGTTACTGAACATACATGGCCGTGTCCTGCTTTTATTTCATGCCCAGCTTTGTAAGTGGGTGCTTGGGATTTGAACGTAGGTCCTCATGCTTGCAGGACAAGGACCCTGATGTACTGAGTCATCTCTCTAGCTCCGGTTTTGTATAAACTCTTTAACATTTAAATTTTTCATTTATGTATATGTGTGTATGAGCGTATGTGTGGGGTTGTCCACAGAAGCCGGAAGAGGGTGTTGGATTCCCTGGAGCTGGAGTTTCAGGCAGTTGTGATCTGTCCAACATGAGTGCTGGGAACCAAACTCGAGTCCTCTACAAGAGCAGTGTGCCGTCTTAATTGCTGAGCCATATCTTCAGCCCTTGTTTCTTACCTCTGGAGATATGATAGCTTTGTCCATCTTCCACTGTCTGTATCTCCCTGTTCCTACCTCTCCCCCAACCCTCTCTCCAGGGATTAAGAAATGGTAGGCAACTGCCTCTGTGTCAGTCTGAGTACTCAGTGTATAACTTCCATCCTCATATGGTTATGAAGGCTGCTGCAGTGCCAGCCATCAAATGAGCATCCAATGGGGTCTAAGAGAGGCTCACACAACACCCTTCTTTTCCTGGCTGTGACTCCTCTATTTGCTTCCAGTAGGGAGTGGGGATGGCAAGGCTTCTCCTCTGTAGCATGTAACACCTTCCAGAAGGTCCAGGGCTCCCTACAGGTTCCCAGGTACAAGTGCTGGGGGAGCTAGAGAGTGAGTAGTGAGAAGTGAGGTTTGGGGAGCTGAAGGGGCGGGGCCTCTTCCTACTGGTTGGTGCTGGTTGAGAACCACTAGTCTATGCCTCTAGCAAGTGGTGAAACTCACTACAGAGCAATTAGGAGGAGGCAAGTCAGACAGCCTAGATAGGAAGAAGAATCCAGCACAAGTGCTGAACACTGTCAATCCAAGCAAGAGGGTCAATGTAGCTGGAAGGTTTCTCTGGTCCCGCCTGGTCCTGCATGGCCCTGCAGTCCTGCAGCCGCTTATGAAATAATCATTCAGAGGCTTAGTATTATTTATAAACTGTATGGCCTATGGCAAGCTTCTTACTAGCTAGCTCTTTCATCTTAAATGAACCCATCTCTACTAACTTTGTGTTGCCACATGGCTGTGGCGTTACTGGTCTGCTAGCACCTTGCTTCTCCTTGGGTGGTGGTTTGCAACTCTCTTCTTCTCTCCTTTCTTTTCTCTGTATATCTGCTTGGATTTCATGGCTCTAAGCTGCCTTGCCATAGGCCAGTGTAGCTTTATTTATCAACCAATCAGAGCAACACATATTCACAGCCTACAGAAAGACATCCCACAGCAGGTCACACCTGCCCATCTCCTGCAAGCCACATCCTGAGGGATTCCAGGCAGACACTCTTCCACAGAGCCATGCCATAGCCACTCACTGGGGGATTCTAGACGAGGGCTTTGGTGAGACCTCAGGCACCATGGTGGTGAAGATGAGGAGGGGTATTATATGGTAGGTGGCAGCCAGTCTTTATCACCTGAGGACAATGACCCACCTCGCACACTGGAAGACACAATGGCTTGTGTCAATAGTGTCCTCAGTACACAGTATGTTCAATGGCCACCAAGGATTAGAGCTGCTTGACCTGGTGGGGCCACTAGCCGTAAGTCAGATTCTTCCTTGCTGCTCACACAGCACAACAGCTTCCCCGTGTCTCCCACGTGCTGCAATCCCACTGAGAGATGACCTCAAGGACCTGTATGTTTCTTTCTATCGAAGACTGATGGAGGAACAGGGAGGTGAGACTTCTTGGAGGTTGTGTGCCCTTCAGCTACTTTGAGAAAAGGAACTATCAGAGGGTGTGGGACTCTGCCGACCTCAACTCAGCTGTAGGCACCCTTAGGTGGGTAGTGGTATGCAGGCAATGGATGGGAGATGGTTGACACTAGTCCCACAGAATGTGTCATCTCAAAGATGGCCCCCATGTATTTCTGTAGATAGAAGTGGGTATAATGGGGACTGTTTTGAGTAGGAAAGGTGTATTAGTGTTTTTTTTTTTTTTTAAATTGGTTATGACAAAATACTTGACAAGTGCCACTCAAGAAAGGAAGGAAGGAGAGTTTGTTTGGGCCAGTTTGGGAGCTGTCTTTCATGGTGAGGAAGTCATGGCAGCCCGAATGTGAGGCAGCTGGCATCCACAGTCAGGAAGCAGAGAGAGATAGATGCTGGTGTTCAGCTTGCTTTTTTTCTTTCTGTTCAGTCTGGAATCCCAGCCCAGGGAAGTGTGCTGCCTACATTCAGGGTGGATCTTCCCACATCAGATGAGCCTCCCTGGAAACACTGTGATAGACAAGCCCAGTGCTGTGCCTCCCAGATGATTCCGGGTCTCATCAGGTCAACAGTGGAGATTAACTGCCACACCAGGGACTAGCCGGGGATTCCTGCTGGGGACACACCCCATGGTGACTTCACCGGTGGACTGTGTGCCATTGGGAATTAGCCACGTGTGAGGTCACAGTGCTCCCTTTGCAAATATGGAAAAGATGTGGTTAATGATGACCCCCAAGTGTCCTGTCTCTACATGGCCATTTTGCTGTCTGGCTTTGTGCCACCAGAGATCACTCTTGTATTGTCCCTGTGTGTTCATACTGTGCTGATTTGCAGGGCTCCCACCAGTCTCCAGTTGTGGGTGTGTTGGAGCTCTGCCTTCCCCTGTGCCAGGCCATGAGCCATGTGTGGTACTTAAAGAAAAGAGTTCCAGGGTGTTGGCAAAGACTACCTTTCTTAATTATTGTTATCTTGGTCTCGGGACACATGGAGGACAAAATATCAGAATATACCAAGTTGGAGGCATAGCTCAGCAGTACATGGCTTTTCTAGAATCCCTCAGTGAGGTGCTGAGGTGTGGCTCAGTGGTAGAGTTCCTGCTAGCATGCATGAGACCCTGAATTTATTCCCAACAGTGTATATGTACACACACATGCACACACGTGCACACACACACACACACACACACACACACACACACACACACACTTTAATTCTGTTCCATTATGACTTCACAGGCCTCCACCCTCAATCCCTCACCCCACCTCTAATCTATTTCCCAGCCTCACAATTTTGCCATTTAAAGGCTGTTATACAAATGGAATAATATAGAGTGTAACCCTTCGAGCCTGGCTTTCTCTGCATTCTGCATAATTCCCCTGTGAACTATCAAAGTTGCTGTTTGTGTCCTTTCTTTTCAGGGCTAAGTAGCATCCATGGGGTGATGTTACAAGTTTAATGGAGGGCATTGGATCATTTCCAGTTTTTGTCTGTTATGAATGAAATTCCTCTGAACAGTCGTGTGTGTGTGTGTGTGTGTGTGTGTGTGTGTGTGTGTGTGTGTGTTTTGTCCCAGTGAGTTTAATTAGGGTTACTGTTTCCAGGAGCATGCACAGATTTTACTGTGACGCTGACTCTTAGGTTTTAAAATACAGGCTCATGTGTTTCAACATTAAATGTTCCCCAGAAGGTGGCACTGTTTGGGAACGTTGTGTGGCCTGTGGGAGGTGGGACCTGAGGATTATCGTTCTCTGCTCCACTTTCCATCCTGTCCCTGCTTCCTGTTCTGCTAAGTTGAGAGGAGGTGAGGGGTCCCAGCCACCTGCTCCCACTTCCATGGAGATACCTTGCTTTCATCAGGTCATCTGTCCCCAGATAATAATACATAGCCGTAGCCACATTTTCCCAGTTAGCCTCAGTCCCTGCCATGCCCTATTGCTTCCCAACCCCATGACTGTTGCCAATGGCAATAGAAAACCCAATGTATGATGCCGATATGGTGGCCAGCTTTCTCCTTCCCACTCTATTTATTTATGCTCTGTGCCTGATGCATGTGGTGGTTAACAGCAATCGTCAACTTGATAGGATCTAGAATCACCTTGGAGACAAAGCTCTGCAAGGGTCTGTGAGGGAGTGTCTAGATTAGGTTCACTGAGGAGGGAACACCCACCCTGAATGGCACAATCCCATGGGCTGAGGTCCTGGACTGAATTAAAAGCAAAAAAGTAAGCTGAGCTCAGGCATCCATCATGGCTTCCTGACTGGATGCAATGTGACCAGCCGCCTCACACTCCTATCATCCTGCCTTCCCTGCCCAAATGGACTGTGCCCTCAAATGGTGAGCTAGAATAAACCCTTGTCTTTAAGTTGCCTCTGTCCAATATAAAAAATGAGAGAATGTCTCAAAAATGAGAGAAGTAGCTGCTACAATGTTGCAGTCATACCCAACTGTGACCACAGCTTTGATACTAATAAGGGGTCTCGACCTCAAGCTGGTCAGGGTGTTCTACTTCCACTTCTGTGGCCTTGATGAAATACTCAGATAAAAAAAGCAACTTAGCAGAGAGAACAGGGTTTATTTTAGCTCAGGATTCTAGGTTGCAGTCCATTACAGCAGGTAAATCAAGGCAGGAACTTAAAACATCCAGTCCCTTCACAGCCATGGGGCAGAGCAGAGTGAAATGATTCATGCATGCTTGCTCGTTTACACTCAGCTCAATTTCTCTATTCTCATACAGCTCAGGACCCCCCATCTAGGGAATGGTGCCACCCACGTGATTAAGACAACTGGGGCTGGAGATATGATCAGTGGTTAAGAGCACACACTGCTCCTGACGAGGAGCTGAATTTGGTTCTCAGGACCCATGTCAGATGGCTGACCACTGCCTGTGCTTCAGGGACTCTGATACCCTCTACTGGCCTCCTTGGGTGCTGCACCCATGTGCACGACCCACACATGTATACACATACCTAAAAATAAAAAGATAATTCCCCACAAACATGTGCACAGGCCAACCTGATCTAGAGAATTCCTCACTGAGACTCTCTTCTCAAGTGGTTCTATGTTGTCTCCAGTCAACAGCCCAAACCAACCATCACTGGTAGTGAAATTAGCAATTTTCATATCCATTGTGCTGGAGTGGAAAACTCAGCGCACATGTTGGCTCTTGGCCCCACCCAGAGGGGTGGAGTCTTTATGAGCTGGTAGACAACCAAAAGACAAAAATGGCAAAAAGCCCAAGAGATGGTGGTGGTGGCAGTGGCGGTAACGGCGGCAGTTGGATGAATGTATATGAGTGAGTAGAGCTTCCAGAACGTGCTCAGAAAGAACTAGGTGTCCCCAGAGACCAGTCAAGGCAGGGGTGGCAGTGTGAGGTTGTGAGGCCGAGTCCAAGTCACATATTCATCTCTGCCTGTCACTCTGTCACTTGATGGGACTGATCAGCTTCAGCCACTGCTTGTCTTGCTATGTAGACTTTTTTCATCTAGGGGCTAGATCAGCTAATCACAGGGAATGTCTCTTGTCATCATTGAATTAGAAAGCCAAAGGTTAGGGTCATGGCTCAGTGGTGGAGCCCCTGCCTAGAATCCCCCAGTGAGGGGCTGGGGTGTGGCTCAGTGGTAGGGCACCTGCCTAGAATCCCCCAGTGAGGGGCTGGGGTGTGGCTCAGTGGTAGAGCATCTGCCTAGAATCCCCCAGTGAGGGGCTGGGGTGTGGCTCAGTGGTAGAGCACCTGCCTAGAATCCCCCAGTGAGGGGCTGGGGTGTGGCTCAGTGGTAGGGCACCTGCCTAGAATCCCCCAGTGAGGGGCTGGGGTGTGGCTCAGTGGTAGGGCACCTTCCTAGCATGTGTGGGGCCCTACTTTTAATCTCCAGTGCTGAGACACCAACAACATCAAAACGGTGCTTCTCAGAATGTTGGTTGTGTCATGTGATCTCCACATGGACTGTCTTCCTAATGTTGACACGCATTTGCTCCATCATTTAGACTTGTTTTAAGAGGAACAAACTGAAGACTAAAGGTGAACCATTTGCCTGAGTGCATAATACTTCAGAACTCAGGCTTTGAAATCCCCTCTTCAGGGGCCCAAGTGTCACTGGCAGATGGGCTGGGGAGATTGCTCAGTGGTTAAAGCACTCCCTTGTAAAAGTATGAGGACTGGAGTTTGGATCCCCAGAACCCACCTAAGAGCCTGGTGGGTTTGGTGACCCACCTGTAGTCCAGCCTAACAAGGTGAAGATGGGATCCCCAGAGCAAGCGGTTTAGGGAGACTAGGCATGTGAGTGAGCTCTGGGTTTGAGTAAGACCCCCTGCCTTGTAGGACAAGGCGGAAGGAGATTGATGGAAGATGATTCCTGCCACTGACCCTGGGTCTCTGTGTGCACACATCCACCCGTGTGCTTTGAGTTTTTTGTCAACTTGACACAAACTAAAGTCATCAGAGAGAGGGAGCCTCAACTGAGAAAATGCCTCCCTAAGGTCAGGCTGTAGGCAATTTTCTTACTAGTTATTGATAGGGAGGTCCCAGCCCACTGTGGGTGGTACCACTCCTAGACTGGCGGTCCTATAAGAAAGCAGGCTGAGCAAGCCATGAGGAGCAAGCCAGTAAGCAGCACCCCTCCATGACTTCGGCATCAGCTCCTTTCTAGCCAGTTTGAGTTCCTGCCTTGACTTCCCTCATTGGACTGTAATTCTGGACAGGTAAGGCAAATGAACCCTTTCCTTGGCACGCTTTTGGTCATGGTGTCTCTTCACAGTAATAGCTACCTCAAGACAACCTGTGCACATGAGCATCTACACATGTGTGCCCACACAGGTATAACAAAACACAAAACAACCCATACACAAACACGCATCCCCCCCCCACACCTGAAAAACAAAAAAAAAGGAAAAAAAGCTGAACCTTGTAAGTGAAAGAGTTTGGGTTCATAGTTACAAAGGTGTTATTACCCGGAATGCTGCACATCTTTTTGGGAGATACTGGTCCTTTTTGATGCCATAAGTTTTGAGACCCCACAGGCAGAGCATTCATGAAGTCCCCCCTTCACAACTTGGCACCTTTCACAAGATTCTGGGGTTCAATGCAGCATGACAGGAAGTGGGAATCCCCATTCTGATTGGGCTTTCTCCACCTAGCATTGGATCTGAGTTCTAGATTTGGAGATGGCAAGGTGTGTGGGGATTCAGTCAGGTTGGGCCAATTTGTCTGGTCCTCATCTAGGATGGGGTCATCCCCTGTCGGGGGCCACCATTCTGAAACCAGAAGCCTTGATGCACATGTCTGTGGTCTCTTAAAGTGGGATGTCTCCGCTCCTCTGGGGTTTCAGCCATGACAGAGAGGCATCCTGGCCCACACTCCTGCCAGAATAGGTTCAGTCTTGCCCTGACTTGGAAGGCTTAACCAGGATATTAAGGATCTTCAGGCGTGCCTGATGCCCTTGCAGGGGTGTGGTGAGGGTCAAATTAGCTATGCATGAGAAAGTGCTTAGGAGGGATTAGATGCCCTGTACACTCAGTAATTTTCTTTCCAGATCTCTTTCTTTTCCTCCTTCGCGCTCCCTCTATGTATGTGTATCTGTGTATACCAGTCCACACATGTGTGGGCATGGAGACCAGAGGACAGACAACCACTTTTTGAGGCAGGGTCTCTCACTGGCTGGGGGCTTACAGGTATCTCAGACCAGCTGGTTAGTGAGCACCAGGGATCCTCCCATCTCCACCTCCCCAGCTCTGGGGACATGAGTGTGCGCCACCATGCCTGTCTTTTTCAGAGGGTTCTAGAGATGAAGATCGGGTCCTCACACTTATGAGCCAAGCACTTTATTGACTGAGACATCTTCCCAGTCTCATAAACACAGAGTTTTGTGATTACCGGGGTGGAAAAGGAAGCCAGATTGGGAGGCTATTGGGGAAGGTGCGTCATTTTTATATCTGGAGAGGAGGCCAGAGCCAAATGCTTGCGTCTTCCTGGCTCCGATGCCTTTGCAGGGACTGGCTGGTGGAGGGTGTGGCTCAACTCTGACATTTTGGCTCTTGGCTGTTGTTTGTACAGAAGCCCTGAACTGAACACATCTGCCAGCTAGATGAAATTAAAGCTTTACTCAGGCCCCCAGGAAGGTGATCATTTGTATTATGTGGGAGCAGCTATTTGTGAGAGTGAGAAATTTCCTTAAGACAATAAAGATGGGCAGGTGAGATGGCTCCACCAGGAAAGGCACCAGCTGCCAAGTCTGAGGACCTGAGTTTGATTCCCAGAACCCCCCCCAGTGGAAGGATAGAACCAACTCGCCTGAACATTGTCCTCTAAAACCACAGCACACGCTTGTCCATGAACATACTCGCATAGGGTAACTTTTAAAAATGTGATAAAGGGCTGGAGAGATGGCTCGATGATTAAGGGTACTGGATTAGATTCCTGGCACCCACATGGTGGCTCACAGCAGTCTGTAACTCTAGTTCCAAGGCCTCCAACACACACACACACACACACACACACACACACACACACACACACGCTCACATGCATGCTGTGGTACACACATGGAGGTCAGAGGACAACCCTCAGGAGTCAGTTCTTTCCTTCTACCATGTGGGTCTCGGACAGAACTCAGGCCACCCAGCTTGGGGGAAGAAGGCTCTTCTACCTGCCCAGACATCTCGCTGGTCCTCCATTTGTTTTGTGATGCTAGCCATTCTGACAGGGATACCATATCTTGTGTGGCCTCTGCAGTCTTGGGCCCCGAAGTATAGACTATATGGATGTTCATGTGAGGGATGAAGTCCAACAGGTTTACAGATGAGGAAAAAGTCGATGTTGCTATGGAGATGAGTGTGAGGGAATGGTCCAGAGATCAAGTAATTCTCATGCCAAGTCCAAAAGGATGTATCAGACCTACAGTTAGATGGAGAGTTGGGGGTGGGGTGCATTTACAGTAAGGGAACAGCATATGCAAAGGCCCAGAGGTTGCAGGGAGATTTGGGGTACAACCTGTTAATGGCAGTTGGTGGAGCATCAAGGTCAGGCTGAGAGAGCATTGCGGACCATGGGAACCTATGTGGCTCCATCTTCACCTCTTCTTAGGTCCACACTCATCACCTCAATATTTCTACTGTATTTTTAAAAATTCCTGGGGCTGCAGCCACGGCTCAGTGGTTTAGAGCACTTGTTGCTCATAGAGAGGACCCGAGTTCGATTCTCAGCACGTAAGTGATGGCTTACAGCCATCTCTGACTCTGGTTCCAGGGGATCCAACACCCTCTTTGGACCTCTACATCAGGCATCAGGCACACACGAGGGTATACAGACATAGGTGCAGGCAAAATACACACACACACACACACACACACACACACACACACACACACACACACAAATCCAAGTCCTTTTGAAAAAATTTTCATCACTATACAAATTTTCTCATGTCTTCAATACATGATAAAATTGCATGTACAGCAACCAATCATTTAAAATAAATGTCTTTGTAATCTATTATCAGTAAACGCTGGCAAAATGGGTGACAAGTGAAAAATACCCCAGACTGTACCACACTAGCCTCCTACTGCTGTGCATGACATGACAAGGAGACAGAGCTTTCCATTCCTGAGGAGGGTGACAGACTTCTTTTCTTTTCTTTTCTTTTTTCTCTTCTCTTCTTTCTTTCTTTCTTTCTTTCTTTCTTTCTTTCTTTCTTTCTTTCTTTCTTTCTTTCTTTCTTTCTTTCCTTTTTTGAGGCAGGGTTTCTCTGGGTAACAGCCCTGGCTGTCCTGGAACTTGCTTTGTTGACCAGGATGACCTTGAACTCACTGAGATCTGCCTGCTTCTGCCTCCCAGAGTGCTGGGAATCAAGGCATACACCACCACTGCCCGGTGACAAACTTCCTTTTTAGCAGAGGTTTTCACTGAGTTGTCTGGCTAGTAAGAACCAGATCAAGGTGGCCTGGATCAGTACTTAAGCAGCAGTCAGAAAGATGGGTAGGACATGCCCTGTGGCATCGTGCCCACTGTACCTGTCAGCAATTGCTACCATAACTCTGAGGAACAAGTCAGCCAGCACTCAGTAGCCACTTGCCCCAGGCTGGGGTGATAGCCTATAGTTCCACTGATCTGGGAGGGGCTGCCTCCAGGCCCCACCCCTCTACCGCAAACAAAAAAGCCCCACCCCCCTTTTTTTTTAAAGACTAGGGCTATAGCTGGGTTGGTAGAGCTCTGACCTTGCTTTTGCAAGAGGCACTGGGCTCAGATCCCAGCATTTCATTATCCAGGCATGGTGGTGCATGTTAAGGTACAGCAATCAGGGTGGATAAGGTATACAATGGGCATAAGGCTGTCCACAGGATCTGTGCAATCACAGCCTGCCACACTGTTTGCAGACCACCCTTGGACTCCAAAGGGGGTTTTCTTTTTCCTTTTTCTTCTCTTTTTTTAAAAGCTGAGCAGTGATGAGATCAGCCCACATGGGATCTTGTTTTCGGGGTAGGGGGATCATTCTGATAGCTGTGGGGAGACTGGCCTGGACTCTGGGAGGCTAGAGGACTGCACATGAGAAATGGTGGATGGCCGTGGTGGTGATGCCATGGATGGATGTGGTCAGCAGGGCTTTGTAGGGCTAGCCTGAAGCATGGCTGGTTGAATAGATGAACACAAGCATTACCCAGACAGAAGTTGCTGGGAAGGGGCCAAGGCTGTCCCTGGAGCTGGAGTTACAGGTGGTTGTGTGCCACTGATGTGGGTGCTGGAGCTGAACCTGGATCTTCTGTGAGAGCAGTATGCCCTCTTAACCACTGAGCCACCACCTCTCCAGGCCCTTTGCTTAATGTCCCAATGAGTTTCCTCAGGTTGCATCTAGGAGCATGGATAAGGGGTTGTTTACAGGAGCATGATGAGTAATTTACCAGTGTTCACCACTGAAGAAAATATCTCTCCCTTCTCCAGCAACATAAACTTCCTGTAAATCCTCAGGAAGTGAAGATTCCCACGAGCCCCTCCTGAGCTCCTTATCCGTCAGGTGGAAGATTGATGGGAGCAGTCTTGTGCAGGCGGTCATAACTGTTGAACACTGAATGGATTCTGTGGGACAGGAACTAAGGGGGCCTCATGGGAAAAGGACATCTGTGCCACAGTGCCCAAGGCCTTAACTGCAAAGACTTGGAGCCTCTCTGTTGTAAGAGGGAACCTAACTGAAGCCGTTTTCAGTCTGGGCAAAGTCTCCATTTTTGTATTAAAGTCAAGTAAAATTTGAGTTCCCGAGGCACCCCCCCCACTCCCCTCCCCCTATCTCCCACCCCTGCCTTTGGTAGCTAACATCGGCATCCTGTCCTTCAAGGACAAATATATGACATCTTGCTCTGCAAGGACAGATACATGGTATCCTGTTTCACAAGGACAAATACAGCACGCCCTGTCTGTCACGACCAGAGGGGCACCTTAGATATCAGTCTAACTGTACAGGGCAGGAGGCAGCCAATAGGAACAAGCCAAACCACCCAGTACAAATGCCCTAAGTCCTGATTGGTTCATGACACTCGTATAAGCAAAAATGGTTGTGATTCGTTTTGCTTAAAAACCCTGAGTCTGGGATGCAGTCGGCTCCGGAGTCTGTGCTGTTGTCCTTGGCTGGCCAGTCAGTTTGTGCTGCCCAATCGAATTAAGTCTTGCTTTGGGTAAACTCTTGTGTCTGCTTGGGTTGTTTCTGCTTGGGACCCAAGTGGTGGCTTGGCTACACTGCTGCCATGACAAGCTCCATAGATATCAGCCAGAAAATAGGTCTGTGTTTCAGTTTACTCTAAGGCAACACCGGGTTCAGGAAGGGCCACAAACTGACACCTCCCTGGCACCTCCCAGGAACAGGCGGGCATCTAAGGATGAAGTACCTGATATTCCAAACATTCCAAACCGTCAGATAAGATTAGATAAGATCATCAGAGACCCTGAGCCCAGCATTCACCTATTCCCTTTCACCAAGATAGCCCCAGACAAATGTCAGCCAATCAGTTTCTGAACCCTGGAAACTCTCTCACCCCACCTCTGCTGTGATAAAACCCAGACAGGGGCTTGGGGCTCTGCTCTCACCAGACAGAGGGAGAGCCCAAGCTCGAGCTTCAATAAAGAATCTCTGCTTTTGCATATGGATTCAGACTCCTTGATGGTCTCTGGGGAATTCAGAGACTTGGGCATAACAGCTTCAGAGCGTCAGACCCCACAACACCATGTTGGAGCTTGAGCTACCAGCAGGCCTCTTGGCTCCTATGTCTGGTGGAGGCTGATGGTTTGTGGGGCTGAAGCTGGGTGGTACCCTGGAACAGAATCATTTAAATAGCCACAGGGCTTTCACATAGCATGGCAGCTGGGCCCCAGAAACAAGGGACATGCTCACAACACATACTGTCTTTGCTCTCTAGTCCTTGGAGGTCACTCAGTGCCAGGGCCTTGCTGTACTGTGATCATGAAGCATGGGTCAGTTTTGAGGAGAGGGGCTCATTGCTACATAGGAGAAGTATCAAGGTTTCATTTTAAGAAGAACTAATGGAGGAGGTGTGTGGGGGGAGATAGCATGAAATTTGTCTAGAGAAATGCCTCCCTGGGGAGCTGTAAACAACAGCCAACCCTTCCTCCTGACTTCTCAACGACAAACCAAAGTATAGTTCACCAAAGTTCACCCTGGGAACCGATCAGCCTTATTTACCCTAGGTGAGGGGCTATTGGCAGGAGTGTAGGGGACCTCAGTGCAGCCTTACAGGGAAATCTTCACCCAGCATGGATGATGGCTGCCCGATGTCCTCAAAGATGGAACCCCTCCATTCAATTAGCCCCCACCAGACTCTAACACCTCCTGAGACCCTGAGGCTACATGTGCGAGTTGGGTAGGGCTGGAGAGATGGCTCAGAGGTTGGGAGGACTGACTGTTCTTCCAGAGGTCCTGAGTTCAATTTCCAGCAACCACATGGTGGCTCACAACCATCTGTAATGAGATTTGGCACCCTCTTCTGTATACATAATAAATAAATAAATCTTAAAAAACAAAAAACAAAAAACAAAGAACAAATATTTGGGGGATATCTGGAGTCTCAGGTGACTGACCAACAGTCCTCCCTTTGACAGAATGTCAGCAGTTGAAAGCAGAATCCTAATGATCTCTTGCAAATAAAAACCTCTGATCTAATGAAGATGGCAGCTGTTTTGTTCAGGGGACCATGGTCTACTAGTGAAGTGACTGCCAAGCCTGAGGAAAGACACTAGAGTTGTCCTCTAGCATCTGCCCTGTGAACACACACACACACACACACACACACACACACACACACACACACACCTATTCATCCCAGATGGAGAACCAGTAGCAAAGCAAAGTAATGATTACAAAGCCCAACTTGGTATAGACAAATTTCTAAATAGTCTTTTTAAATAAAAAAACAAACAAAACAAAACAACAAACAAACATGGAGCCAGATATATGGGTGAAAGCCTGGGAGAGATCAGGGAAATGGGGACAGCCACAGCTAACTTTACCCCACCAACTTTGCAGCTTCCAAATGCGAGTTATTTCCTGTCTACCCATGTCTATATGCCTTGCTGTTCTGCCATCTGATTTACTCTCTCTGTTCAGTTACATCACTTCCTCTTCCTACACAGCTCGGTCACTTTCTGTCTGTCTGTACAGACCTCCAGACCTCCATGATGAACTAGTGTTGGAATTAAGGCATGTGCCACCACACCTGGCCCTGTTTCTAGTGTGGCCTTGAGCACACAGAGATCCTGCCCCCAAAGTGATAGGATTAAAGGCGTGTGCTAACATTGCATGACTTCTGTGTTGTGGCTGGCTTTTTCTTCTGATCTCCAGGCAAGTAATATGTCACCACAACTTGGGGGACCAGAGTTGATTGGGTTACTAACGGGGTTACTCAGAGGATCAGGAATGACCCAAATACAGTTGCGTCACAGGGTGACAGCCACCGCCCTGAACTCTTTGTGTGATGGGCTGAGAGTCTCTCCTTCTCAGTGTGGCTGGTCACAGTCTCCTCTAGCAATTGTTTAGTGTTTTCAGAGCCTGGGGAGGGGCCCCTGAGAATCTTAGAAGCTCTGGCTTCCCCAAGCATATGACATTTGTTCACTTCCAGAGTCTCAGAAGCCTCCCCTTCTCCCTGGAGGGGAAGTGTGAGCTCTGTGGAGATTGCTCTGTGACATGCACAATGACATGGGCATGATGTATTTTGTGGAAATATCTGCTAGGAATGTCAGACAAATCCAACAACCCAGAAGGCATATGTTTCTAGAGAGAATGCACTGTGTTGCCATGCTTTCTGGCTTGGACTCAGAGGCATTTGAGGGGTGGTGGGGTAGGCACTGGCCTGGAATCTGTCCCAGGGGAGTGGGTACACCATGTGGTTGCATTTGACCCTCAGAGAGATCCCATAGTTACATGCAGGTACACACGATACACTAACCACACTCTCAATTTTGGTTGTTTTCCACACCCGCAGCCAGCACTCTGTGCCACGTTAATGTCTAGGTATTTTTCCATCTGGAAAAAATTTCTTTTTCCTTCCCTAACTACCTCACAGGGACATAAAAATGCCTGCATAAATACCCCTTTATACATCAGACAGAGAATAAAAGGAGGCATTACCAAAATAGAAGATACTCTTCACACTGGAGGATTGTAAAATCTGTGATCAGGGAACTGGGAATTCAAGTGTTATGTGTCAGGCACGTCGGCAAATATCTTAGAAATAAACATAGACACTGAAAGGATGGAATAATTAGAGTCTGGAGGCTGTTACGGAAAGAGAGGGGAAGCTGCCCTAGGGTGAAGGCAAAAGAAAACTGGTGGACAGAGTAACCGGGAAATGGAACGGGAGAGACTCACACCCATCCTCTCTCATACTCCCAGCATTTGAAATGGGCACAAAACAAAAAGGGGGCTTTGAAAGGGAAAGGCGCTGTGACATTTTAATTGTCAACTTGGTACAGTCTAGAACCATTTGAGAAGAGCATCTCCATGAGGAATTGTCTAGATCAGGTTGGCCTATGGGCATGTCTGTGGGGACTGTCTTCAGTGTTAATTGATGTGGGAAGACCCAGCTCACTGTGGGCGACACCATTCCCTAAACAGGGCATCCTGAACTGTCTGAGTGGAGAAAGTGAGCTGGGAGCAAGCAGCACACAAGAACCCATGGGTTTACTCTTCCCTGCTCTTGACTGTGGATGGAATGTTTTAAGATCCTGCCTTCACTTCCCGTTGGTAATGGACTGTAACCTGGAACTGTAAGCCGAATAAACCCCTTTCTTTCTTATGTTGCTTTTGGTCAGGGTGGCTTTAAGTTTTATTTATTTATTTTTAAATGTGTGTTGGTGGAGTGCCACGTGTGTGCAGTGCCTGTGGAGGCCGGAAGAGAGTGTTGGACCTCCTGGAACTGGAGTTACAGCTGGTTGTGAACTGCCAAGTGTGGGTGCTGGGAACCGAACTGGAGTTCTGCAGAAGCAGGGTGCGTTCTTCACCACTGAACTCTCTCTCCAGTCCCTGCTCAGGGTGTTTCTGTCACAGCCACAGACGTGAGACTAGAACAGAGACTGTGCTCAAAAAAGCATGGTTCTCTTTTATTTTAATATATGTCAGTTTTAATAAGGTATACTTTACATCTAGTGAAATTCACTCTTTCGGGGATGTATTTCTATATATTTTTTTTGTTATTTGTTTTCTGAGGGGTCTCTAGAGTCTTGGTATGTAGGCCAGGCTGGCATCAAACTTGTAATCCTCCTGCCTCGACATCTAAGTGCTGGAATTACAGCGCCATCACACCTGCCAATGTGAGTTTTGTTTATGTATGTGTGACCTGCTTCCTCCAGTGAGGTCCTACATCCTTCGAAGTTTCCAAAACAGCACTGCCTCCTGGGGACCAAACATTCAACACTTTCTATTCAAGCCATAAGATACCGGAAGGAGTCACAGTCTGGAGGGCGCCCCTCTCTTCTCCTGCCTCACCCCTCTCTTCCATTCCCTTCCTCCACTTTCTGTTTCTCCCCCACTCTCTTTTCTTTCCTTGGCCTTTATTTATTTGTTCCTACGCTTTCTTCTCCTTCCTTCCCTTTTCCTAGTCCCTTCATGTCTGCCCTCTCTTCCTTCCTCTCCTCTCCCCTCGGTAGAATCCAGATCCCAACACACATCAGGAAAACTTCACCCCCAGAGAAAAGCCACACTTAAGAGTTACGGGTTTCACGATGACATTTTCATACACATATCATTATAATGTCCCCACGCTCACCTTTACTCCCTTCTCTTTTTCTCCTCCTCCGGCTGCTCCCCTTCCTGTTCTGAAATAGTTTCCTTTCTGCTTCTATGTCATATCTGTATCATCCATTTGCACAGATGTGTCATCTATAGCATGCATGCCAATACTCCCCTGCCCCCTTCTCCCTTCCACGCAGTTCAGGCACAGCCTGTGAAACGGTGCTCCCACATCAAGAGAGGAGAGTGGGCTTTCCACCTCAACAACCCAATTAAGACACCTCCTCTGGGAGAGATGTTTCAGCAGTTAAGGGCATTGGCAGCTCTTCCAGAGGGCCTGAGTTCAATTCCCAGCCACCACATGGTGGCTCACAGCCATCTATAATGAGATCTGGCGCCCTCTGCTGGCACACAGGTGTACTTGCAGATAGATCACTATATACATAAAATAAATACATCTGTGAAAAAGTTAGTAAAAAAGATACCTCCCCCAGACATACCTTACAGCCCAAGCTAATCCAGACAGTTCCAAGACTCCCCATGTGATTCCTCATTACGTCAAGTTGACTATATCAATTGTTGGAATGAAACACCATGACCAAGGCAATTTACAGAAGAAGGAATTTTATTTGGGTTTGTAGTTCAAGCGGAGTCCATGATGGCAAAATGAAGCCATGGCAACAGGAACAGGAAGCTGAGGGCTCACATTTGGAACTCCAAGAGAGTACAGGAGACATGGTGTGAGTCTTTGAACTCGTGTGTGTGTGTGTGTGTGTGTGTGTGTGTGTGTGTGTGTGTGTGTTTTGTTGTTTGTTTTTTGAGACAGGGTTTTTCCATGTAGTTTTGGTTCCTGTCCTGGAGCTCGCTCTGTAGACTAGGCTGGCCTCGAACTCACAGAGATCCGCCTGGCTCTGACTCCCGAGTGCTGGGATTAAAGGCGTGTGCCACCACGGCCCCAGCAGTCTTTTAACTCTTAAAGTCCAACCCCACTGACACACTTCCATGCCTCCTAAGCCTCCCAAGCAGCACCCCCAGCTGGGACCAAGCATTTGAATGCCTGAGACTTTGAGGACGTCATTCAAACCACCACATGACCATCAAAACTGTCTTTCTTCCCTCCCTTCATACCACCTTGCCCCTCCCCCTAGACCTGAGCTTGGATCCCCATGAAGAGCTGGCTGTGGAGGTCACCCTAGGGCTGGGGAGACGAGGCAGAAGCAGGAGGATTGGGAGGCTCACTTGCAGCCAGTCTAGCTTAAATGGTGAGCTCCAGGTTCAATGGGAACTCTTGACTCAAACAATAACAGGGAGAGCAACCGAGGAAGAGACCAGATGTTGACCCCTGGCTTTCACATATACCTACATGGCTGAGCTCACCCACCTACACACATACACACGTGTGTAACACCACCCACACTTTCACAGACAAAGAAAGAAAGAAAAAAATGAGACTAATTATTTAAAAAAAAAAGTATTAGCCTACAACATGGCAACCTGACCCAGGAGCTGGGTGGAGAGAGTGAAGTCAGAACCTACAATTCTTTCCTTGCTAATTGGAGTGGGCTCAGGTTCCTGGCTGCAGCCAACTGTCTTTATGTGATTAATTTGGAAAATGTCATGGTCAAGAGGACAGGCTGTGGATCCGAGCGGCATAGGGCTGAGACTCGGCTTTGCCACTTAGAAGTTGTGTGACCTTGGCGAGAGTTTTAATTTAAAAAAAATTATTCATTTATTATCAGCAGCCCCAGAGGAAACGTGCGACCATTATCCAATATTCCGTTTGACCTTTCGTGTCTTGGGACTTCACTGGGGTGGGGGAGGGGCATGCCAGATCCAGGTGGACAAATAGACAAGAGGAAAAAGGCCATCGTAAGTGCGAATATTCAAAAATGTTTCTGAACGTTAGAAAAATTAATCATCAATTGGAAAGAGCTTCTGGGAGTCACGAATCCTTAAGTTCTGTACGCTTCAGTTTCTTTACTGGTGATTGGGGAATAATAAGGAAGGCAATGAAATAAAGGGCGTTTCGTACCCAGCTCAGTGGCTGCAAGCTCTGCAGTTGTTGAAATTATTATTATTGTTATTATTATTAATTCACCCAGCAGTTCAATGTGAATTCTGGGATAGTAATAAATTTCCCTGCTTCCACCCAGCCAGCAAGCCCAGCGTTTTTGTTTGTTTGTTTCTGTCTTTATGGTGTGTGTGTGGTGTGTGTGTGTGTGTGTGTGTGTGTGTGTGTGTGTGTGTGTGTTGTGGTGTGTGTGTGTGTGTGTGTTGTGGTGTGTGTGTGTGTGTGTGTGTGTGTGTGGTGTGTGTGTATGTGTGTGTGTGTGTGTGTGTGCACATGGAAGCCAGAGGAAGACATTGGGTTACCTGTTCCACCAGTTTCTACCATATTCCCTCCAGACAGGGCTTCTTACTGAACCTGGCGCTAGGATGGCGGCTGACAAGTTCCAGTGGTTTTCCTGTCTCCACCCTGGACAGCGTTGGGTTTGTGGATGGATGTGGATGGACACACCCAGCTTTTACATGGGTGCTGAGGATCTGAACTCAGATCCACATGCTTCCACAGCAAGTACACTTTCTAACCCACAGAGCCATTTTCCCAGATCATCTCCCCCTTTTTGAGGCAAATTCTTGCTATGAAACCCAGGCTTGCCTTGAACTCATGATTTTTCTGCCTCTGCCTCTCAAATGTTGGAATTATGATGTGAGCCACAATGTTCAGCTTACATCAATCTCTGAGTGGCGCACCCCCATTCAGTACTTACTTAAGGAATAATTGATTAATTTTGCTGATACTTCCCACAAATTCTCTTGTGCTCTGAATATTTTACTGACTTTGGGCATGGCTCTGTGGTGGAACCCCTGCCTAGAATCCCCCAGTGAGGGCCTAAGGTCTGGGTCAGTGGTAGAACACATGCCTAGAATCCCCCAGTGAGGGCCTAAGGTCTGGGTCAGTGGTAGAACACATGCCTAGAATTTCCCAGTGAGGGGCTGGGGTGTGGCTCAGTGGTAGAGTACCTGCCTAGAATCCCTCAGTGAGGGGCTGGGGTGTGTCTCAGTGGTAGAGCACCTGCCTAGAATCCCCCAGTGAGGGGCTGGGGTGTGTCTCAGTGGTAGAGCACCTGCCTAGAATCCCCCAGTGAGGGGCTGGGGTATGGCTCAGTGGTAGGGCACCTGCCTAGAATCCCCCAGTGAGGGGCTGGGGTGTGGCTCAGTGGTAGAGCACCTGCCTAGAATCCCCCAGTGAGGGGCTGGGGTGTGGCTCAGTGGTAGGGCACCTGCCTAGAATCCCCCAGTGAGGGGCTGGGGTGTGACTCAGTGGTAGGGCACCTGCCTAGAATCCCCCAGTGAGGGGCTGGGGTGTGACTCAGTGGTAGAGCACCTGCCTAGAATCCCCCAGTGAGGGGCTTAATTTTCTGCCCAACTTCCCTCAATGGGGATCTGTGATCTGTGTAAGGCAACTGTGTAATTTCCTCCCCTGGGCTGTTTTGGGGTATGACAGTTGTCACAGCAACAGAATGAAACTGGAGCACACAGTAAATTGAAACACGTGTTCTGTGTAGTTCAGAAAATTATCTATGACAATCATGTTTTCAGATTTGAATGGATACATTTATTAAGTAATTTACTAAGCAAGCAAAAGTAAAAGAACAAATAGCAAGGAGCAGACAGACTGCAGAACATTAAATCAGGCACCTACACCACCCCACAGAGAGACTAGAGAAGCCCAGCTGATAGCAACAGCGACAATTTGATCAAATCAAGGCTTGAAAGCATCCAGCAGAAATTGCCTGGGGAAGCCAGTTGAAGGAGTCTTCTGGAGCTCCTGAATGAGAGTCCCTAGTGGAGAAGAGCAGAGTGTCCCCTTGGGGAGGCTTCCGAGTACAAAACCAGAGAAGAGCAGGATGGTAACATCATAGAACTGGTACTCAGAGTCAGCTAGCAGAAATGGCTGGGGAACCCTTGAAACCATCGGCTCGAGTTTCCGATGGAGAGTTCTGGGCAGAGCAGAGCATTTTTGGCAAAGGATGAACTGCTCTCTCTTTTCCACTGCAGGCATTTTTATATTATGGGATCAACAATGGTAACCTCTACTGGAAATCATTTATCTTCTGGGTTACAGGTTCTTGGAGGATATCAGAATATACTGGTCCTCCTGGCTCCCAGGTTTAAACAGCACATTGTAATTTCTCAATACAACCCAGATGTGTACCTATTTCCTTGGAATTGAAGGAGGCACCTAAAACCTCTGGAACAACTTACAAATCTTAGGAAGTTCCTAAAACTTACAAGATCCACAGTTCCTTTATCCAAAGTTATATAAAAGCAGCAACCATTTGCTGGGAAAAGGAGACTCTCCAAGTGACTGAGCTGCCTGCAAGATGAACAGAGAGCCTCAGGGCTGCAGCTTTCAGGAGTTGTCATGTATGCTGTGGTGAGCTTTGTAGCAATATAGCTGTCTTTGAGTCCTCCATGCTCAAAGATATGTATGTATATATGTATGTATGTATGTATGTATGTATGTATGTATGTATATATGTATCTCCAGTAAACTCACTGGCTCACTAAGGTAGACTTGGGTGGAATAATTTCTTTAGTGTATCATCTTTATTGAGGGTGAATAGATATTTGTTCATATCTCCCCAGGACAGTCATACCACACAAAACCATTTCAGCCATATCCTCATGATTGGTTAGGGTCTTCATGGGCAGAGATAAGGCAGGAAAAATAAAGGAAAATTAAGGGAATGTGAACAAGGAGCCTCTCACTCTGGAGTCTAGTTCAATTCTCTTGCCAGCTGAGCATCAAGAATTCTGACACAAAGCTGGGTGGTGGTGGCATATACCTTTAATTGCAACACTTGGGAGGCAGAGTCAAGTGGATCTCTGAGTTGAAGTCCAACCTGATCTATAGTCCAGGATAGCTAGGGCTACACAGAGAAATCCTGTCTCCAAAACAAAACAAAACAAAACAAAACAAAACAAAACAAAACAAAACAATTCGGACAGAGCCAGGCATAGTGATGCATATCTTTAATCCTAGCACTTGGGAGGCAGAGGCAGCAGACCTCTGTAAGTTGAAGGACAACCTGGTCTGCATAGTGAATTCCAGGGCAGCAAGGACTATATAGTGAGACCCTGTTTTAAAAATACAACAAACAAGAAAGAGCTCCAACACAATTAACAACCTTTGCTGTGAGTGTTTCCTATGTATAGAAGAGATTCCTTTCTTATAGAGATATTTTAAATGTTAAACTAGTCAGTCATGAATCAAGCTGAAGGTTTAGGTTTGTCTGGCCTTGCTGCCTTTCCCAGATAGAAACTAAGGACTATAAACACAGATTAGCTTCCCTGTACAACCCTTCTGTCCTAGGGTGGTCCCTTTCCAGCTGTAATCCTCTCCCGTGTACCCCAGGAATTACTGTATGATTTCATCTGTATTCCTTAGACACCCTTTGAGTCATAATTTCAGGACCCACTAGATCATATGGCTTTGTGTGCAT
Organism: Onychomys torridus; assembly: GCF_903995425.1. Taxonomy (NCBI): domain Eukaryota; kingdom Metazoa; phylum Chordata; class Mammalia; order Rodentia; family Cricetidae; genus Onychomys; species Onychomys torridus. The sequence continues at coordinate 9,253,692 of NC_050464.1, forward strand.
GAGTGTGTGTGTGTGTGTGTGTGTGTGTGTGTGTGTGTGTGATATATCTCTGTGCACATCTGTGTGTTCCCATAATGAAGGCCAGAGTTCAACTTCAAGTATCTTTCTCATCATTTTCCCACTTTATTTTTTAAGATAGGGTCTCTCATTGAATCCAGAGCTCACACCTTTGGCTAGACCAACCAGTGAGGAAGTCCCCGGAATCCCCCTGTCTCCACTCTTCCAGTGGTAGGGTTGTAAATGTGCCCTTCCGCACAGGGCTCTTGTACATGGCAGTGGGGACCTGAACTCAGGTCTTTACCAACTGAGTCCTCTCCCAGTCTCTGAATATGGATTTTGTAAAGACAAATAGGGTTCTTTCTTAAAAAGCCTGCATTTGAGCTCCTCTAGAATGCCTCTCTACATTAAACCTAGTACTTAAAAATCTATGTTAAGAGCTCTTCTTAATATAGGATTTGAGCTACCATGTCCCAAAAGTAGTTGCTGGGTGGTGGTGGTGCACACCTTTTTTTTTTGGTTTTTCAAGACAGGGTTTCTCTGTGTAGCTTTGCGCCTTTCCTGGAACTCGTTTTATAAACCAGGCTGGCCTTGAACTCACAGAGATGGTGGTGCACACCTTTAATCCAGCACTCGAGAGGCAGAGCCAGGCAGATTTCTGTGAGTTTGAGGCCAGCCTGGGCTACAGAGTGAATACCAGGAAAGGTGCAAAGCTACACAGAGAAACCCTGTCTTGAAAAACAAAACAAAACAAAAAAAGACACTAAAATACTAAAATCCAGAGAAGTCTGGAGCATAGGTAAATGGCACATTACAGAAATCATTCCAAAATGTGTCCTATCCTAAAGAACCCGAATCTAATACTTAACATGTTCTAGCTAAGATACAAGAGGATTGTAATTACAACTGTTGGTCTTCTATCCCATTAAAGACCTGAGAAGGATATAACAATACCTGGGAAATGGGAGAAGGATGCAAGCAACTTTCAGGAGTCTTGCCAGAGTAGATAGAGACAGCTGGCAGCTTGGACAGTCACCTACAGTTTCTCAGCATCGTTGGTGCATTCAAATTGGCTACAGGCCTGGAGTATCTGTCAGACCATTTTACGGTCAGCAGTCAAGGCAAGGGCAGTTCTTTGCCCAGTAGGCCATTTTGTGCCAAGGTGAAGACAAACTTCCGAATGGAAATGTCTCAGAAGCCCAACACTCTCTCGGGATCAGATCGGTGTTGCCAGAGCAATCATGTCACATCAACAGATTTCCAAGTTATCAAAACATTTAAATGCTATATTCTCTAGGTCTATGAAGTGTTTAAAGATTACCTATCAATCTGACATATGTTTCTGTTAGTCTGGAGACCCTAATTAATAATAATAATAACTATAGAGATGACAAGCATATATGACTATAAATCTATAAGTCTTATCTACCTAGGTAAACTAAGGATTAAGGCTTCATGTGAACAAGGTAAAGAGTCTGTAAGCAAATGTACAGTAAAAGGACAATGACATCAAAATTATGAAAATACACAACATTGCTAAAGCAGAGGTAGGAATGTATAGTACAATATGCAGTATGACAATAATCCTAAATATGTATCAATATACCAAATATCTTAACAGAGGTAGAACATACATACAGTATGACAAATATAATTTTACATTTGTATCAATATACAAACATTTCAAATAAGAGTAGAAATATATGTACATTACAATAAATATGGTTTTGTATTTATAGCTATATACAAATTATCTGAAATAATAATATAAAAATAGTTTACATTTGTATCAATATACAAGAACCCATAACAGTGCAATTTATCTAAGGCTGATATTTACTAAATTAGTTTACTAGTATACACAATAATCTACCTTAATATCCTATACCTATCCAGGGGAACCTTTTTTCTTTTCTTGAGTGGAACACTGAGACCAATGTTTTCTTCCACCCCAACCCTATAACCATTATCCATAACCCTCAGAAACATAAAATCTTTGGGAAAGGGGGGCATCATTTTCTTAGAATTGCTTCCTGCTGTTCAGGGGGTGAAGGTATCTCTGTGGGGTCTTGTAAGAATGCTCAGATATTCAGTTGGACTAACTGTAGATTCTGCAGCCAGTCTCAGAGTGATGGTAAGGTTGTCTGAGATCCTGGCTAGAAGTGTAGTATGATGATCCATCTTATTATGGAATTATCCTGGAGAGTTTCCAGTCCAAGACTGAACACTGAGCAATGTTTGTGAGTATCATGGCATCATTCTGGACTGAGTAGAATTGTTGTTGTGGGGCCCCATCTTCCTTCTGGAGACTTCAGAGATTGCTATTGGAAAAGGCTTATTTTTTACTAGGAAAAACTTGAATATTACTAATATCAAAGTGGAAAGTTTGGATTTAAAGATGTCATGACATGTAAGAAAGGATTCCGAGAAATCAGGAATAAGCATGGAAAGAATTAGAATCTTGAAGACAATGGTCTCTTTTTATTGGTTTTCTTCTCTCTCACACCAGGCAGCTCTTCTGATATGAGACAGAATCTCTCAACCTTTTCTTTCAGTAATATGCTTGGGTTTAGAGAAAGAGTGAGCCAATTACAACTTCAAAGCCAGCTTGGTATATAATTGAGTCAGAACCACAATTTTTCTAGAGTTAAAGAGATATAGATGTTAAGCAGTGAGATATTACCCTGTGTAGATTTGTACCAACAGATTCATTCTTTCTGCTGCAGACATCTGGATATTCAAGGCCTTATGGTTTCTGGAAGATGGGTATTTCTATTATCCTATAAAGACAAAAACAGGACCCTACCTCAACCTTTATTTGTTAAATTTCTCTTACAACTTGTAGAGATGCCACATTGGTGGATGAGCTTTTACTTCTCCTCATCAAGGGGTTTCTCCTGTTAGAATCAAATTTTTATTAATTTTGTTGGTATCCATAGCTTTTCTTCTCCTGCAGAAACAAAAGCAAAACTCCTTCCCCATGTAGGATGTATCCTGGTTTCCATTCTGAGGTCAACACATCTTTGAAATAAACTGGTTGGTTTAGCTCAGGAGTTTTGTCTGTCGTCCAATGTCTCTCCACAACTGTTGTTCCTTTCTCATCAGCATTGAGAAAATTCAAGGTTAATAAAAGAACGGTCTCATTTTGTTGAAGACAATATGCAGTATGACAATAATCCTAAATATGGGGCATTGTCTGTCTTAATTTCTACAGGTATTCCCATGATGGCCATAACTTCTAATAGGTGTGTAATCACAGAATCAGCCTTGTCAGAACTCATAGGAGTTGCCCACTGAAATCCTGAATAGGTGTCAGTGGTATGGTGTACATACTTCAATCTTCCAAATTCTGCAAAATGAAACACATCCATCTGCCAAATTTCATTTCTTTGTATACCTTTTGGATTGTTTCCTGCAGGTAAAGAAGTTTGGTTGTAGAAGGAACAAATAGGACATTAAAAAAAAATAATATCCTAGGCTTGTTGCCAAGTGATAGAGAAATCCTTCTTCAAACCTTTGCTATTTACATGGTGTTTCTTAGGAAATTCTGAGGCTTCTAGCATGTTACCTATTAGTAACTGATCAATCTCATAGTTACCCATATGGGATCTGATATGTGTTTTATATATATATATACACACACACACACACACACATATATATGTATATATATATATATATATATATATACACACATACATATATATGTATACACACACACACACACACACACACACACACACACACACACACACATATATATGATGTTCCCTATTTCTGATGATTTCCTGAAATTGTATGAATAATGAAGTTAATTCTGTATTATTAGGAATAAATTCAGCAATTTTAATATGTAAAACAACTCTCTCTGTGTATTGAGAGTCAGTGACTATATTGAGAGGTCTTGTGAAGTCCATCACTACCATATGAATGGCATACAGTTCTGCTTTGTGTACAGAGTTGTATGGACTTTGAACCACTCTACTTAAGTCTCCTGATTTTTTCCCTGCTTTCCCTGATTTATTTGCATCAGTATAAATGTGAGGACTCCAGAAATTGGCTTTTGTCATGCAACGTGAGGAAGGACCCATTCAGTCATCTTTATGAATTCTGTTCTCTTGTTTTTGGGATAATGTTTGTTAATCTCTCCCAAAAAGTTACTGCAGGCTCTCTGCCAATATTCATTATATTTCCATAGTGAGGAAATTTCTTCATTCTTTAAAGGAACTACAACTTTTGCTGGGTCCATTCCTGTCAACTGGAGAAGTCTTAATTTTCCTTTCTGAATCAAATCAGAGATCTTTTCTATATGTCTTTAGCTTCTTACTTGGTTTACATGGTAGAAATATCCATTCCAACATAATGTCTTCCCTATGCATCAAAATACCTGTGGGGAATGTCTGGAGAGGAGTATGACCAGCATACATTTGAGTTCTGGATTCACACAACGCACATGTGCATCCCTTATGGTCTTTTCTACTAAAGCCAATTCCTTCTCAGCTTCGGCTGATAATTCTCTTGGACTGTTTAAGTCCTTGTTCCCTTTAGAGTATTAGCCAAATTTTGTAGTGCATCTTTGGGTATTCCCATGATACCCAGTAAGCTGGAAATGCTTCCTAACAATTTTTGAAAATCATAAGAGTCTGCAATCAATCTCTCCTTAGTTGTACCTTTTGGGGTCTAATTTTTTGTAACTCTATCTTATATCTTAAGTAATTAATAGAATCTCCTCTTTGCATTTTTTCAGGAGCAATTTTCAGTCCCCTTCAAGGCAAAACCTTTTTTACTTTTTCAAACATGCTTTCTAATGTGCCTAACTTTGGATCAGCTAATAAGATATCATCCATATAATGATAAATTATGGATTATGGAAACTTCACATGAATTATCTCAAATGGTTTTTGCACAAAGTATTGGCACAGGGTAAGGCTGTTTAACATTCCCTGTGGGAGGACCTTCCATTGATATCTCTTGACTGGCTGGGAATTGTTATAATTAGGTACTGTGAAGGCAAATTTTTCTCTATTATTTTCTTGTAAATGTATGGTAAAGAAACAGTCTTTTAAGTTAATACCTACTATAGGCCATTCTTTGGGTAGCAGAGAGGGCAAGGGCATCCCAGTCTGTAGGGAGCCCATGGGCTGAATTACTTTATTAATAGCTTTCAGATCTGTCAGAATTCTCCAATTACCAGACTTTTTTTTAAAATTTTTTTTTTAAATAACAAATACAGGAGAATTCCAAGGGCTGGTAAATTCTTCAATTTATTGAGCATTTAACTGCTCTTGAACCAGCTGTTCTAAAGCTTGCAGCTTCTCTTATGTCAAAGGCCATTGTCCAACCCAGACAGGTTTATTAGTTAGCCATTTTAAAGGTAATGCAGTTGGTACAGAACAATGCCCTTAATTTGAATTCTAAGCTTTGGTCTTTGTTCATTTATGGAAGTCTGCCAAAATATTTGTTTTATTGTGTTCTTTGGAACTTTTGATTCATTTATCAGAGCTGTTCTATCATCCAATGCAGTATCACTCTTTACATTAGACACTGGGTTATTTAATTATCCTGGAAAGGAATTTCCTCCACAGTGGCTGGAAATGTTTGGACCATGTTCAATTTAGGGGCCTGCAAGAGGCCCCCTGAGGTGTTTCTCAATGGTAAAGGGTTGCCTCATATATCTATTATTGATCTGCACTCATTGGTCTAATGTCGGCCTTTGCTGCAACTTCTACATAATCCAGAAGGTTGGGATGTCATGTTTGGGTTATTTCTAGAAGGAGTATTACTTCCAGGAGCACCCCATGTACAGTTTTTACTTATATGACCTGGTGTACCACATTTAAAGCATTTGGTACCCTGGGGCTGTCTTCTACCTCTGAGAATTGCCTCTTCTATCCAAGCCTCATTACTATAGTTAAGAGACTCAACACCATTTGTATATTGAATCCATTCTTCCAAAGGAACTGATCTGACCTTCAATGGCATAAGTATTCTTTTGCAATCTGTATTAGCATTGTTGAACACCAAGGGCTCAATTAATACTTGTCTTAAGCCTTTATCTGACACAGCTTTCATTATAGCCTTTGTAAAAAAATCAGTGAAAGGTTCTTGAAGTTCCTGAAATATTTTTGTGTATACCTCAGTTGGTTTTCCTAGTTCTGGAACTTTCCCCCAAGCATTTAGAGCTGCTGTACAGCATAGGGATATTGTATGCTCATCATTAATTGGCTTGTACATTCCTATCAGTGAAACATCCCTCACTAAGAATTTGATCTTGGAAGATCTCAAAACCTCTGATTTTACCTTGTTGCTCTAAATTTCTTGCTTCTTCTCTCAACCAGCTTTTCCATTGTAACTGCTGGCTATATTCTAGAACAGCTGAAATGAACTGATTCCAGTCATCTGGAATGATTCTATGTGAGGTAGATCACAAATTTAACATCAGTCTTACATGACTATAGCTTCTTCATAGTTTCAAAACTCTCTCATCAAAATAGGTTGTAATGTATATTCCACATATGGCTCAGGGTGTCTATCATCCACCAGTTTCTCATGGATGATGAGAGGATAAGCCATTGTATGAGAGCTATCTGGAGATGTTATGACCTGTATGGTCTTGTCCTTCTGCTTATTAGTTCCCTTGTCATCTTTACTGAGAGTTTCTTCCAGGGCTTGCAAACAAGCACCTAGGGTCTGTCCCAGGGAGTGTACCTCCTCTCTTGCAAGGGATTCCAGATTTCTCATGGAGGCGTGCAACCTTTTATGTTCTTCTGACATACATGATTTCATAGACCTTATTTTATCAGTTAATGATAATCTTTCTTCCTGATAAATTGTCTGAGTAGTGACAACTTCACCCTGGAGAGTTATTGTTCCATCCATTAAGTATTCATATTTATTATCAATAAAATCAGATCTAGCTATACATTTATTATCAATGGGCTGAAGTTCTTGTAATAAGTTTAGCATATTACAAACTAAGGAGCCTGTTTTGTAAATCTTTATTACTACCTTGTAAATCCTGGTTAGCAGATTCCAGAGAAAGAATCTTTTTAGGTAAGCCTTTATTGCTATCTTGTAAAGCCTGTATCAATCCTAATAATGACTCATCTTTGTTATTATTATTAAACCAGTATTTGAATGCTGTATGAAATATTATGGTAAATACCAAAATGGTACAGGCCAGATACACCTTAGGAAGGTTGTATATTTCCAGGAAAATGCCATTCATCCATAAAGGCAAAAAAGTTTTAAAATTCTTGTGAAGTAATTTTTTTGGCCATATTATAAGAAATATTCAAAATTTTGTTAATCGGTTTCAGGGTGTAAAATTATCAAGTACTCTTATCTGAAATAAACCACTGGCTCACTTAACTTACCATCCTTTTGTTGGTTGTTTTGGGTGTAATGCACTTTCCAGTCAACAGGTGTCACTGGTGTAGTGCAAAAGCAGGTCCAGCTTAAGGCTTTGGCTGGGTGCAGCTGAAGGTGGGAGGGGAATGTCCCACGTGCATGTGTGGAGGAGGGGTGGGGTAGCAGCAGCAGGGCAGTGGCAGATCTTCCTACATCTCCCAGGAGCTTGGGGGGCCCAGCTTGGCTCTTGTGGCCTCCTTGGCTCCTCAGTGCCCTTCCCTCAGCCAAGAGGCGGGCATGTGGGGTTGAGTGGCCTGAGCTCAGGGTGCAGAGAGCTCCAGGTGGCAAGGATAACAGCCTGTGGCTGCGGCCCAGAGACAGTGGAAGCTGTAGGCTCTGGTGGGAGCTCAGGCAGGAGCCGGCATGGAGTTTGGGGGCGGTGGCGGGGGTGGGGGGTAGGGGCAAGTCTCACTCATAGTGGCTCTCGCCAGTCTGGGGGCTAAGTTGCTGGGGGACCTGGGACTGGACTCAGCTGCTCCCTTGCCTCTGGAATGGGACCAGACTCACTGTGGAGGTGCTCCCTGTCATGTGCACCATGAGTGGTTGGCTATACAGAACTTGGAAGGTAGGTGCATGTGCCCAAGAGCTGGGGAGGAAGAAGGAAGGGAAGGAGCAGTACTGGGTGCAAAAGAGAGAGGGAAGAAGAGACAGGGGGCATGGGAAGTGTGCCACAGCAGCCACAGAGGAGGCTGAGGGCAGAGGCCACCCAGGCATTTGGAGTTTGCCCCACATTGGGCACCATATAATGTGGGGATTTAACAAAGCAACTCCACATAGTTAAAAAGGAGGTTTTATTTTGGGGTAACTTACAGCCAGTAAAGGAGTTGGTTACAGGATCTAGGAGAGGTGAGGTGCAGTCCAGCGGGGTTCTCCGGAGAACTCTGACTTGGTCTGCCATTCAGCATCCAGGATCACGAGGAACCAAGAGACCCAGCACAAGATCCTGATCTCGGGTCTTAAGGGCTCCCATCACAGCTACGCCCCAGGGGCAGGTCATAGGTAAGCGTGGAGGTTACCAAAAGCCTCACTAGGGGCAAGACTTCCAGGTCAAAGCTGGAACAGCTGTCCACTACAGCTTCTTGAGATTTTTCTTCTCCCTTCCCTCCCCTCCCCTCCTCTCCCTCATATTCTTGCTCTTTTCTTTCTTTCTCTCTAAAACGATTCATTTGTATTATTCTTAACTGTGTGTATGGCTGCTGGCAGGAGCCTTCAGGGTAGCAGCTGATACCTTCCCAGACTGACTAATCATTTCAGTCTATAGCTGTTCTGCTCCATGTGCTTGGGCAGAACATCACTGCAGAAGGAGCCTCTGGAGGAGAAGGTGTACACCACAAAATGGACAGAAAACGGGAAGTGGAAATAGGGATCTCTTTACTTATATGTGTGGATGTGTGTGTGTGTGTACATATGTATGCATGTGTGCCTGTGTGTGTGTGCCTGTGTGTGTGTGTGCACACGCGCGCGCACACATGTGCGCACCTGCAGAGGCTAGAGGATAACCCAGTATGAGGGATACAGGCATGTGTAGCCATGCTCAGCTTTTTACATGGGCTCTGAGGATTTGAACTCAGGTCTTTGAGCTTACTCAGGTAGAGCAAGCTCTTTTGCCCACCAGACCCTCTCTCTATCCTCAAACTGCTACCTGTATTTCCTGATCAGCAGTCAACTACCACTGTCATTGTCACATCTTTTCCAGGGTCCCAAGCTGGCCCTTAGTGTTTTTCATTCCCTAACTTGGAAGGTCTGTTGGTCAGTCCCTCTTGGAGCTAACCTCCTGTCTCACGTTTCCACACTTGCTTCGCGTGTGCTTCAGCTTTGATCGACACGGCCAATCGCCGTGGATGGAGCTCACAGGGTGTTTTGCGGTTGCTCTGTTTTGCTCTTGACATGTGCCTTCTTTTCACTTACTTCAGAAATTAGAATACTGCACAGGTCCCCAGCAAGGTGGTTCCGTCTCTTTCAGCTTTAATTTACTGTCAAATACAGGGCAGAGAATTCAGGCTGCAGATCCCAGCTCTCAGCCCTGAGGCTCTGCGTCAAAGTTCCCCAAATCTTTATCAGAAATCAAATCCACACGTCTCCTCTCCATAATTCAAGGACGGTGACCTTGGGCAAGCCTGTCCGTCATCTGTGTTTGCAATTCCAGGCAAGGCTTTACCTACACCTCTGACTCTGCGCAGTGTTCCTCAGATTATAAATCGAAAACTCCGTAGAAATGCTGCAGTCTGTGCATCAAAAATATTATACATATTATTATTATCTTCCCATTGCCAGGCAACACCACCCACCCTCTCCTATGCGGTTCACAAGTGTTCATTTATTTGTTAGTATTCTTAGCGTGACAAGGTGCTTCAAAGCCGGCTTCCTACTTTCCTTCCCCCCTCTGCTCCCCGCTCTCCTTCCCTCCTTCAGGCCCTCCCTCTCTTGGTTTCTTTCCTCTTGCATCTTCCCCCTCTTCCATATCTACCCCTCCCCCAGCCTCTCCTGGGGCCTCCTGGGCTCCAGCCACTCTCCTCTGAAGATTAGTGCTTCTTTCTTTCCCCCATGGCTATTTGTTTTAAGAGACCCCTATTGGTGAAATTATTTAGGCCACTCCACGTAGTTAAAAGGGAGGTTTACTTTGTGGGGTAACTTACAAATGAAGGGGTAGGTTGCAGGGTCTGGGAAAGGTATGGCGCAGTCTGGCAGTGTTCTCTGGAGAACTCTGCTCGGTCTACCTCCAGCGTCCAGAGTCCGGGCACCAAGAGAGACCTCCTCCCTATCCTCGGTCTTCAGCATCCTCTCTCAGCCCCGCCTTGTGGGCGTGACCATTACGGAAGCCTCAATGGGGGTTGGAACTTCCAGGCCAAGGCTGGGATGGCTACCCACTACAGACCCCTAAGATGGTTTTGAAGATGCAGCTTGACCATCATTTCTTACAATTTCTGTTTTAAGACATGGTCTCACCCTATGGCCCAGGCTGGCCTAGAACTCACTACACAGCCCAAGGTGTCCTTAATCATTGCAATCCTCTCACTTCAGCCTCCTGGGTGCTGGATTCTAGGTGTGAGCTACCATGGGCAGTTTTTTTTTTTTTTGTTTTTTTTTTTTTGTTTTTTTTTTAATTGTAAATTGTACTATCTAGCTCCAAAAGCTGTTTGCCTTGAAGTCCATCCTGGGTCAGGCTTGGTAACTCCCAAAGAGATCTCAGATCTCTCAAAATAAAAGACTCATTCAATACAAATATTGGAAGAGAGAAATACACTAAAGGAACAAACAGGCTTCTTCAAAGCCCTGGTTCTGTGGGAAAGTGCAAGCCTGTGTGAGACCCTGGATTTAATCCCCAACACCACAAAACAAAGCAGCAAAGCCAAAGAAAAGTAAGAGTGTTGAACCCAGAGATTTCCCTGAGACAGTCGAGGGGACCACAGAATGTTTCTCCTTTAGCTAACTGATGTGATTGGTCATGTTGTTCATACTTTCCCACCCTTCAGTTCTAAGTTAAATCCCTCTTTCTAGAACATTCATTCAATGCTGTGTTTCTAGGCTGCAGTTGACCGTAAGTAACTGACCTTGGAGACTGAAATCCAGGACATGGGGCAAGGCTTATGATGTTGTCTGAGAACATGGACTTGGTGGAAATGCCACAGTACTTGTGCCTGCCATGGTTAGTTTGATTGTAGACACTGCAGAATCGCCTGGGAGCTGGGCCTCTGGGAAGGTCTGTGGTGGAGTATCTTAACTATGATAACTGATGTGGGAGGGCCTGCCCACTGTGGGAGGCATCATTCTCCATGCATGGGATCCTGGTCTATATAAAATGGAGAGGACAGATTGAGTGGTAGTATGCATGGCATTAATTCATTCATAAAAATGTTTAAATTTAATTTTTTACTTTTGTTTTACATGTATGGGTGTTTTGCCTGTGTGTCTGTCTGTACATGCAGTTTCTATAAAGACCAGAAGAGGGCATTGGATCCCTTGGGATTGGAATCACAGATGGTTGTGAGCTGCCAAATGGATGCTGGAAAGTGAAACCAGATCCTCTGGATAAGCATTCAGTGTTCTTAACCCATAAGTTATCTTCCCAGACACAAAACTGAAAAAAAAAAAAAACCCAAAACCCCCCAAAACAAAAACAAAACAAAACCAACCAAACAAACAAACAAAAAAACCCAGCGAAGCAAACAATTGAGTGTGCTAATATGCTAATGTGTGCTTGTAATTCTAAGATGGAGAGATGGGAGGCAGAGACAGGGGGATTCCTGGGAGCTTACTGGCCTTCTTGGTGGAAGGAAGGTGTTGGAGGAAAAACACCTGAGGTTGTCTTCTGACCTCCACATGCCCCCCCCCATGTGCACTCATATATGAACATATACAAATAAAAAAGGAACTGTCCCTATATCTGTATATTGACAGAGAGATAAAAAGCAATTTGAAATTGTTTGAGCCAAGCAAAGCAAATATCTACACTTGATCCAGAACCGACATGTGAGTTTTGATTTACACTGAGGTCTAACTGTCAGTCAATTCTGAGGGCCAGGAGACTCCCAGGCCCGAGGTTCAAATTTGATAGAGAAGGAGGTAGCAGAGGAGAGGATAGTCCCAGCATTCTCCATGAAGAAAACCCTTTGGGAGGAGGTGGATGTATTTTTTTCTGTATTAAGAGATCAATGGGAGATTATTGATAATCCTGGCCGTGGATACAACTCTTCAGACTCGAGTGCTTGCTGCCCTGTAATCTTGTGTGATCCTCAGAATGGCCCACAAGCTCGTCAAGAGCACTGGACACGTCCTAACCCGATTAGAGATAGAGAAGGATTCCGACAATTTTATTTATCGGAGGAAAGCCGAGAAGGAAAAGGAAGTGGCAGAGTTCACATTTCCTTGGGAAAGGAGGGCGGGGGATAAGCTCAGCTCCTGCAGCGCTGTCTGGATGCTCTCAACCTCACTGTGCTTTCCTGTACTGTGGATGCAGGAGGCGGGAGCTCAAAGGCAGAAGCAACCTGAGGGGCCACTTACAGATGAATGGATTTAATAATATGGGCTCTGTCTATCTATCTATCTATCTATCTATCTATCTATCTATCTATCTATCTATCATCTATCTGCCTATAATCTACCATCTCTGTCTCTATCTATTTGTCATCTATTTTCTATCCATCTACCATCTACATCTCTATCACCTGTCAATCTATTATCTGTTTGTCCATTTATCATCTATTTACCTATAATCATTTATCTATAGTCTATAATCCATATGTCTAACTATCTGTCTATACATCTGTCATCCACCTATATAATCCATCTATGTGTCTATCATCTTTCATCTGTCTGTCAATGATCTGTCTCCATCTCTCTTATCATTCTGTCTGTTCTGGTTTACTATTCAGCCGTAAGAAGGACATACTGTGCCACATGATGTCACCTAGACGACCCTTGGGGATATTTTGAATGAAATAAGTCAATCCCCGGAAGGCAAATCCTGTGTTGGTTCACCTCGATGAGGCCCCCTTGAGTTGTCAAGTTCCTCAAGACAGAGCGGTGGGTGCCAGGGGCTGAGTGCAGGGTATGGGTAGCTCATGGGTATGAAGTTTTAATTTTTGCCAGATGAAGAGAATTCTGGAGTTAATAGGTAATCACGTGGATGGCACAATGCTAAAATGTGGCTAAGACACTATGCATATAGCATGTGTACAGGCTAATTTAATGCTAAGCTTGTGACAAGAAGTGAGGCCGAGCAAGTGACAAGAAGTGACCACAAGGGGGCAGTAAAAGCCCGAGTTTTATTCAGTTGAAGCTTGGACAGAGTTGTAGGTAGGGGACTCTCAGGGGCTAAGATGTGGGGCCGCCACTCAGAAGACCAGGAGGGCTGGGACACTAGTGGGAGTGGGCTCAGAGAGGCCTCTGGTGTACCCAGATGATGCCTGTCACCCAGCAACCCTTGAGGGCCTCTAACTTATGGTAGTAGCTTGGTCTCCTCATAGAGACTAGATTTACCACAAGTATGTGAGCCAATGTGTGCATGTAGTGTGTGTATGTGTGTGTGTGTGTGTGTGTGTGTGTGTGTGTGTGTGTGTGTGTGAATGTATTTTGTAAGTTTCAAAATAATGTACTTTTAAAAATAAGTTAAGGCTAGTGTGGTGGGGCATACTTTTAACCCCAGCACTTGGGAAACAGGAAGAAGAGATGGAGAAAGGAAGGAAGGGAAGGAGGGAGGGAGGAAGGAAGGAAGGAAGAAAGAAAAGAGCTGGATGGTCCCCAAGGGATAGCACAGCTGTCCTCTGGCCTCCATATCTACTGCATGTACACAGCCACGCACACACACACACACACACACACTCCCACACCCACACACACGCACACTCCCCCACACACGCACACCCTCCCCACGCACACCCCCCCCCACACACTCCCCCCCACACACACTCTGAGCCCACTGACTTTTTGTTGTTTTTCTTGTTATTCCCTAAACAATGGCATTTAGCAGCTATTTACACAGACTTGACCTTGTGTTAGTCATTCTAAGGAATCTAAAGATAACTGAAAGTGTGCAGGAAGATATGCATGGGCTGTAGGCCAGCACCATGCCTTTTATGTGAGGACCTACATAGCCATGGAGTTAAAGCCCCAGGGATCCAGAGGGGCAACTGCATTACCAGGATTTAAGTACCATGAGCAGGACGCACTGGTGAATGGGATCCTGAGCTTGACCATGTGCAATGGAATCTGTGTAAAGGAACAAACCCCAAAATGGTGCCATTAAGAAAAAGTTCTGAGGCTAGGAAGATGGCTCAGTGGGCAAAGCACCTGCCTAGCAAGCTTGAGGACCCGAGTTTGAATCCCCAGAACTCACAAAAAGTCCAGCATCCCCAGAACTCACAAAAAGTCCAACATGGCAGTGCACACCTGGAATCTCAGTGAGTCTGAGGCAAGATGGAGGGTGAGGACAAGAGAATTCCTGAAAACACATGGGCCGGTAGCCTGGTGTGCACAGTGCAGCAAGGCCCTGGTCTCAAACAAGGCAGAAGGCAAGGGCTGACCTTTGAGGATTTCCTCTGACCTCTACTCACGTGTCATGGCATGGATGCACCCCTACACACACACACACACACACACACACACACACACACACACACACACACACAGAGAGAGAGAGAGAGAGAGAGAGAGAGAGAGAGAGAGAGAGAATAAAAATAAAATAAATTAAAAAAATCCCTTCAAGGGTAAATTTCCCAGTCTTGAGAGTCACTTGAAAGGGAAGCAACGTGAGACGTATCTGTCCCACAATGAGGGCAAACAAGCTAAATAGACTTTTTCTGAAGCGCTGCTGGGACTCTGTCATTGCTATTCGACTTGTCACACAGCTTCTGTCAAGAAACCTAAATTTAGATTGTTCCTTGTTCGGAAACCAGGACATTCCATTTTTGTCCAAAAAGCAATGACACGGAAGGCCTATTCAGTTGCTGTTAATTCATAGGACGTTTGAATCCAGCTGAAGAAACAGAGATGTTAATTGCACTGTTATTTATAGTAGCATAAATTAGAAAAAAATGTAAGTGGTAAAAAGGAGGAGAAAAGAAAATAAGCCACGGTATAGTTCATCAAAGAATATTATGTAGACATTAAGAAGGCTAGTCAGAGGGGCTGGGAGAGGGCCTAGTCAGTGAAGTGCTTGCTGTAGAAGCCTGAAGGTCTGAGTTCAATCCTAGAACCCCGACTAAAAAGAACCAGACAAGACTACTAGTGCACGCTTGTAAACCCAGTGACGGGAAGCAGAGACAGGGGATCTCATTGACTCGCTGACCAGCCAACCTAGCCTAAAAACAGTGACCTCAGGTCCTGCTGAGAGACTCTGTCTCTAAAAAGGGGACTTGCTCCCAAGGAACAGTACATGAGATTGACCTCTGCCCCCTCATAAATAATAGTAATAATAATAATAATAATAATGATAATGGTAATGATAAAAATAAAACCATATGTTAGTTATGATGTCACATATCTTACACATAATTCTAGTACTGGAAAGGCTGACATAGGACCTCATAGAAAGATCCTGTCTGAAAAAAAAAGGCAAAGAGGAAAACAGTTAAAAATTCAACCAACCTGCCAAACTATCAATCAACTAACCAACTAGCCAACCAACCATCTAACCAACGAACCAACTAACCATCTATCCAATCAACTATTCAACCAACATCTAACCAGTAGATTAACCAAACAAGCAAACATTCAACCAACCTATCAACCAATCAATCAATACGTCAGTTAACATATCTACCAACCAATAAGCCAATCAAGCAACCAGAAAGCCTATCAACCAACCAATCATCTAACCAACTAACATTAATCAATCAACTAACCAATCAATCAAGCAACCAGTTTTCAACCACTCATCCACCAGTGTACCAATCAACAACTGAACCAACCAACCAAACCAAGAACAGAATCAAACAACCAACCCAGCAACCAACCAACCAACCAACTGAACCAACCAACCAACCAACCAACCAACCAACCAACCAGCCAACCAACCAACCAACCAGCCAACCAACCAACCAACTGAACCAACCAACCAACCAACCAACCAGCCAACCAACCAACCAACTGAACCAACCAACCAACCAACCAACCAACCAACCAACCAACCAGCCAACCAACCAACCAACTGAACCAACCAACCAACCAACCAACCAACCAACCAAACAAGCAAACAGCAAACAGCAGAAACCCTCAGAGGGTAGTTATGAAGACTCAGTGGGAATGTGGGAACAAATGAAATTAACTGAAAAGCAGGAAGTAAAACTGTATGAATACTCTAACAATTATGCAAATGTAAAATACATTTGAAAATATGAAAAATGTCATTTGTCTCAATGAATTGGAATACTCTTTAAAATGTTTATTATTTATTCATGGGAACGCATGCATGTGCATTCACTACAGTTGCATGTGGAGGTCAGAGGGCAACTTAAGGGAACTGATTCTTTTCGTCCCTCATGTGGGTTCCAGGTAGCAAAGTAGGGTCATCAGACTTGACAGCAAGTGCCCTTGCTCACTGAGTCATCTCACTGGCCCCAAATTGCAATATTCTTCCAGAGGAATTTTTTTTTTTTTTTCGAGACAGGGTTTCTCTGTAGCTTTGGAGCCTGTCGTGGACTAGCTCTGTAGAACAGGGTGGCCTTGAACTCACAGAGATCCTCCTGCCTCTGCCTCCCAAGTGCTGGGATTATAGGTGTGCGCCACCACCGCCCAGCAGGAATTTTTTTTTAGACAAGGTTTCTCTGTGTAACAGCTCTAGCTGTCCTGGAACTCACTCTGTAGACCAGGCTGGCCTCAAACTCACAGAGATCCTCCTGCCTCTGCCTCAGGAGTGCTGGGATTAAAGGTGTGTGCCATCACCACCACCATCTGGCCATGGAGGAAATTTTCTGTGGCTTTCCAGAGGCAAAGTTTTGTAGTATGAGATCGCTTGAAAAGCATTTATTATCTTGCAGTTGTACATAAAATGTTTTTACATTAAGAAAGGACAAATACTATAGAATTGTATTACATGAAATTTATAGACTATACAAATTCATAGAGACATAAACATTAGACATTATCTCAAGATGGAGAAGAAAGGAAAATAGAACAATAATTTCCTAAGTACAGAGTTTCTGTTTTGTATGATGGAAAAGCCCCACAAACGGACAGTAGTATCAGGACATAATATCATGAATGTAATAAATCAATGCAATTAATGTAATTAATGAATTAATAAATATAGTTATTGAATGAATACTGCAAATGTAATCAATGAATACCACAAATGTAATTAATATCATGAGTGTAATTAATGAATATCATGAGTGTAATTAAAAAAAAAGAAAGAAACTAAGCTGAGTTAAGGCCAGGCATTCATAATTAAAAAAAAAAAAAAGCATTTAGCAGGGATGTGTGATGGAGACATCATTATGAACAGCATTGGGATTCAGGCTCCAGCAGCAGCTCTGCGATTACAGCACCCCTAAACCACTTCAGTTTTTGCACACACAGAGGAATCTTCCAGCTAGGCATGGTGGTATGTGTATTCAGTCCCAGAATCCAAGAGGCTGAGGCAGGAGAACCATGAGTTCAAGGTTAGCTTGGGCTACATAACGATGTTTTGTCTCAAAACAAAAGACATTGAAAGAAAATCCAGGCTGGGAGAGAGTTCAGTCACTAAGGTGCTTGCCATCCAGACATAAGGACCTGAGTTCGATGTCCAGAGTCCAGTGAACTCAGGCATGCTGGTGTACCTTTGTCATCCTAGTAATGGGGAAACAGAGGCAGAAGGATTCCTGGACTTGCCAGCCCTGCCAGTTTATCCTCATCGGCGAGCTCCAGCATGTGCCGCCATGTCCTGGATTTTATGTGGGTTCTTCATGCTTGTGCAGCCAAAACTTTACCCAGTGACCATCTCTTCAGAGCTAGAGATTAGCGCTTGTCTTGCTGACGGTTCTGTCAATTGGGCAGTGAAGACTCCATGTTGATGCTTCTAGGAGAAGAATCTGGGGACGCAGACAGAGAAGGGAAATGAGAAGCCCAGGTGACAGGTTGAGTTTTCAGTCTCCCTCCAGATCAAAGGAGAGATTCCTGGCCCTGGCGGAGGGCACTCAGTGGCCTGCTAACCACCAGAGATTGTTCGGTTGTCAGCTGTGAAGCCAGAACGGGAACACGTCTCTCTTGTGGCCACAGGTATACCTCCTTTAGGCTTTGTTTATCCTTCATGACCCTCTGTCTTGACCTGGAAGCTTTCAGGATCCAGGTTCTCAGGACTTGGTGTCTGCAAGGGTCATGTGCCTCCCCCCATAAGTGCCCCCTACCACCCAACACATGGGCTGGAAGACAGAGAAGAGACTCAAGATTTCATCGCTCAGTTGGTAACGAATGATAAAGTCAGCATTGCTTCTGGTCACAAAGAAAGACGGCTGGAGCCTGGGCTCTCTAGATGCCGGGAAGGTACTTGTGGGTGGGTGAACACTGAGTTGAAGAAGTGTTAGGGTTCTTGAAAGGAACAGACCTGATAGAGCGACTCCACATCGGAAGAGGGATTTTCTAGTTGGCTAGCACAATGAAGGCTGGGTAGTCCACCACTGGCTGTATGCATACTGAAGATGCCAAGAACGGCAGTGCTCACTCTGTGAGGCTACATGTTGTAGTATCAACCTGGTGCTGCAGGCCTGGACGATTCCTGGAGAGATGCTGTCTTCAGTCCATGTTGGACGGTGGAAGAGGCTGGGTTCCCATGCTGGGTGGAGGATGGCAGTGGCAACGGGATAGATGCCCTCACCAGCCAGCGGGCAAGGTGGGTAAGCTAGCAGCCTTCCTTGTAGACCCTGGGCAGTGCCACCCACTCTGGGATCCCCTCCCCTCAGTTAATCCTTCCAGGGAAACGCCCCACAGACTCACCCATAAGTGTGTCTCTTAGGTGATTCTGGATCCAGTCAAGTTGACAATCGAGCTGTAAACACTGCCCCTCCCCCCAGCTACCTGCTTCACCTCCTCGACCACATCTGAGGCCAGGCAGGAGAGGTAGGCTCGGGTCTGCAAGAGGGTTCCCTGGTAAAGGGGTTTGTGGCCAAGCTTGAGGACATGAGTTCAAGCCTTGGAACCCACGTGGTAGAGGGAGAGAAATGACTCACTCAACACAAAGTAAGTAAGTAAATAAGGGCAACAGAAAGGAGCATTGGCTCATCTGGCAGTCAGACAAGCAGGAGAAAGAGCAATAGAGGGAGGGAGGGAGGGAGGGAGGGAGAGAGAGAGAGAGAGAGGCGGCATTGATGGATGACATTTGGACAAACATTGTAATTGATTGGAGAAATAAACTGGAGTACTGGTGTCCACGTCTGTAGTCCCGGCATTCGGGAGGCTGAGGGAGGAAGGTCATGAGGTTGGAAGGTCATGAGGTTGGAAGGTCATGAGGTTGAGGTCAGTCTGGGCTGTATAGTGAGTCCAAGGCTACCTTTGAGTGATGTATCAAATCCTGTTTTGTTGTTGTTTGTTTTTATTTTTTAAACAAAAAACAAAAAGAAAGAAAGAAAGGTGGCCCATGCCTTTAATTCTGGAGGAGGCAGAGGGATCTCTGAGTTTGAGGCCAGCCTGGTCTACAAATCAAATTCCAGGACAGCTAGGGCTACACAGAGGAACCTGTCTCAAAAAACAAAAAGCAAGAAACAAACAACAAAAAGAAAGAAAGAAAGGAAGGAAGGAAGGGAGAAAGAAAGAAAGAAAGAGAGAGAGAAAGAAAGAAAGGAAGGAAGGAAGGAAGGAAGGAAGGAAGGAAGGAAGAAAGAAAGAAAGAAAGAAAGAAAGAGAAAGAAAGAGGGTGACTAGGCTGTGGCTTTTGGACAAATCCAGTGTCCACATAGCCCAGGCCAGCCTTGAGCTCACTATGTAGCTGAAGAAGGCACTCAGCATTCTGCTCTGACCTCTCTGTGTGTGCATGGATGTGAGCACTTACACACTCACATGCATGCCACACACACACATAGATATAGTTGGGCATGGAGGTGCACACCTGTAATTCCAGCTCTTAGGAGGCAGAGGCAGGAGAATCATGAATTTGAGACTGACTTGGTCTGCAAAATAAGACTCTGTCAACAGACAGACAGACAGACATGAAGCATCAATGACGAAGAGTCTAAAAGGCATTTTTGCAGTTTGCGGGTCCTTGCCTGGGTGGGGATAAGTTTCCTTTGGGTTGACGGCTCATTTGTTATGTCTAAATACTTGCCCTTCCTGCAGCTGATCCCACACAAGTGTGGTGCGCTCTGTGCCCTCACACCTGTTACCCTGAAGCTGCTCCCCTACCCCCCAGTGCTATCCAGTGAAGCTGGCTCACAGAGGGAGGCCAGGGGGAAAATCACGTTGAAATTCAGGAAGCAAGGCAAGAGTGCACTTTTTGCAGCGGATGGATTGCCAGAGATTTCCAAGGCCCTTTCAGCTGTCTTCTCTCTGAAGAATTCTATTTTGGTGTTCGGTGTTAGTGGAACATCCACTCAGCGATTCAGAACACAGGCCAGATCCAGAGGACCGAGTCACCCACCCCCCAGCAGCTGTTGTTGACCGTGCTGACACTACTCAAGGTTTTTGTCTTTATATTTGGGATTTGAGCCTGAAGCGCCTCCCACTCGCTCATGTGTTTCAACACTTGGTCCTCAGCTGGTGGGGGGGTATCTGGGAGGGGTTGTGGCGATTCATTTTCATTTTGTTTAGAATCACGCAAGAGGTGCACATCTTTGGGCATGTCTGTGAGGGCGTTTCTAGGTAGATAGAGTCAACCACAGAGGACAACTCACTATGAATGTGGGCTATACCATCTCATGGCTTCCCAGGTTGCATAAAAATGAAACACTAAAAAAGGAGGAGAAGGCAAGCCCCGCCACCCCAACTCCTGGCTGTAGACACTATGTGATCAGATACCTCAGGCTCCTGTCACCATGCTTTGCCCACCATGAACCCTTAGTGACTCTTGTCATAGCAACAAGAAAAGTTGCTAATATAGGGCTGTAGATGCCATCCTTACTTAAGATTTATTTTATTTTTAGTTATGTATACATTTGTGCCTCCCTGTGTGCATGGTGTGTGTGTGTGTGTGTGTGTGTGTGTGTGTGTGTGTGTGTGTGTGTATTGTATTTGACTGTATATGCTGTGTGGAGGCCAGAGGCATCAGATATCTTCCTCAATCACTCTTACCTTATTCTTTGAGACAGGGTCTCTCACTGAACCTGGAGTTATATGATTTGGCTAGCCTGGCTGGTCTGATTCCCGGGATCCACCCATCTTTCCCCACCCTGTGTTGGGGTTAGAGGCATGCGCTGTCATGCCTGACTCTCTATGTGGATGCTGAGGACTTGATCTTAGGTCCTCATGCTTTTACATTGAGCATTTTATCCACTGAGCCATCTATCCTAAGTTTCTGTTGCTGTGAAGAGACATCATTACCATGGCAACTCTTATAAGGAAAACATTTAATTGAGAGGGCTAGCTTACAGTTTCAGAGGTTCAGTCCATTATCATCATGGCAGGGAGCATGGCAGCATGCTCTCTGGAGGACTAGTTGAGAGCTCTACATCTTGCAAGCAACAGGAAGTCGACTGTCATAATGAGTGAAACTGGAGCAAAAGAGACTTCTAAGCCTGCCCCTACAGTGACACACTTCCTTCAACAAGGCCATACCCACCCCAACAAAGCCATACCTCCTAATAGTGCCACTCCCGATGAAATTATGGGGCCAATGACATTCAAACTACCACAACATCTGATGCTCTTTCCCTGTCCTGGCTGTGTTATGACTGAGACATGACAAGCTACTATGCTCATACCAACTGGAAGACCATGCCTCTTCTCCAAAGAGCCTTCAACAGAAGAACCAAGCTAATAAACACCTCACTGGCATTCATTTTCTCAAAAAAGCAGTCAGTTGGCCACCCAGTGGAGTTGTTATGGTTTGAATATGAAACACGACACCCCTAGGTGACATGATGACTGGCTTCCTGATTTTGGGAGTTTCCAGTAACTTTTGGAAGCTGGGTCTAGTTAGAAGTAAGTAGCTCATTGTGGGGAGTAGGGTTGAGATGGATCCTTAGAGATATCTTGTCCCTGGCCATTTCCTTTCTTGTCTCTCTATTACCTGTCTGCCATAAGTTAAGAGCCATGTCCATCACACTCTCTGGTCACCATGTCATTCTGCCAGGTACATGGAGCCATGCAACCGAAAGGTCTCAGATGTAGGTTCACAGGGACATGAAGATGGATGTTGGATTCAGAGAGTTGATTAGAAGATCTATTAATCCCACAGGCAGTCAGACAGTGTGCCTGTGGTATCTGTGAGAGAAGAAGGCTGCCACAGTTGGGTTCTAGCATTATAATCTTATAGTGACTATGCACCAAGCCCCCAGAAACCATGAGCCAAAATGAATAATTTTGAGTTGTTCCCTTAGGTGCTTTTGATGCTGCTGTAGATATACTGAATTTTTTCCCTTTAAGGAGAAGACAATGGAGAGGTGTCTTGGAGAAGTTCTTGGAAGGATGCCTCATCAGAAATTGTCACAAAGACTAGCACAAGTATCCCTATATGCTAGTCTTTGTGACAATACAGAAGGACATTTCATTTCTTTCATAAGGCCTCCACATGAAGGAGCTAGGGTACCTCAAATGTTTGGTTGTTGCCTTGGAAACACCCAAAGAAGCCCTCCAACTTCACCAGCTCTCTGTGGTAGGGAAGATCTCTAACTCTGGTGGTCACACAGTTGAGGCTGCACGTGAATGGTTTCCCCCTGTTATGATAAAGGCATCATCTCTACCGTGTGGTTATGGTAACAGTTGCCTAGATTACATTTCAGGGACTCGAGGGATTCTTTTGTTGACAACACTGACTCTTCACTTGGGTCTGCAGATGCCCAGTAAGGGAACAGGATGGAAAGGTTGGGCATTTCTACTCAACAATGTGACACCTCCTTTGCTGCTTGAGTCCGTGCACCAGACCCTACCTGTCTCTGTCTCTGAATGCAGACAAGGTGATCGTTTGAGAAATGCTTTGCTTAGAACTGTATTCAGGATGAACCTGACCTAGACTTTGCTACTCTCTCTTTTTCTCTTCAAGGCTAAAAACATAGGATCTGCCATGACCAAAACCACAAGACCTTGAAAGTGGGAAAAAGAAGTGTCCTTGAGGGCAGGGGAAATGACTCAGTTGGTAAAATACTTGCTGTGCATGCAGGGGGGTCTGAATCAGATCGCAGAACCCATGTAGAAAGCTATACGTGCTTATCATTCTAGTGTTTGGAAGGTGGAGTCGGGCTGAACCCTTGGCCTTGCTAGCCAGACAGCCTAGCCTGATTGGTGATACTCAGGAATCAATGAGAGACATTGCCTCAAAGAACAAGGTCGATGGCTCCTGAGGAACAGCACCTAGGTTGTCCTCTGGCCTCCATGTGCACATGGACACACATACACACACACACACACACACACACACAACCACAAGACATATGAAAGGAAGTCAGTACACATGACATGGGGAGACATTTGAAATATGCATTTGCTTTTTTTTTTTTTTTTTTTTTTAAGATAATGACTTCCTCAGAATAACTTCTAATCCTAAGTTATTCTGAACCCTGGATCCCCATTGAGAGCCCATGTGGTAAGACAAAGCCAATATCCTGGAAGTGGAGATGGTGGTGGATGAGGCTGATAACATCATCTAGCTCAAAGCAGCACTGACTCACAGACAAGTAAGCATATGATATTTTTCTTTCCTTTTCTTGTTTTTGGTATATGTGGGTTCATGTGTGTACAGATGTATGTGCAGGTACATGTATGCATATGTGTGTGTGTGTGTGTGTGTGTGTGTGTGTGTGTGTGTGTGTGTGTGTGAGGGCCAGAGGTCAACATCAAGTTGGCTTCCTCAATCGCCTTCCACCTTATTTTTTGATACATGGTCTCTTACTGAACCTGGGGCTCACTGATTTAGCTGGTCTGGCTGCCAACACTGGGATTACAAGTGTATACTATAATGCTTGGCTTTTCTACAGGGTTCTGAGGGTCAAACTCAGGTCCTCATGCTTGCCTGGGTTCCTGGTTTTGGTTCTGTTGCTGTAATAAAATACATGGATGAAAAGAAAATTAGTGAAGAAAGGTTTAATTTTAACCCAGAACCCTGGGTTATAGTCTGTCACTGAGGGAAGGTCACAGTGCCAAGAGACTGAGGCAGGTGGTCACATCACAGCCACAGTCAAGAGCAGTGAATGGCTATGGGCATGCTCCTTGCTGGCTTACCTGTGCTCAGCTCAGTTTCTCCTCACTTAAACAGCTCAGCATCACCTGTCTAGGGAATGGTGTCACCCATAGTGGGCTGGGTCTTCCCACATTTAATTAAGTTAATCCCCCACAGCCATAAACACAGGCCCACCCAAGTAGACACTCCTTGACTGAGACTTTCTTCCTAGATTATTCTAGGTTGTGTCCTGTTGACAATTAACGTTAACCATCACACATGGCAAGCGCTGTATTGACTGAGCCATCTCCTCAGCCCTGCATGCCGCCTTTCTTTGCTACTAAGATTTGTGGTTTGTTATGCAGCAGAATGCCAAGTAAGAGTTTATCACCTTCTGATGTTTCTCTAGACAGACTCAGCTCCCAAATCAGAAGCCACGTGTCCATGCAAAGCTTTCCAAAAATGTGGTTCAGTTTTGCCTCTTTCATTACGACTTGTGGGATAATGACGTCATTTGAAGACTTGCCCATGAGTGAGCAACAGGATGAGAAACAACCCTTTGACAAGATTTCTAAACTGAAGGAGTCTTGGGAGGCAGAATCATTTATAATAAAACACAATGACTTGACGGCTTTAGTTTTTGGTTATTAAGGTTGTAGGGCCAAAGCTCAGTCATGCAATTTAGTTCTTAGCTACACTCGATAATATCGCCTCAGAGTCCGACATCTAAATACCCCTGTCAATCAACATCCATTATGCAATTCTTACTCCATGCAGTGTGACCCATGGAACTGTGGGAAGAACACAGGAAGTGAAAAGTAGTCCTTGCTCCACAGGGACATCTAATTTCGAGAAAATACAGACCCACTAAACAGATAAATTATTCCTTAAAATGCCGATAGAATTTTTTATCACCAGGTTCTTTAGAACTTTATTTTGAAATTTTTTTATAATACTTTATGCTTATTTCAAAAATAACTCTTAAAATGCAAGGAAGCGTGAAGAAAAATAGATTTCCAATATCTCTGACCGTCAATTGTTGTTGACATTTTGATGAATACCTTTTCTGAGAATTTTCAAGGTATGTGTATTTTTACACACTTAATTGGTGGAGTCAGTTGTCTGTAGCATTGGTAAGCCTCAAATACACTGGAGGTAGCCTGGAACTTGGCAATCCTCTTGGTTTGGCCTCCTCAGTATTGAGATTACAAGTATGAACCATCAGGCCCCAAATACAGTGTTGACACATGAGATAAAGTGACCACAGAGGATTTACACAGAAGATGTTCTCTAAAGAAATTAATATTAATTAGATGTGTGATAGTTAATCTTCATTTCAATGAGACACCTGCTTGAGTGTGTCAGTGAGAAAATTTCCAAAGAGGTACAGCTGAAGTGGGAAGTTCCCCCTGGATTTAGGTGGCAGCATCCACTAGGCTGGTTCCTGGACTGAACAGAAGGAGAACGTGAGCTGAGCACCATTGTTCATTGCTCTCTTCTTCCTGACTGTGGACACCATGTGAGCAGCCACCTCAAACCCTTGCTACCAAGCCTTCCTGTTGATGATGGGCCACACCCTCAAACTGTGAGCAAAATGAACCCCTTTCTTCAAGTCCCTTACTCCAGGTCTTTTTGTCATAGTAACAAGAAAGGTAACTAATACAGATTGTTATGTCACAATTAAAAAACATAAGGACACTGAAGGGCATACACATTCAGTGGAGAGCACCTGCCTAGAATCCCCCAGTGAGGGGCTGGGGTGTGGCTCAGTGGTAGAGCCCCTGCCTAGAATCCCCCAGTGAGGGGCTGGGGTGTGGCTCAGTGGTAGAGCACCTGCCTAGAATCCCCCAGTGAGGGGCTGGGGTGTGGTCAGTGTAGAGCCCCTGCCTAGAATCCCCCAGTGAGGGTCTGGGGTGTGGTCAGTGTAGAGCCCCTGCCTAGAATCCCCCAGTGAGGGTCTGGGGTGTGGTCAGTGGAGAGCACCTGCCTAGAATCCCCCAGTGAGGGGCTGGGGTGTGGTTCATGGTAAAGTGCTTGCCTAGCATGTTCAGCAGCATTCTGGGTTCTATCCTAAACACTATCAAGAAAAATTAAAGCAATACATAACAAATTTGGGTCTCTTGATCTCCTTCCCAAATACATAAGTTTGTTTCCAAATCTTGAGGTAGTTACTATTCAATGATGGCTGGTTTAATAAAACGCTGATTGGCCAGTAGCCAGGCAGGAAGTATAGGCAGGACAAGCAGAGAGGAGAATTCTGGGAAGAGGAAGGCTGAGTCAAAAGACACCAGACCACTGTCCAGGGAGCAGCATGTAATGACACACAAGTAAGCCACGAAAAACATGGTGATTTATAGATGAAATGGGCTGAGTTTAAGTGTAGGAGTTAGTCAGTGGTAGGCCTGAGCTAATGGATGAGCAGTTTTAATTAATACAAGCTTCTGAGTGATTATTTTATAAGTGGCTGCAGGGTCTGTGGGGCTGGGCAGGACCGGAGAAAACTTCAGCTATGCCAGACCAGCCAGAATTCTAGCATGGAGTGGGGAAGGGAGGATGAGCCCCTACCCTTAGTGCTATTAGGAGCTATTGACAACAGATGGCGTCTGAGGGAGGGAGAATCGGTTTTCCTTAAGACAACCCTGCCCATACACTACACAACACTGAATGTCCCACACCTGGATGTATACAGGCAACAGAAACCATACTTGGTGTGTTATGAAAAACAAAACCCAAACCAAGGTAGACAGCACCTGGGGAACCACAGAGGATATGGTTCTGTGGCTTCCACATGCGCATGCCTGTGCGTCTGCACACACATAGACACACTGAGAAAGACAAGGGAGAGGGAGAGGGGGAAGGGAAGAGGGAGGGAGAGGGGAGGGAGAGATGGGGGGAGGGAGAGGGGGAGTTAGAGAGGAAGGGGGAGGGAGAGGGGAAGGGAGAGGAAGAGGAGAAGGGAGATGAACAAGGGGGAGGGGGAGGAAGGGAGGGGGAGGGGGAGGAAGGGAGGGGGAGGGGGGGGGGGAGGGGATGAGACTGGTGTGGTCTCTACATAACAATAACAGGTTCCATTTAGTGGGAAGGTGAAATGTTGCAAACACGGATACCCTGGGAAAATGGTCCTAAATTGATGAAGCGTGAACTACAGAGGAAATCGAGAAACACACCCTTATAATTCTTTCAATTTATTGATAAGTCTCTCAGATAAAAGTGGGGAGGAATACGGGAAGCTGGCAAGCATTGCACCGTGACCTCAGGACCACACAGAACTCGGCATTTGGTGCTGGAGACATCGAAAATACACAGAGACCCACAGACATTAATCATATAGCCGCCGCCAGGCCACACAGTGGCCTCGATAAATCTCACGGAATAGGTTTCCCACGGCCCTTGAGCTCTGATCACATTGCTATTAAGTTAGAAGTTAATATGAAAGGACAAGTTGAAAAATGCTTTCTGGACGGGCGTTTGAGAATGAACTGCTCGATAACTTGGGGTTAGATGAGAGCTTAGAAGGAAGGAAGGTGTTTCTCTGAGACAGAGCCATGCTCTGTAGCCCAAATCTGACCCGAAAAGTCTCTGCAGCCTAGGCTGGCCTTGAACTCATGGCCATCCTCTTGCACCACCTTTCTGAGTAGCTTTATAAATATCAACTATTTAAGTTTGAATCATTTCAATTAAATTTAAATACTTAGGGCACAGTCCTGACAATTTGCATACCATTCTAAATTTTAAGTTTATGTTTCTTTTTAAGAAGATTTTATTTTTATTTAAAAATTATGTGCAAAATTATGGGTGAGTCTGTAGGTATGTGCATGTGGGTACAGGTGCCCATGGAGGACAAAAGAGGGTGTTGGAACCTTTGGAAATGGAGTGATAGGCAGTCATGAGCTGCCTGATGGCTGTGGGTGCTGGGAGCTGGAGTCAGGTTCCCTGCAAAAACAGCAAGTGCATTTAGATGCTAAACCATCTCTTCAGCCCCATCCCATTTATATTTCCTTTATGGTGAAAATCTTAGAATATTCATGGACTTGTTTCATGAGAATAATATCAATGCCACTAGTTTAATAGGAAAATTAAACATGGTTGAAGATTTAGTTGCAATTTTATATTATTTTATTTTTTCTTTGGGTCTCAGAAAGCAGGGTTGAGGTACTAAATTCTAAAATGTGTGACACTGTTCTTCTCATTATGTGAGGATTTTTACCAATTTGTAGTCATGTTCACTGATTTCAGTTTGTTTAACATTTTTAAAGGGTAATGGAGAGACAGTTGAGCTGGGCTTGTATGGTCCTGAGGACCAGAGTTTGGATTCCAGCACTCATGTGAGAAACTGGGCTTCTAGCAGGTGGGGCAGGCAGAGGCAGGAGCTGGTTTCCAATTTAATAGAGAAAAAATTGAGTCTCCTGTTCAGGGAGAGATTGTTCCAAACAGAGTGAGAGGACACCCCATGACTTACCCCAGCCTTCACACGTGCTCACACAGGTGGGCACAACCAGATCTTTTCTTTTTTAAGGCTGAATAGTATTCCACATATCTAAAGGAAACACAATCAGTATGACGGAGGGATCTGCCTTTTCACATTCACTATGACGTTGCTCATCACAGCATGAATATTCCCTGGTGGATGAGTGGACACAGAAGACGTCACAGACGAGGGTAGAGACACCTTGGGATTAATTTTAAAAGAGAAATGTGGTAAAGTCCAATTGGATTTCATCATTTTAAATAACAGCTTATCAATTTACCTGACATGATATGTGTTAAACAATCTATCTTGAGTTGAAGGCTAATGTTATATGACCCTTTGCAGAGTTCTTCTGGGACACACATGCGCACACATCCAAGAAGGAGAATCTGAGCTGTCCAGCTAGCTAGACTCAGGGCTCTGCAGAGTCATTTCTTCCAGCAAAGTCCTCACTGGGTGACCAACAAATGCTAGAATGGTAAGTTTTTTTTTTTCAAGACAGGGTTTCTCTCTGTAGCTTTGGAGGCTGTCCTGGAACTCGCTTTGTAGACCAGGCTGGCCTCGAACTCACAGAGATCCACTTGCCTCTGCCTCCTGAGTGCTGGGATTAAAGGCGTGTGCCACCACTGCCTGGTGGTAAGATGTTTTTCTTTAAAAAATACCTAGTCTGGGATGTTCCATGACAGCAACAAGCCAATCACAGCAGTAGCCTGTCTTGACTAACACTGTATGATGATTTCACAGACCCTCTCTCTCCTCTCGTCTGCCTTACTTGCTCCCTCTTTTCCTCCTAACACACACACACACCTCGATATTATAAAACAGAAATTAAGCCGGGCGTTGGTGGCGCACGCCTTTAATCCCAGCACTCGGGAGGCAGGGCCAGGCGGATCTCTGTGAGTTCGAGGCCAGCCTGGGCTACCAAGTGAGTTCCAGGAAAGGCGCAAAGCTACACAGAGAAACCCTGTCTCAAAAAACCAAAAAAAAAAAAAACAAAAAAAACCCCAAAAACCAAAAACCAAAAAACAGAAATTACTTACAGATGGTCACTAATAGAATCAGGAAGGAACATATGAAAGAAATAGAAATGGAATTCCAATGTATATTTTGTTATGACTTGGATATTAGAACCCCATTACTCATTTAAGTAAATTTTAAGATAAAATTAAAATCCAACTAAAATCAACAAGTCCTTTGTGCAGCTCAGTGGGTGAGAACATTTGCTGTGCAAACTTGAGGAGCAGAGTTCAAATCCTTAGAACCCAGGTGAAAACTAGGCAAGTTTGCACCTGCTTGTAAGGGGTGCAGAAACAGGAAGACCAGTGGGGCTCGTTGGCTGCCAGCCTAGCTCCAGGTTCAGTAAGAGATTCTGTCTCAAGGGAAGGAAGTGGAGAGTGATAGAGCCCCCCACATGTGTACATCCATCGTACGCATACAACCCTCCTCCAAACCCGGACACATCAAAAGAAAACAAAGAAATGCTGTCATTTGGGAGACCGTGATGATTAATCTCAGTTGCCAACTTGACTCGATGTAGAATCAATCACCTGTGAGATGGACCTAGTCTATGCTTGTCCATGGGGGATTATCTTGATTAGGTTAATGGAAGAGGGAGGGCACACCCACTGTGGGTAGCATCATCCTCTAGGCTGTAATTCCGTACTGTATATAAAAAAGGAGAAGTCAAGCTGAGTGCCAGCATTCACCTCTCTCTGCTTCCTGACTGTGGCTGCCATGTGAGCAGCTGCCTCAAGCTCCTGTCAACAGGCCCTCCTCACACGATGGACTGCACTTTTAAACCGTGCACCAGAGCAAACCCTTTCTCCCTGAAGTTGCTTTTTCTCCCAGCAACAGGGAACAGGACACTGAGATGTCAGGACACAGACACCCTGGATGAACTGAGAGGCCAACACTCTAGGTGAAATGAGCCAAATTCTGCATGACCCCACCTATGCGAGAAATCTAAAAACACCGTACTCATAGACATGGAACTGTGGCTAAGGGTGGAGCAGTGTTGTCTAAAACAGATGAGGTTACAGCCATGAAGGGTTAATACATTCTGGAGGTCTAACCTGCAGCTTGGAGCTCACCAGGTAGGCTAGGCTGGCTGGCCATTGAGTCTCAGATAGCCTTCTAATTTCACCTTTTCAGAGCCTGGGCTTTGAGCCCACGCCACCATGTGCAGCTTTTCATTGGGGTTCTGGGGACTGAACTCAGGTCCTCATCCTTGCTCAATGGATGTGAGCATTGTCATTTTGAATGGAACTCACCAACTGTTCCCACAAATCCCTCGTCCTAAGCGCTCCTCACCTGCTGGAACAAGCTGTCATGCTGCAGGGCTGCCAGGGTCTGGCTTGATCTTACTTCATGTTTCTGCAAATGTAATGAGGAAATAAGGCTTAATTCTATTCTGATTTGCATCTCCCTGATTACCAACCACACAATCGTTTTCAGATTGAACTAAAGCAGTGAGTGGTTCTCAATGAGGGACAATTTTTCCCACTCAAGGAACCGTTTGGCACTGTCTCCAGACATTTCGGGTTGTCACGTGATGTCTGTTGGTTAGAGACCACAGGTGCTGCCCAGCACCCCAAAGTGCACCTGGCCGAGAAGGTCCACAGTAGCAATGAAGAGAAACTTGGGACCCTCAAAGTGTTTGATAAATGCTTTCATAGCTTCTAACTTGTGGGGCTGAGATACATCATTCTCAAATAATCTCTGGGGTCATTATAAAAAAGGGTCGCAATGAGACATTTTTCAGCCAAACCTGGTCTTTTGTACACAGGCCTTGGAGTATTGCCCTCCAACACTGAGTACTTAAGCCACACTGACCGGAGGGGACATCCTATCATAGCAATTAGCAATATGACTGTCTACAGTGTTGTCATATGGCATGACATAACCATTGCCATCTTGAAGTAAAGATTACCTTGGCCAAGTAGCCATGGCAACAAAATAAGCAGAAAGATGAGGAGGTAGCCAGGTCTATGGTAATGGTAGCAAAGCCATTGACACTCCCTGGTTTAGAAAGGAAGGGAGGGTCAGAGGAGCCTCACCTGGGAGTCCAGCCATTACTTCCTTCTGCCCTCTCACATCTGCAAATTATCTTGGGAGATGCCAGGCTGCACAGGACATGGGATAGTGACCGGAAGGGGGACTCCATGTTGCAGCTTCTGTGAGGTTGTCAGCTGCTGTAGGGTGAGACTTTGCCATGAAGCAGGTGTTTTCAGGGTCACCTGTACTCTTCCCAGTCACCCCTCACCATACTCTGTGAGGAAGCCCAAGAAACATGTCGGTTCCCCAAGATGGATTTTGGTGTCATTATTGCTTTGGTCTGTTATTGGTGTCTGATATGTGGAGGATAGATATTTGTTTATATCTTTCTAGGAAAAAGTTCACATAACAGCAGGCTTATGTGAGAGGGTTAGTCACATGTGTGAACTTTAGCTGCAAGGGAGGCTGGAAAAGCAAGACCTAGCACTTTCTGCTCTGGTCACAGGAGCAATCTTTATTCCTCCGTCTCTCCTCTTCGAAAACAGATGAGGACTTGTCCAGCACTAAAAGAGATTAAAATTCTGGGTTTACAAGATGAATAACAAATGTACCAATGTGCTGAAAAGTAGATTAGGAGACAAAATGAAACTAGAAAGTCAATGGGGTCATGGAGATTTCCCAGTAATTTTGATTATTTTGTTTTGCTTTGTTTTTTCCCATGGATGCTAGTCTCTGATCCCCCCTTCTTACATGGGGACTAAATAATGCTTTCAAAAGCAAGTCATTTAATGGACTAATTGAATGACTCCATTGACTTGAAAGAAATATTCCAGCAACTGCTTTTAATTGCCTTATCCCTTTAAATCAGAGGTGCTTATATTCAGGCCTGGATCTGCATCAAATGAAGTGATTGTATGCTGTTGTTGTGACGGTTCCTGCTCTCATCTCTTCAAAGTGAACGGACTGTTCACTTCTCCCCTGGATGTAATGACCTGTGCACAGAGAAACACCTGGCCTGCCGGGTGACCGGCCTCCTGGGAGTGGTGGATTTGCATAGCATGGGTGACTCTCCTAGAATTATAATCAAAAGGACTCAGCTAGGGGCCGAAAGAGATGGCACTAGTAGTTAAGAGAGCTTACTCCTCTGCCAGAGGACCAGAGTTCAGATCCCAGCACCCACACTGGGCAGCTTGCAAATGGGTGTGATTCCAACTCAGGGGAATTTGATGTCCCCTCCTGACCTCCAGGAGCACCTGCACAGTCTCTCTCTCTCTCTCTCTCTCTCTCTCTCTCTCTCTCTCTCTCTCTCACACACACACACACACACACACACACACACACACACTCTAAAACAAATCTTCATTTTTTTTTAAAGGGCAAAGCGAAAAGGTAGGAGAAGATAAAACTTGGACTGGGAAGATGCCACAGTGAGGGAAATACTTGCTATGCAAACCCGAGTTTGAATCTCCAGCAGCTGTGTACAACTAACATGGCAGCATGCTCCTGGAACCCCAATCCTGGGTGGGAGGGCAGGGGACGGTATATACAGTTGGATC
The DNA here is from genome assembly GCF_903995425.1 of Onychomys torridus. Classification (NCBI taxonomy): domain Eukaryota; kingdom Metazoa; phylum Chordata; class Mammalia; order Rodentia; family Cricetidae; genus Onychomys; species Onychomys torridus. Next base: position 9,286,837 of record NC_050464.1, read on the forward strand.
CCTCGGGCTTACTGGCCAGCCAGCTATCTGAAACAGTTGAGTGAGATCCTCTATCCCCCAAAGGAATAAGGAGGATCCTGATAGAGGAAGATAGTCAACATCTCCCTCTGGCCTCCACATGTGTGTGTGTGTGTGTGTGTGAGTGCACACCTGTATTCCTACATGCATAGAGGTCTCTGGATATGCATAGTATATGTGTGTGTGTGTGTGTGTGTGTGTGTGTGTGTGTGTGTGTGTGTGAGCACACAGGTGTGCACACATACCACATGCACACTTTCAAGAGAAATGAAGTCAGGATGAAAAATTAAGAATGGTGGTTTCTACTGAGTTTGGTTTTTGTTTGAATTAGTTCATCAGAGCACAGAGAAAGATGGATTGAAGATTTGTCTGGTGGTCATTGCTTCTGCTATAGTCATAGCTACGTGTCTGGTACTGCCAGGGGGAAGATCAACATGGCATGGAGAGAGAGGCAGCTGCAGGTAAGGGGCAGTGATGAAGATGATGTAATTGGTCTGAGGAGATAGCTCCATGGGTAAAATGCTTGCTGTCTGTCCTTGTTAGTGTTCATTGTTAACTTGACGCAGCCTAGAGCCATCTGAATGGAAAGCCCTGAATGAGGAGTTGGCTAGATAGGATTGGTCCTTGATATAGGAGGGCCAAGCCCACTGTGGGCAACACCATCCCTTAGGCAAAGGTGGTCTTGGGCTGTATAGAAAGCTAGCTAAGAATGAGCCAGCCACTAAGCAGCATCCTTCCCTGGTTTCCATTTTAAGTTCCTGCTGGAGTTCTGCCCTGACTTCCCTTCGTGATAGGCTGTGGCCAGGAAGTCTAAGATAGAATAAACCCTTCCACCACCTGAGTTACTTTTGGGTAGTGTTTCATCACAACAGCAAGATGGAACCAGAACACTGTACAAGCAGGAGGAGCTGAGTTCAACCCCCAGGACATACAGTAAAGAGCCATCATGCTAACACAGGCTTGCAATCCCAGCACTGGGGAGGTGGAGACGGGAGGATCCTTGGGGCACACTAGCCGGCTCGTGTGGCCTGACGGGGGTCTCCAGGCCATGAAAGAGATCCTGTCTCACAAAACAAGATGGACAGCTCCTGAGGAGCAGCACTCAAGGCTGTTCTCTGCCACCCTGCACCAGTTGTGTCCCATGACGATGTCATGGGCAGTCTGGGTCGGGTTTCCCAGCTCCTGCAGGAAGAAGACTATGATGCAGATTGCTCAGGAATTCAGCTCCTTGAGCACCTTGGAAAGTGGAGAGTGTAAGTGGCTATCATGAAATAAAATCTAGTCAGAATAAATTGCCCATGCTTGAAAGTGAATTAGCCACAGAGATGCTGACAGGTGGGGACGAGGGATTCGGTGTTTGCCATCTGCTCAATTATCAGGGCGATAATTACTTGAAACGACCTTTCAGCTCATCTCTAGACAAGAATAGATAAAATATTCCCCAATCCTTTGTGTGTGTGTGTGTGTGTGTGAGCTTTGGTGTCTTAATTCATTTTGAACCAAGTGAACACAGAACAAATCAATAGGGAAGGGCAGGGACAGCTGTGTGTTAACGTGTGACTCTTGCTTTTGCCTAGAGAATCACAGGCTAATGTGGAAAGGGTCAAGGGGTCAAGTCTGCTCATGGTTCCAGAGGTTTCCATCTGAGGTTGGTGGGCTCCATTGTTTCTGGATGAGGCAGGGCATCATGGGAAGGGTGTGATGGAGGAGGCAGGCTGCTCCCTCGATGGAGGTCAGGAAGCAGAGATAGGGTCTGCAACTGGTCGGGGAGGGGAGGTCCTTCAAGGTCCCAGCTAGTCTCTTCTTCCCACAGGTCTAGAACCTCACAGCAGTCTATTCCAATTGAAAACTTAACCCATCAATTCATGAGTGCATATGTGGGCTTGTAAGTATGTGCGTGTATGTGGACACGCTGAGACTAGAGAAGCCATTTCTCAGGTGCTGCCAATCACTTTTATGCCTGTGGTGTGTGTGTGTGTGTGTGTGTGTGTGTGTGTGTGTGTGTGTGTGTGTAAGTTAAGAGGTTAACCTTGGATGCTATTCTTTAGGAACTATCTTGTTTCTTGAGGTCTCCCACTGGTCTGAATTTGTTAATTGGGCTAGACTGACTGTCGAGCACTAGGGATCTGCCTGACTCTACCTCCCCTATGCCTGGATTCTAAGCATGCACCACCATACCTCACTTTTTAAAAATATGCATTTTATTGAACTCAAGTCTCTCTCTCACTTCCTTTCTCTGTGCATACCTTTTAAGACAGGGTATCACTATGTATGCCTGGCTGTCCTGGAACACACTGTGTACTTTAGGCTGGCCTCAGACTCACAGAGATCTGCCTGCTTCGGCCTCCTAAGTGCTGTCTTTAAGGTGTGTAGCACCACAGCTGGTCCACTCTGATTTTTAAAGATTTATTTATTTATTGATTTATTGATTTTATTATGTACACAGAAGAGGGCGCCAGATATCATTACAGATGGTTGTGAGCCACCGTGTAGGTGGTGGGAATTGAACTTAGGACCTCTGGAAGAGCAGTCGGTGCTCTTAACCTCTGAGCCATCTCTCCAGCCCATCCACTCTGATTTTTAAAATCTCTTCTATGCCAGCTGCAGCCTCTGATGCCTCCATCTGCTGTGGGCACCAGCTGTCAGTGTCCACCCATTCCCCGAACACTTTTACCTGGGGCTCCCATCGCCTCAAACATGGCCCATGGCCTTCCTAGGATCATTTTCAGGGCCATCACACTTTTCAGTAACAGACACTGAACACGTGTACATTTTCTGTTGCTGTGACAGAATACCACAGACGATGTAAATTACAGAGAAAAGAAAGGGTCTATTTGGGATTAAGTTCTGAGTCAAGGTAAACCATAAATGTGATGGGAGGAGGGTATACAAAAGATCCAGGCAGGCTATTCAACTCAGAGTTAGACTTTAGATAGCCCACTAACCCCATAACCCACTAATCCAATAACTGTGAATGGATTGATCCGTTCATGAGGTCAGAGCCCTATTCATCTCCTCCACCTCTTGATGTCTCACAATAACTAAATTTCAATGAGTTTCAGATAGGAATAGCATACAAGACACAACTTTTCCTCTTGTTGATTGGTTGATTTCTGAATCTAAATATCCAAGAGACTCCTGTATATTAAGTTCAGTGATAGAGCACCTGCCTAGAATCCCCCAGTGAGGGGCTGGGGTGTGACTCAGTGGTAGAGCACCTGCCTAGAATCCCCCAGTGAGGGGCTGGGGTGTGACTTAGTGGTAGAGCACCTGCCTAGAATCCCCCAGTGAGGGCTGGGGTGTGGCTCAGTGGTAGATCACCTGCCTAGAATCCCCCAGTGAGGGGCTAGGGTGTGGCTCAGTGGTAGAGCACTTGCCTAGAATCCCCCAGTGAGGGGCTGGGGTGTGGCTCAGTGGTAGAGCACTTGCTTAGCATGCATGAGGCCCTAGGTTTGGTCCCCAGTACCACCCAATTTTTTCATCCATTTTGATGGACATGTAGTTGTGTCTCATGGTACTCTAGTTTCTTGTTTCTATGGCGAACATAGTTTCTGTGCTTATTGAGCATGTGAAGGATCAAAGATCTTATTGTGTGTAGTGTTTGTTCAAATCTGTCTCCCACTTGTCATCTGGATGATTTCCCCCTCCCCATTATTTTAAGTCAGGATCTTTCTACGTAGTCTGGACTGTCTTGCCTCCCAAATGCTGAGATTAAAGGCATGCACCATCATGCTCGACTCTCTCTCTTCTTTGTCAGAGATGTGCTGCAAATTCCTCACCCCGATCTTCAAGCTGCCGTCTCCTCCCACCTCAAAAGACATCTTCTGACAAGCAGAACTTCCATATTTTTAAGGATTTTCAAGACAAGGACTCATTGTGAGCTCAGATAGACCTCAGGCTCACAACAGTACTTTTTTCTGACTGTTGTCTCTATCACACTTTTGTCCACACCCCAGTGTCTAGACAATAGCTTTCCCTTTTCTCTTCTGGAAACTGGCTTCAGTTTTACCTCTTAACCTTTAGATCCATAAGCTGCCTCATACAGCTTATGTATTTGGTATTTGTGAGTGCATTATATGTGTTTTGATTGTTGTGTGTTGTGTATGCATGTGTGTGTGCATGCACAGGGGGTGGGTACATGTGTTGTGTGTTGCCTGTATGTTGTGTATATTTGGTTGATGTTGGGTAGGGTCCCCACTTTTTTTTTTGAGACAGTATCTCCCCCTGACCCTGGAGCTCACCAGTTAGGCCAGTGAAACCCAGGGACTCCATCTTTCCAGTGCCGCAACTGAAAACTTGGAACTGAAAGTTCCAAGCAGGAACTGCAACACCAGGCTCTTTGCCTGGGTTCTGGGGGATCAAACTCTGGCCCTCACATTTGTGTGGTGAGCACTTTATCAACTAAGCCATCTCCCCGGCTCCTTCAGATAAAATTTTTATATGTGAGACAGGTGTCAGGATGAATGTGCCCCTGTGGACATCCAGTGGCTGCTGGGGTGTTTATTGAAGAGTAATGTTGTCAATCAAATGGCCATCCATGTACAGATCTGGCCTCCATTCTGCCCTGAATAGCCCCCTAGTCCCTCTGGGTGCCTATAGCACAGATTTCATGACTACAGCTTTTATGCGAGCTCATATCTAGACTTTATTTCATCCTTTCAACCTTGTCCTTCACAACTACATACAGAAAGCCCTCTCTCTAACCAAGGCCGGCTTGTCTTTCTATTTATTTATTTGCCACTTTTGTTTGCGCTTTTGGAATTCAAAATGAAAAATTGTACCAACACCTCCATATAAAACTAAAAAAAAAAATGCTGATATTCTGTGCTTGAGAGGAAGAGGGGCTGATGTACACCCACTGCTTCCCCCCCCCCCGGCTCATCTCCATCCAGTTACTCCGTCATCTGTTAGTTCCATATGTATTTATTAAGCTCCTGCTGTGTGTCAGACCCCATGTAAAGTGTAAGGGAAAGAAAGCAGTGGCGAGCTGAGAACAGACATGGGTATTGGGGAGATGGCTCAGTCAAAGTGCTGAGCTGATCATCAGAACATCTGAAAAAAAAAAGTACACACACACACACACACACACACACACACACACACACGGGGGATCCTTTACAACTTTCAGTTTTGAGAAGACAAAGATTTCATTAAGTATGAACAAATCAATGTGCCCCAGATTGTGAAGAGGGTTATGAAGGAGAGAGAAGGCCACGAAAGAGACTAACAAGAGGGTCTCAGGTGGGTGGCTGGGGAAGGCTGAATATGGGAGGGGAGGGCTGCTCTGAGCAGGAGATAAAACAGTGCAAGGGTCCTGAGGCAGGCCAGTGTCAATCAGCCCTGAAAACAGGAGAAAGAGGCTCCTGCCTTAGAAACTCACTAACTTACTTATATACCTCCTCCCCTTTGCTCCCCCATCTCCCGCTGTGTTCTTCTTTTTTTCTCTTTGAGACAGGGTCTCATCAACTATCTAGGGGTGACATGGGACCACTAATCCTATGCCTTCACTCCAGCCTCTCCCTGTGCCCACGTTGTGTTACAGACATCCACCACCCTACCACAATCACATGACATTTTTTACATGACAGCTTCATTTAGAATTGGCTCCTTCAGAGGTTGGCAGTGCCCTGAAGATGGGGAGTGAGTCTCATCATTTTTTTTTTTTTTTTGATTTCCCAAATAATGTGCTGTGTGGAGGAGGTGATTAGACATCGTTTGTGGAACACCCCCTCTACACTTGGTTGGGATTTAGAGGTGCTTGTTCACACAGCTCACAAGCTCACCTCTGGCTTTTTGAGTAGATGAGTTATTTGCCTTGTTTAAGTGTGGAGAAGAGAAGGAAATCAAATTAATAACCCACACAAGCATGCCCCAGACCTTCTGGTTTATGTTTAAAGATTTAACAACACCCATTTATTAACTTCTCCATTAATTTATAAGGGTCTCTAGCTCTTAGTTACCTAAGAACCCTTCTAGGGACACTGTAGGATGTAGAGAAATAAGTGAATATTTAGAATGATAATGTCTGCTGACCTTGGGGTCGGTGAAAGTAAAGAACAGGCTGTTACAGGCTGTGTACTCAACTGACCACATGCAGCCTTGTCATTAACAAGGTCAATAATGGAAGTGTTGGAAACTCTGGACACAGGCGGATGTCACTCGATGAATGTCATCCATCATACATGGCAACACTTTAACCCTATGTACAGTGGCAGGAAACATACCTGCTGTGGCATGGGGAATGTAGGATGGAGCCTTTCCTGGGTCTTCACTGGTCAGCACTTGGCAGTGTGGCCTCAGGAAGGCACACAACATAATGGCTCTTCAGTTTCTATGGACACTGTTGCCATTACCCACCTCATAGGACTGTCTTGGCCTCGCTCTCTCCCTCCCTCCTTCCTTTGAGATAGGCTCTCATTATATACCCAAGGGTGACCCAGAGCCAGTAATCGCCCTGCCTCAACTGCCCCCTCCCTGTACCCCATGTTATGTTACAAGTGTGCCCCAACTTGGGGTCCATGAGCCAGTCTGAACTCTTACTTGTTTATGTAAAGCCCTTATGCCAAGTATTTTTCACTTGTGTGTGTGTGTGTGTGTGTGTGTGTGTGTATACATGTCCATCTGGCTTGTATGCACAAGTGTGCATGCAGGTGGAGGTCAGAGGTCGACACTGAATGTTGTCTTTAATGGCTCTCCACCTTACATTTTGAGACAGGGTCTCTCATTGAACCGAGAGCTCACTGATTCAGGTAGGCTAGCCAGTCAGCAAGCCCCCAGGGATCTCCCTGCATTATCTTCCCAGTGTTGGGTTACAGGCATGTGTAGCTTTACCCTGCTTTTTATGTGGGTGCTGGGGATTTGAACCTAGGCCCTCACACTCATTAACTGACCTCTCCAGGTTACTTTGTACTCATTTTGGCCACAACGAACGATTGTGGAGTTTTTCTTTCCTAACAAACACTATGTGGCCACATGGGGCCTTCAAAGGAGAGTGTCCCTGGGTGCATTCTGGGATGTTCTTTGAACTGTTTTGGCTTATCAAAAAAGTTTAGGCTTAGAGGCTCCCACTCATTTCTCTAAAATGTCTTAGATAAGCCAAGTTTCTTTTGGAAGCCAACAGTCCATGATTTTTTTTTTTTTTTTTTTTTTTTTTAATGAGACATTCGCTGTCGGTGTGTGGGCATCTGAAGCTACCGTTAGGAATGAGGGCTTACTTCAAAGAGCATGTTCTCAGACTGCACGGAGCCTCTTTCCCGCTTTGGATGGAAATTCTCTTCAAGTATATTTCTGTCTAGGAGCTTGGCACAGGTGGGAAAGTTCATTTAGCATCAGCCAAAATTCCTCCTCAGAAGAAAAACAGTTGTCAGATGCCAATGGTCACCTCTGGTGAAAATGCTCTATAGAGGTGTTGCTGTCCCGATTTCTACAAGGCACATGGTTCAGAGGAAGGTAAGAGATTGCATGCACCCCAAGACCTCCTCTGCAGAGCTTTAGCAGGGCACACAGAGATTCACCAGTTTTATTTTTCCAATAAATAAAATTAGAAGTTCTTATGTGGCCCAGCTATCCTCCTGGGTAGACAGATGAGGGACCCTCAGCCAGCATGCTGCAGGGATACCGGCAAGCCTGTGTCTATCACTGCAGTGTTCGCAATAGGTAAGCAGCGGAAGCAGCCTGGATGTCCATCAACAGAATGGTAGAGAGAACATAATACACACACACACAGTGGCATTTTAGTCAGCAGCCTAGAAGAAGGAAATCATATGGTTTACAGGAAAATCACAAGTCATTGTATTAAATGAAATAAGCCAGGCTCAAAGAAACATGACATGCTTTCTCTGATGTATGGAATCTAGATTTAAATATACATGTACATACATATATATGTATGCATATATATAAATATATATATATTTCATGATAAGTGTGTGTGTGTTTGATGTGAAAAGAGAGGGATAACTGTTGGGAGAGAAAGGGGCTGAGAGGAGGGAGGGGGAAGAAAGGATACATTGGCAAGATACAAAATATTATGTTTTCTCTTAGGCATAATCTACACATATATTTCTCTATATTTTATATGGATGTATATTACATGGATATACATATTACATGGTGTCCTACCTATGTTCCTTTGTTGCCTTAATAAAACCCATGACCAAAGGCAACTTCCAGGTACCAGTCCGTCACTGAGAGAAACCAAGGCAGGAACCAGGAGGCATGGACTGAAGCAGAAACCACCAAGGAATGCTGCCTGTTGACCTGGTCCTCAAGGCTCACTCAGCTTGCTTTGTAACATACTCCGTGATCTCCTGCGTAGGAATGAAACCACCCATAGTGAGCCCTCTCATGTCACTCAAATCAAGACAGTGTCCCACAGACTTGTCTACTGGCTAATCTGATGGAGATACTTCCTCAGTTGAGGTTCCCTCTTCACAGGTGACTCTAGCTTGTGTCAAGTTAGCAAAACCCCAACCAGGACAATATTACATGGACATACAGATGTTTATATTGTATCTACGTGTAGATATGTTACATGGGTGTGTATATTATATAGATACATAAATAAGTGACATGAAAGAAGAGAGATGGACCATATGCCCTGGAACTTTAAGTCAAAATTAACCTTTCATCTTTAACTTGCTGTGGTCAAGCATTTTGTCATAGTAATGGGAGAAATAATTAGCACAGCTCTCTAAGCCCAAGCTATATAAAATGTGATTCAACTCTAATCAAGCGTGATACCAAACTTGATTGCAGCAGATGCCAAAGCTTAAAAGAAACCAAGTAGAGCATTTAATTTAGCATCTTACTTATGAATCACACACAACTAGAGTTTTCTAACATGTTCTCTGAAAAGCAGGCAAAACAAAAAATTAAGATCAGGGCTGGGGAGAGAGCTCGGTTGGTAAAGTGCTTGTCACCCAAGCATGAGGACCTGAGTTTGATTCTCAGAACCACCGTAAAAACCAGAGCATGGCAGCATGGGTTTGTAATCCTAGTACTGGGGATGAGGTAACAGAGGACCCCTAGGGCTCGCCACTCAGTTAGCTTAGCCTAGTTGGTGAGCTTGATGCCAATGAAAACTCCATCTCAAAAACCAAAATGGGAGTTGCAGAGATGGCTCAGTGTTTAAGAGCAGATACTGTTCTTCCCAAGGACCAAAGTTCTGTTCCCATCATTCCCACTTGGTGACTCACAAGTGCCTGTAACTCCAACTTCAGGGAATGTGATGCCCCCAGGTGTCTGAGGGTACTATACTCATATATCAGACACTGATGGAGAGACACACATACACATTAACAACATCCAAAACAAAGTGGATGGCACCTGAGCTTGTCCTCGGGCCGGCATACAGACACAGAGACACTATGTGCATACACATAACACTGCCCCATTCCCACACATGCACGCAAACAGACAACACATAAAATCCAATCATGCTCTAGAACATACCACAGTGCAGAGCTTCTAGAATCTCAGATTTTGTTCTGCCTCACTGTCCCACCTGCCTTGGCTATTTCTCTCCAGTTGGAAGTGTTGCCGTCTCAAATAGGAATCTTCCCCAACACCCAAGCTAGTCCTCCCTAACATCCTCGTTACCCAGAAATGGGCTTCTGTGTTACCTTCTCAGAATCTCTGCCCTTCACCCTAGTTTAATTCCTTGAAAACATCAGGTACAGAGAAGGGAAAAATCTGAGCTCAGCAGCCAGGGCAGCTTGGTGCTGGCATCCTCAGATTCTCCCAGCTACTACCCAATTAGGACGTTTTCTGCACTGTTTGTGGGAGATGTAGGTCATAACCTGCAGGGTTTCCTACTTTGGAGAAAGCCCACTGATTCTCTTGACCTCTCCATGTAAGTGCTAAAAAAATATCCCATTATAGACATTCAACTTCTGAGACAATTCTGGAAAAATTGAGCGTGGCTCAGAACACGTGAGAGATCAGGTAGCTTATAATGGCCAAAGTTCCATCAGTAGGTAACATTATACTTTGGATGTGCAGAGTACCCCACAGACTCCTGTGCTGGGACACTTGGTCCCAAGCTGGTGGTGCTGTTCTGGGAGGTTACAGGTTCTGAAAGTGGGACATAGCTGGAGTAGTTAGGCCAATAGGAATGTATCTTTGAAAATTATACCAGCCTCTAGTTTTGGTCTAGTACTTTGCTTCCAGGTCAGGGGTCACAATGTGAACCAGCTTCCTGTTCCCACTGTGTTGTGGGATGGCCTTTCTATATGCTGTGAATATGTGTTGCTTTCATTGGTTGATAAATAAAGCTGTTTTGGCCAATAGCCAGACAGAATAAGGTTAGGCAGTACATTCAAACTGAAGATGGAGATGAAGAAGGGTGGAGTCAAGAGACGCCAGCCAGCCAGCCATGGAACAACTGATGCCTGAGAACCAGTAAGCCATGGACCACATGGCAATAAATAGATTATTGGAAATGGGTTAATTTAAATGTAAAAGCTAGCTAGTAATAACCCTGAGCCATCATCCAAACATTTATAATTAATATAAGCCTCTGAGTGATTATTTGGAAGTGGCTATGGGTTGGGGCAGGACAGAGAAAAGCCTCCGTTTATACCCCTGCCAAGGGGCTCCTCCATTATATACCTTCCCTGCCATGAAGGACTAAACTCTCTGAGATTGTGAGCTAAACCCAGCCCTTCCTCCTGGGGGTTATGTTGTCAGATATTTGTGTACAATGGCAGAAAAGTAACTAATACAGATGAGAGAAGACAGAAGTTAGCTTGGCCATTTTTTTCCAAAAGTATAAATCTGGGATCTGGGAAAAAAAGCTTTATAAGTGGTTCTCAACTTGTGGGTCATGACTCCCATAGGGGTCACATATCAGATATCCTGCATATTAGATATTTACATTATGATTCATAACAGCATAAAAATTACAGTTATGAAGTAGCAATGAAACAATTTTATGGTTGGGGGGGTCACCCCAGCATGAGGAACTGTATTAAAGGGTCACAGAATTAGGAAGGTTGAGAACCACTGGCTTAGTTGGTTAAGTGCGTAATTGCTCAAACGTGAAGACCTGCATGGTGACATGTGCTTATACTCCCAGCACTGAGGAGGTGGAGACAGGAGGGTCCCTGGGGCTCGCTGGCCAGCCAGCCTAGCCTACCTGGTGAGTTCCAGGCTAGTGAGAGACCCCACTTCAAAACACAAGAAGGACAGCACTTGAGAAACAACATTGGAAACTGTCTTTTGGCTTCTGTGCACACGTATACTTGCACCACCCCCAACACACACACAGAAATCCATATGACAAGAACCGCTGCCCCCCACCCCCCAAAAAAACAAAGGCTAGAGTCTTCATTTCTTCATCCTGGAGATTAAATGAGGAATCTGAAACTCAGTCCTGAAGCTGATCCCTTCATGGCTTTGGGATAAATTCTGCTCAATTACTGCTACTGGCCATTCTGTGGTTTCTCCAGGAAGGGGTGTCCTTGTGCTCGATGTCTTAGGACCACAGGGAACAATGTGCACAAAGGGCTGGTGTACTCTGCGGCTGACCTCCAAGTCAAATGGACTCCTTGGCAGTGTCTGCCTCCTTTTCCTTTCTTCATCTTTTGTGGCCGTCTCACTTCTGATGGTCACCTCTGTCAAGCAGACCACACAAAAGGAGGAGGGTCCCCTTGCAATGTGCACGGCATGGAGTTCTCTTTTCTTTTGTTTACACTCAAGATAATAAACAGCCACACACATTCAAACGTTTTCTCTGGTTTGTCTGTCTAGTTTTATGCACACGACACATTTCCAATGCATTTTCTTCTGAAACGGTCTCATGTGTCTCAAGTCTGTTCTCACTATGTCACAGAGAATGACTTTGAACTTCTGATCCTCCTGCTTCCACCTCCAGAGTGCGGAGTACGCAGATGTGCACCACAACTGGTCTATGTGGTACTGGGAATGATACCCAGGGCGTGTGCACACTAGGCAAGCACTCTACCAACTGACCCACTTCCCTGGCCCTCTCAATGTATTTTAAGATAAAAGTGTGGCAGCTTATGAAGAAATAGAGGCCTAAAACTCCGGATCCCCCTGGCCTAACATTGCGTTAAGCCCTGGGTTCCATTCCCAGGACTGGATTTTAGATGTAGTGATGCATGTCTGTAACATCAATAACTGGGAGTTGGAGGCAGTTCAAGGTCAGAAGTGCAAGGTCATCATCAGCTACATATTGAGTTCAAGGCCAGCCTGGGCAACATGTGATCTCTTTTCAAAAGAGAATAACAATAAAAAGAGCTATAAGAATGCACCGCTGAGGGGTCAGGGCCTGTCCTGATGCTTGAGCTGGCTTTTGGGAACCTATCCCTCATTCCTGGTTGCCTTAGCTAGCCTTAATACAAAGGGAGGAGCTTAGTCCTTCCTCAACTTGATATGCCATGCTTTGTTGACACCCATGGGAGGCCTGCCCCTTCTGAACAGAAACAGAGGAGGAGTGGATGGGTGCGGAGGGCAGAGGGGAGGTATGGGGGAGGGGATGGAAGGAGAGGAGGGAGGGGAAACTGCAGTCAGAATGTAAAATAAATGAAAAAATTTAATTAATAATAACAATAAAAAGGATGCACCATTGAGCAGAGCCTGTTCACATTCCTGGTATGGTTGGTGTCTCAAGCCTTAGCCAATTGCCCCCGGGAGACAACTTGACTGTATCGTAACCAAGAGCATTTTCCTTGTTAAGGGCAGCCGTGCCTATAAAGAGCATGTGTCATAGTCTTGAAGGTAGTAATAACTTCTAGATGTTTCACATCGTAAATCACCCTTGTGGAAGAGCTCAGAGGGAAGAAGACTGGGTTGGTCTCTGTGAGAGAGTGAGATTCTGCCAGGCTGCACCATGGAGAAAACCCATATGTCTTCAGTGGCATTTGGGGAGTATTGGCTGGATTGCAGGACACACACAGCTGCTCCTGTGTCTCCCAGGAAACAGGATGCCCATCCATAAATTTCCTTGAGCTGTCACATATGGAAATTAGAACTTTCAGACCAACACAGTGACTGTCTACACGGTCTGAAAATCTATATTTAAACCATTGCTCAGCCCCTCCTTGAGCCTGAATCCATTAGTTGTGTGTGTGTGTGTGTGTGTGTGTGTGTGTGTGTGTGTGTGTGTGTGCTGTAAATGCACATGTGTGTGCTGGTTTGCAAACCCAAGTGTGTACATCTCCTGCTCCCATCTCTCCTCCTCAGTCCTCCTCCTCCTCTCCCTCCTTCTTCTCTCCTCCTCCTCTTTCCAGTCTTTCTGTTTAGACCAGGCTGGCCTTGAGCTCATAAAGATCCACTTGTTTCTGCATTATACCGAATGCTGGGATTGAAGGTGTGTGTCACCACACCCAGCTGCCTTAGCGGTTTTTTTTTTGTTTTGTTTTGTTTTGTTTTTTGTTTTTGATTTGTTTTGTTTTTGTTTTCTTGAGATGGGGGTCTCTCACTAATCAAGAGCTCATTGATTCCGTTAGACTGGTTGATCCTGTGAGCTGAACGGATGCCCCATCTCTACCTCCCCAGCTCCGGGGTTCCAGGTCCATGTGCCACACCAGGCTTCTGCCCAGGGCTGGGGATTGACATAGGTCTTCATATTTATATACTTTCCCACTGAGCCATCGCCTCAGCACTTGACCTTGAACTTAGGTCAGAAGGCTCAGTGGGTGAGATGGAGCTGTCTAGGGGTCCCAAAGGAAGAAAGCCGTGTGGTTTGGCTTCTTTTTTCCAGTACCTATGGTGCCTATTAGCATATATGAAAGCTGGGGTGTGCCTGGAGATAAATACTGATTACCAGATAGGCTGAGTAAATAGGTAAAAGAAACCCTGTCCTGATTTACATGCTAGTTATCATTCTTAGAAAATTGTGCTTGAGCAGGGCAGTGGTGATGCACGCTTTTAATCCCAGCACTCAGGAGGTAGAGGCAGGTGAGTCTTTGTGAGTTCAAGGCCAGCCTGGTCTACAGAGCTAGTTCCAGGACAGCCCAGGCTATATGGAGAAACCTTAATTATGCTTGAAAGTGGGTCTCAACTAATACCCCGTCACTGTAGAGAAAGAAGGCACTGTGCGGAGCTCTGCCACATGGCTGATGCCACATGGCTCATGCCACTTAGCCATGCTCACTATCGTCTATACTAGAAAGATAAGGACAGGGCTGGAGAGATGGCTCAGTGTGTAGAGCGCTTGGGGACCTGAGTTCAAATCCCCAGAACTCATGCAAAAGCAGAAGTGTGTCTGTAACTCCAGCGCTGGGGAGACAGAGACAGGTGGATCCTGGGAGCTCATTGGCCAGCCAGTCTAGATGAAATGGTGATCTCCAGGATCAGTGAGAGACCTTGTCTCATGGAAACAAGGAAGAGGATGGTATAGGAAGACACCAGCCATACTACCTTCTATACACACTACACTACACACCACACACACACACACACACACACACACACACACACACACCAGACACACACAGAAACACAAACCCAGAGCCAAGGAAGCCACACAGGAGGAGAAGCTCGGCTGCTACACCCCACCCCCACATCAGAGAGGATTGTGGGAGGAGAGTACCAGCTTATGTTCTGACACAAAAAACACAGCAGAATCTTCATTATATAGTCAAATTCCCATGGAGAAAAGATAACTGTGGGAGTCTTCCTGGGGAGGTATTGGTTATTAAGGCCACTCCACGTAGTTAAAAGGGAGGTTTATTTTGTGGGGTAACTTACAAATGAAGGGATAGGTTGCAGGGTCTGGGAAAGGTATGGCGCAGTCTGGCGGTGTTCTCTGGAGAACTCTGCTCGGTCTACCTCCAGTGTCCAGGGTCCCGGAACCAAGAGAAGCCTCTCCTCTCGATCCTGGGTCTTCAGGGTCCTCCCTCAGCCCCGCCTTGTAGGCGTGACCATTACCGAAGCCTCAAGGGGGGTTGGAACTTCCAGGCCAAGGCTGGAATGGCTACCCACTACAGGGAGGTGTAAAGAAACATCTACTCACCCCCAAGAGGGAGGGCATGGACACTCCTGGGCAGCTGGACTCCTACCAACTACAAGCCCCACTCACAATATGGTGGTTCATCTTGAAGCCACCATATTAAAAGACTTCCATTCCCACCCCACCCCTGCCTCCATATATTCTAGCACCCACCAGGACCGAAGAAGAGAGAGTGGTGATGGGAGCCTCAGGTGAGGGTCACCACATTCCCCATCCCCACAGGGGAATACTAACAACCTGACCTAGGCAGAGGTAGAGCTACATAGTTCTGCCTGTACTCTGTAATTCTGAGCCACACTCCAGCCCCTCACTGGGGGATTCTAGGCAGGGGCTCTACCATTGAGCCACACCCCAGCCCCTCACTGGGGGATTCTAGGCAGGGGCTCTACCACTGAGCCACACCCCAGCCCCTCACTGGGGGATTCTAGGCAGGGGCTCTACCACTGAGCCACACCCCAGCCCCTCACTGGGGGATTCTAGGCAGGTGTTCTACCACTGAGCCACACCCCAGCCCCTCACTGGGGGATTCTAGGCAGGAACTCTATTGCTGTCCCCAGTTCCTCAATGGAGGACTCTAAATAGGTGCTGTACTCCTGAATCAAACTCTTGTTCCTGCCCTGTTTTGGTTTTGGTTTTCGTTTTTTGAGACAAGGTTTCTCTGTGTATCTTTGGCTGTCCTAGAACTCACTCTGTAGATCAGGCTGGCCTTGAACTGACAGGCCTTTGCTTGCCTTTGCCTCTGAGTGCACCACCACCGCCCAGCTGCCCTTTTTTTTAAAAAAAAATTTTTTATAAGCATCTAATTATCATAATCAGAATGAACCCTCCCCAGGAGTGCATTGGGCAGCAGACGCTTTTGCTGCAGGTCTGTGTTCTGTCCGTGTCCTTTTTCCTTACAGCTGTCCTTACATTCCTGCTCCTGGTTTAAAGTGTGGCACGTAAGCCAGATCCCCAGTGACGAGCTACAATTCTTCCCTGGGTCAGTGAGAGGCATTGGGAGGGAGTTGTCAAGACGCCACGTGGCAAGCAGAGCCTCCTGGTGTTGTGGACATAGGCACTGTCTAATGAATGATAGTGAATGGCAAGTGTGACTCGGGCTTCTAAATCATACTTGTTCACGTGACAAACACAGGCAGCCTCTCGAGGAAGCTCACAGGACAGAAGTGCACAACATCATCCTGAGTCACACTACCACTATCAATCAGAGACAACTTATTTGTGCCCCCCCCCCCTTTTTTTTTTTTTTTTTTTTGAGACAGTGTCTCACTATGTAGCCCAGGCTGGCCTTGAACTCACTACCCAGCTCAGGCAGCTTCCTGGGTTCGTCTGTATGGGATGATACTTGGAATTCCCACCAAGGTTCCAGGAAAGAATCGATCTTCAAGTGATGTCAGAAGTTGGTGCCATCACGCCTTTCCTACAGGGTGGTCTTGCAAGGGAACTCACAGCATGCTGTCTTCCAGATGCACACTTTGGTTAGAGAGTGGAGGAATTTACCTAAGGGATTTCAGTGGGACCCTCCCCTAGGCTGGAGGAAGCCCAGGCTTCCATCCCCAGCACCGCATAAGCACGGTGTGGTGGCTCACGCCTTCAACCCCAGCACTTGGGAGATTCAGCAGGCAGGTTCATAGTTAGAGGTCTTCCTTAGACCCAGAGTGAGTTTGGGGTCAGCCTGGGCCCCATGATACCTTTTCTTAGAAAAACAAAACGAAGAACAAAATGTTTTGCTTTGCCCAGATCTGCTGGCTTCGAGGGGAGGAGGCTGGAGTCCAACTTGTCTATTGTCTGCTCTGTGGATACGGTCCTCTACATAGTTCTGTTTGGAAGTGGTTTTTTTCTTTTCTTTCCCTGTTTGTCTCTAGTTGCCCTGAAGGTGGAGTCCTGTGTTGTAATTTCATTTGAAAGTGCAGGTTCAGCTACCCACAGACTCCAGAAGGCTGAAAAATCGGTAAGCAAGACCAGGAAAGGGGGAAAACCCAAGTGCACACAATAAACCTTTATTACATTTTATGTTATAGAAAAACTATTTATTTTAACAAGAGTTATTTTCTAACCTTGTTTTCTTTGTTCAATTCATATATATTTTGCTTGTGAAAATTATTTAGGTAGTTCATGTGGGATGGAACGTAACATGTATTTTTTCCTATAAAAATGGGGAAATTTTTCATTTAACATTTCCTTTTTTTCTTTCATTACAAGCGTTTTCAGAAACAAATTAAGCTTGTTAAGGGTACCTCACTTACAAGATGTATAGATTTTTAAAAAAATTTTTTAATTATATGGGGTATGTACAAGTGTATGCAGTTGCCCACAGAGGCCAGAAGAGGGCGTTGGAGTTCCTGAAGCTGAAGTTATAGGTGGTTGTGAGCTGCCCACTGTTGGAGCTGGGAACCAAACCCAAGTCCTTTGTCCTTTAACCACTGAGCCACCTGTCTAGCTTCCCATCCCTTTTTCCTTTGGGACAAGGCCTTACATACTCCCAGGTTGGCCTGAAGCTTGCTATATAGCAAAGGATGGAGGATGGCTTTGAACTCCTGGTTCTCCTGCCTCTACCTCCCAAGCACTGGGATTACAGGCGTGCACTTTATTGCATATGGGGGATTAAACACAGGGCTTTGTGTGTGCTAGGGGAGTAGTACTCTGTCAACCAAGTTGGGCTACTTTTTTTTTTTTTTTTTTTCCAGAGCTGAGGACCGAACCCAGGGCCTTGCACTTGCTAGGCAAGCGCTCTACCACTGAGCTAAATCCCCAGCCCCTGGGCTACTTTTTTTAACCCTAGGTGCTGCTTTTTTAAAGACCGCGAACTATGCATACTATTCATTCCGATGTTCTCAGTGGGCTAGGGAGTCTCGTTCTGTTTGGGTAGAAGTCTCAGAGAGACAAGGTGTACCTCTCTTAGAATTACCACGACTGAGCTGAGTGCCTGAGGCTTACAGATCCGCAACAAGAAAGCCAAAGACTGGCAGCTCCAGGCTCCCAGGGTCAGCAGCTCAGTGCCCAGAAGTTAGAGGTAACAGCCATGTGGGTGGTTGTCCTTGGTGGCTGCCCAACTGAATCTATCCTCCAGAACTCTCCCAGCAGATGCGGCTAGCAGCTTTTTCTCAGCCGTGGCTCTTTGAAGGCCCTCTGCTCTCTGGAATTCTTCAGCCACCTTCTGATGGCTGCTGGGCCACCTCAGCCTGGCTGTCCTGGGAGTCACCAGCTCTTTCTGTTAGCAGTACAGCCCACTCTAGCTGCGAAAAGACAGTGCGGGGCACTTAGCTGAGGGTTTATTTGAGCCTAAGTGGCAGTGTGGGATGGGGGCAACGTACACAGGAGGGAGAGCTTCTGGAATGTTCTATGAACTTTGTCATAGGAAGGGCATTAGTCCTGCCTGACACGGTTAGGGACTGCTGAGAGGTCCCTGGAGTGGCTGAGGGTGGGGTCATCTGGAGTGGCTACAGGGAGGGCCATCTGAGGCTGAGGATTATAGCATTGATTTTGTTTGTCACAGTGATGGGAGATTAACTTGACTATAATCTCTTCCCTTGGTATTAATCAGTTCCTTCACTCTCCAAGGAAGATGATTAACACTGCTGGTCAACTCTCCTAGAATCACCTGAGTCAAGCCCTGGGCACGACTGTGAGGGAGTTTCTCCATCAGATTCCCTGAGGTGGAAGATCCTCTCTTAGTA
The DNA here is from genome assembly GCF_903995425.1 of Onychomys torridus. Lineage (NCBI taxonomy): Eukaryota > Metazoa > Chordata > Mammalia > Rodentia > Cricetidae > Onychomys > Onychomys torridus. Next base: position 9,305,506 of record NC_050464.1, read on the forward strand.
TCAGAGGTCCTGGGCTGTGTAGAAGAGAGTGTGCTGAGTGCCAGCATCCATCTCTCTCTGCTTCCTGACTAAGGATGTAACAGGACCAGCCGCCTCCTGCTCCTGTTGCCTTGATGGACAGCACCCTGGTACTGTGAGGCCAAACCAACTTTTTCTCCCTTTTTTTTGCTTTGTCAGAGTGTTTTGTCACAACAGAAAAGAAAGACACAGAATAATGCCCCCTCCAAGATGCCTGCATCTGATGACCAGAATGTCATTGTTATGAAAAGATACGCAATGTCCGTGAGTGAGGGTGAATGTGTGTGTGTGTGTGCACACTTGAGGAGTCAAGTTCAGTCAATATATGTTTTTTTTTATTTTTTCATTTTCCTGTGTGTGTGTGGTATGCATTTACACATATACAGACACTCAAGTGGGCGTGCATGTGTGTGATTGTGCATGTGGAGGCCCCAAGGTTGACCCTGGAAACAGTCTTCCATCACTCTCCCACTTTATTCCTTGGGGCAGGTCTCTCTGATACAAGTGGTGTAGTTAGCCAGCTTACCCTGGGGATGCCTTATCTCCGTCTCTGGAGGCGGGCATGGCAGGCAGGCTGCTGTGTCCACCTGGCATTTTTATGGGTACTAAGAATCCGAACCAGCAGGTCTTCATGCTTGTGTGCTAAGTGTTTAATACTGAGCCATCTTCCCAGCCCAAATTTAGCCAACATTCTCCTTGGAATGTTCTTGAATTGTGTAGGAGCTATAATGTGTCAACTTGACTGGGCTAATGCAGCCTGGTACTCAATCCCATACTCATCTTAGAGCCACTGTGAAGGTATTTGGTTCCACATCTACAATCAATTGGCCCCGAGTAACAGAGATTAACCTTGGCATTTTGCTCAACTCTGCCCAGTCAGTTTTAGGGCTTGAGAAGAGAAGCAAAGATTTAGGGAAGAAGAAATTCAACTTTAAGACTCAAGATCACAGCTCAGTCCTGACGGAGTCTCCACTCTACTGTCTTACACAACAGATTTTGGTGGGGCTGGGGAGATGGCTCAGTTGGTAAAGTGCTTCTCGAGCAAGCATGAAGATCTGGGTTCGATCCTCATGTCCCCCACCCCCATATGGAAAGCCAGGAGTGGTGGTGCAGGCTTGTAGTGCCATCACTGGGGAGGAAGTGACGGGTGGATGCCTGGGGCTTGATATCCAACCTATCTGATATATTTGATGAGCTCCAAGCTCATGGGAGAAACTGTCTCAAAAACAAGGTGAAAGGTGAACTGAGGAATGACGTCAGAGTTTGTCTTCTCAACTCCAAATGCATGAGCACACGTTCACATACACGCACACACAGATTCTGGAATTACCAGCCTGGACAACTGAGTTAGCCAATTCCGTAAAACAAATGTTACCATTAATAATTATAACTACATAATATAATTAGGTAGCAATAGAGTATAATTAATGATGCTTTATTCAAATGTCATTAACATATTATACACAACTTATATAAACTTTAAAGATTTCTTTTTTTCTTTCTTTTTTTTCTTTTTTTTCTTTAAGATTTATTTATTTATTATGTATACAGTGTTCTGTCTGCACATATCCCTGCAGGCCAGAGAGGGCACCAGATCTCATTACAGATGGTTGTGCGCCACCATGTGGTTGCTGGGAATTGAACTCAGGACCTTTGGAAGAACAAGCAGTGTTCTTAACCTTTAGCCATCTCTCCAGCCCCAAAGATTTATTTTTATCATTTTCATTTTATGTGTATATGTTTATGTCTGTGTGGGTATGTGCATGTGAGTGCAGGTGCCTGCAGAAGACAGAAGAGGGCGCTATATCTCATGGATCACATGTGGCTGTGAGCTGCTCAGTGTGGGTGATGGGAGCTAATTCATGTCCTCTGCCAGAGAAGTATGTGCTCTTAATTGTTGAGCTATCTCTTCAACTCCTAATTTTTTTTAAAATGTATTTTTATTTTATGTTCATTGGTGTTTTACCTGTATGTATATCTGTGTGAGGGTGTCAGAAGCCCTAGCACTGGAATTACAGACAGTTGTGAGCTGCCATATGGGTGCTGGGAATTGAACCCAGGACCTCTAGAAGAGCAGACAGTGCTCTTAACTGCTGAACCATCTCTCCAGGCTCTTAAAATTTGTTGTTGTTATTGTTTTGGGGTTTTTCAAGACAGGGTTTCTCTGTAGGGCCTTAGCTGTCCTGGAACTCCCTCTATAGACCAGGCTGGCCTTGAACTCAAAGGTGTGTGCCACCATTCTTCCCCACCCTGCCCCTGCCAACTTCTATATTAAAAAAATTTTTGAAACAGAGTGCTGTGGAATAATGCTTTTATACACTGGTTTAATAAAATGCTGGTTGGCCAGTAGCCAGGCAGGAAGTATAGGTGGATAAGCAGACAAGGAGAATTCTGGGAAGAGGAAGACTGAGTAAGGAGATGCTAGCCTACTGTCCAGGGAGCAGCATGTAATGACACCCAGGTAAAGCCACAGAAAACGTGCTACATATAGATGAACAAAAATGGGCTAAGTTTAAATGTAAGAGCTAGTCAGTGGTAGGCCTGAGCTAATGGCTGAGCAGTTTTAATTAACATAAGCCTCTGTGTGATTAGTTGGGTCTGAGCGGCTGTGGACTGGGCAGGACACAGGAAAACTTCAGCTACAATAGAGTCTCAAGCAGCCCAGACTGGCCTTGAACTGGTATGTAGTCCAGGATTGCCTTGAACTTCTTTTTCTCCTGCCTTCACCTCCTAAGTGCTGGGGTTGCTGATCTTATTGTGCATAATATATGATACTTATGTACAGATATGTAGCCTGGTACATGCATTATCCAATATTACATATGCAAAGTTATTTGAGAGTTTGATTGACAGGCCATGTTGTCATGGGAATGTGACATGAGAGATGCTTGAAACTGGAGCAGCTGAGACAATTCTGACCCTAAGTTCAAATCTAGGGTGCCCCCTAAAAGTCCATGTATTAACAGCATGGTCCCAGGGTAGCACAGCTCAAAGGTTGGTCCTGGCAGGAAGTTTCTAGTCACTGTGGTGGTAAGCTTGAAGGGGATTATGATGTGGAACCCAACTATATTGGCTTGTTTTGTGTCAACCTGAGACAAGCTAGAGTCATCAGAGGAAGGAGCCTCAGTGGGGATCTCCATGAGATCCAGCTGTAAGGCATTTTCTTATTTAGTCATCAATGATGGAGGGCCCAGCCCACAGTGGGTGGTGCCATCCCTGGGCTGGTGGTCCTGGATTCTATTAGAAAGCAGGCTGAGCAAGCTAGGGTGAGCAAGCCGGTAAGCAGCTCCCCTCCATGGCCTCTGCATCAACTCCTGCCTCCAGATTCCAGCCCTGCTTGAGTTCCTGTCCTGACTTCCTCCAATGACAGTCTGAAAGTGTAAGCTAAATAAACCCTTTCCACCCCAATGTGCCTTTTGGACATGATGTTTTGTCAAACCGATAGAAACCCTAACTAAGACGCCAAGCCATTCATTTCTGACTTTCTCTTTGCTTCCTGGCCACCATGATGTGAACAACCGGTTCTATCATGAATTCTCTGCCATAATGTATGGTGCTGCTGCAGGACCAAAGCAACACAGCCAAGTGACCATGAACTGAGAATCTGAAACTGTGAACAAGAACCCACCTTTCCTTGTTTTGAACTGACTATTTTTGGTATTTTATGATAGCAATGGAAAGCTAACAAAATCCATGACCTAGGGCTGGGGAGTTAGCTCAGCCAGTAAAAATGCTTGCCTGTAAGCATGCAGACCTGAGCTTGACCCTCAAAATCCACATTATAAAAGCTGGGTGCAGTGGCATGCACTTGTTAGAAGGAGACAGACAGGTTCCTGGTCCTCACTGGCTAGATAGCCAGCCTAATTGGGGAACTCCAGGCCACTGAGATATACAGTTTCAACCACAAAAAAGTGCATGGTGCATTAGAAATGACACTGAAGGTTTCATTTGCACATTTACACACACACACACACACACACACACACACACACACACACACACACGAAATCCCCAGCCAACCTGGGGTCCAAGTCAATAGCCAGACACAGAGGGTGATCTGGCTAGATCAGTATTATTCAAAATAGTGGTCATTAACCAATTAAGCTAACTGAAATCAAATTCGTTTTTTTTTTCTTTCTATTTATTATTTATTTATTTTGAGACAGGATCTCTCTGTGTAGCCATGACTGTCTTGGAATTCCCTATGTAGACCAGGTTGGGCTGGAACTCATTGAGATCTGCCTGCCTCTACCTCCCGAGTGCTGGGATTAAAGGTGTGCACCACCACTCTTGGTTGAAATTCAGCTTTAAAAATCGGGTCCTTAGTTGCACGGCCCTGTGTTGCTGTACTGGAACACACTGCTGTAGAACTTCCAGATCAGCTGATGAGTTCTTCCAGTCTTAGGAGTGGGGAAGGAACAGAGCCGCCTGTGCTGGAGAGCCCCAGTCTGAATTCCAGCCTCACCGGAGTGAGCATGATAAATTAGTTGCCTCTAGGTTCAAAGCTTAGTAGCCTGGGGCACCTCACAGGAAGGCATGCTGTGAGTCCTCAGGAGAGGGGCACTAGTCACCACCTCGCACATTTAGGAAGGGGACAGATGGACAGGGTCATTGCCTTGCCTGTGTATGAAATGGCTACCAAGTGTCTGGAAACTTTATGTGTGTTCTCCTGTGTGTGAGGAGCCCAGAACTCACTGAGCAGCTGGTCTGCCCAGCGCTCCTGTTCCCAGGATCCCTAGTCTTTGTCTCCTGTGTTCTGGGATTAGAGGTGGGTTGCCACACCCACCTGGCTTTTATGTTTCAGGGATCTGAACTCCAGTCCTTAGAGAGCTTTATCCACTGAGCCCTCTCCCAGTCTCCATGTCTGGAAACTTTACACCATGGTCTTGTTCCAGTGGGTGGCTGGGAGGTGGCCAAGTGGACAACCCGGTTTGTTTGTTCAGTCCTGTTCTCCGTGGGCAACAAGGACCATCCCTCCCACTCATAGTCACAAGCCCTGGGGGCTCAGAGACCCCAAAGGAAGGCAGTTTACATTACGTTGCAAAGTCAGCAGTTCTCAGAAGCCTGACACTGGGGCACCCCCCCCCCCATCGACTGAGGGATAGGGAGGGCTCCGTCTTCCCCATCCCCTTCCCACCCAGCGCTCATACTTGTCTCAATACATCGATGTGTGTGTTCATCTTTCCATTTATTTTTAAGCCAATCAGGCACATGACCTTGTCACATGTGAAGGTCACCAGGCAAGCTTGGCTGTTAGTCATTTCCTACTCCAGATCTCTAGTTTGGCAGGGTTGGGGGCTGGCCTAGCAGACTTGGAGCTAACTTAGCAGGCTGCTGGTGGGGACTGAGTCTTGTTTACCTTTAGTTGGACCTAGGCTGGCTCACGGTACTCTTGTTTTGAAAACAAGCCATCAGATTTTATTGCTTACCTTCCCCACTTGCAGCCTAAGAAGTCTCTTCTTCCAGGGACTCTTTCTGCTGACTTTTGGATAACAATAAAAAAAAAATAGATACATTTCAGCTTGGGTGGAATAAAAGAAATCACATGTATTTTATAAGTGGAAAGGCAGATGCTGCGACCACAGTAGTTCTGGGGCAGTAAAAATAAATGTGCTTGACTGCTTTTTATCTGGCCGTTAGAAAAAGAGACATTTGGAGGAAAAATGAGTAAAAAAAATTCAAAGTAGAGAGTAACCAAAAGAAGTGTTGTGCCCTGGGCGTGAGACCCCCAAGGAGACCACCAGAGACACGAACTCACTGAAATGCAAAAGCAAGGTTTATTGGAGCAGTTTAAGCCAAAGCAGGGACCACAGCAAGCCATCCAATGCAGTAGAGGCTGGAGGAGGTGCCCGCCCCTTTTGCAAGCTCAGGTTTTAAAGGCAAAAACCACAAGGTTACATCAATTAGGGTGCTAGTGTTGGTTAAGGTGGCGGCGGTGATGCTGATAGATGCTACGGGTTGCAGAAGAACCACAAGCCATAGTTACCTTTTAGAGCTTTATTGGGAGAGAGGGGGAGAGAAGGAGGGAGGGAGGGAGAGAGAGACCACACGGAGGGGGGTACGGAAGAAAGGAGCGGAAAGAAGAAAAGGGGCCTACAGAGGGCCTGCCTGCTTTTTAGGCTGGGACGCTGTTGCAGGCTGATGACATAATTAAGGACAGAATCCTTACATCCCAGACTTTCACTTATTATTAAAAAAAAAAAAAAAAAAAAGCAGGTAGATGGGAATAGAGGTGTTGTTCCTCTCAAAAACTGCTTCCAGCTGACCTTTGGACGTTGGTTGGCTCTTGGGGGACTGGAGAAAGGGAGTCTTCCGAGGTAGACAGGCGTTGTGGAGTGCTGTCTGTCATCTGTTTGCTCTGGAGACATGTATCCCTCTTGGCTGTGGCTGGGAACCTTCTGTCTGACAAGATGCTGGTGACATAGAGAAAAGCTTAGAGGTTCTGGAGAGAATCCTTACATGGGTACAATTCTGATTGGCTCAAGTTTTAGGGGCTTTCCAGACTTTCTGTGTTATTTTACTTTGTAGTTTTAACCAGTTGTTTGTCAAACTTTATAGATTACCTCCGGCATTGGGGCATTCTATGGTTAATCAATTGCCACCAGATAGTCTTTCAAACATCCTGACTTTGTCCTGGGACCTATGTCAGCAGCTCTGAGAATTTTGAAACTCAGGCCTGTTTCAAGCTGGAGTGAGGGGCTTGCTTGAAATGGGGGTGCTTTGGTTCTTCATTAGCTCTTAGCACAGAGTGAGTTTTATTTTATTTCATTGGTGTGTGTATACATGTGTGAACATTTGTATGGACAGCTGCACTTTGTGTGTGTGTGTGTGTGTGTGTGTGTGTGTGTGTGTGTGCATCTAGAAGCCAGAGGACAATCTGAGCTGTCATTATTCGGGAACCATGCACTTTCTGTAAGACAGGGTTACCCACTGAACCTGGGACTTACCAAGCAGGCTGTGCTGGCTGACCAGTAAGTCTAGGGATCAGCTTGTCCCCTGTGGAAGAACACAAATGCTGTCCCCAGGACCTTTGTATTGAAAATTAGGAAACTTTAGATGGAGTCAAGAAGCCCGTTTGGGGGCTGGGGTTGGGTGTATCAGTGCTGAATGGTTGCTGCTGCCTAGCACAATTCCAATGTTGAAGCTGGGGACCCCTAGTGTGATGCATGGAAAGTGTACCCCTGGGGAGGTGATTAGTATGTGACCTTAGCATCCTTGTGATGGGATTGGTTCCCTATAAGAAGAGACATCAATATGTGCTCTCCCTCATCCATCCTTCCCTCTCCTCCTCCCTTTGAGCTGTCTCAGTGGGTAAGGCACTTTACACATAAGCCTGTGGACTGGAGTTTGGAATCCCAGCACCCATGTAAAAGCTGGCCTGAGATGGTACAGCATCTGTGATCCCATCACCATGAAGAGACAGGAGATCTCTGGGATAGACTGGCCAGCTCTGATTGATGAGCTCTGGACTCATTGAAGGATCCTGTTTCAGGAAACAGAGGGGAGGTACCCATACTCCCCATTCCTCCCTCCCCTGCTCTCTCCCTTCCCTCCCTTCCTCTCTCTCCCTCCCTCTCCCTCCCTTTCTCTTCTCTCCCTCCATTCCTCTTTGTCCCTGTCTCCATCCCATTTTTCCTACCCCCTCCCTCCACAGCGGGAGGGCACAGCAGAAGTCATGCACTCTCCAAGAGTGAGCCAGGAGGCCAGACCAACCTCCCCTCATTTCATCCCTGCCACATCCCCTCATCTCAGATCTCTGGCTTCCAGAAATGGGAGAAATAAATGTGTTGTTCCATCTCCAGCCCTGAGCTCCACCTGAGCCTGATTTTCCGGCAGTAAGCCCAGGGAAAGATGACCAACCTCATTAATGATCACAGATATGCAAATTAAGGCGACAGCTTGGCGGCATTTTAGCAAGGCAGAGGACATGAGCAGGAACCTGCATACACTGCCAAGAGGGTGACAGCAAACCCTGTATCTCGGAAAGCCACCCCCAGATCTCCCCACTCAGGCCATCTCAGAGCCTTCCCACCCCAGGAGTGGACCCAGGGGACACTGAGTGCATATGTTCCCGAGGCTTTCTTGGAGGATGTTCATGGCGACCTTGCTCATAATGACAACGTGATGGCAATAATAACTGTTACTTGGAGCCAGGAAAGTGCACTGTATACTCTCTGAGGTACAGGGAAGAGGCTTTCAGGGTGCAGACCCGGAAGTATCTATTGTGAACACCTGTGGCTTTCTGACTGGGAAGTAGAGGTATTTCCAGGTGAAATGGATTTTTTGTGGTCCCTGTTGCCTAATTAATCTTTGATAAGATCACCCTGTTGTCTTCCAACACCCACTGTTGGAAACCAGTGAGAAAATAAACCTGGCTCTGCCACCCTCCTGTTGGGGTTTGAGTGTGAAATGCCCCTCACAGGCTCATGTATCTGAGCACTTGGTTTCCAACTGGTGGCGCAGATGGCAAGCTTGGGGTCCAGGACACACAGCTGGCTGAGCTGGTCACTGGGGGTGGGGAGGGCCTTGGAGAGTTATAGCCAAGCTCCTGGCAAGTACTCCACCACTGAGCCACATCCCTTGCCCGTTTCCTGTCCCAGCTCTGCTTCCGGTTCTGGCCAGCCACTCACAGCAGCTGGCTGCCCAGTAGGACCCTCGGCTGGCTTCATCTTCATGTGGCTAATTGCCCTTTGCCCTCTGGGTCCACCTCCAGATGGTCAGGCTGAGCTCATCTGGATTTGATGAGTAGGAATATGCAGCAAGCTCTCTGAGAATTTTCCAGCAATCCCCTGGGTGTCCGTGCAGACTCCCTGCCCCATAAATACTAAGGAGCGAGAATTGACCCTCATTCTTAGATCCCCTGCAGCTGACCCCAGTGTCTCTTCTTTGTGGCAGTTGAGGACCCCAGTGCTCTGCTCCCTGCCCCATGTTCTGTATTTCAGAATCACGGTCTTCCATGGTTGTTTTCCAAACCGAAACTCTCAGACCCTTGCAACCCCGGAAGCCAACTGCATTGCGTGCTGCATAAGGACTTTCCCACCAAATGCCCCCGGTGTCTCTGCTGACCCCTCTATCCTGATCACACATCCGTGTGTCAGAGAAGACAGAAAAAGGAAAGTTAATTTCACCTGAGTCTGGAAGATCCCTCTGAACACGTGTGAGCTACCACAAACCACACACATCTTGTCTTTTGGGAAAAGAGCTTGTTATGCCCTTTGTGTATTTGAGAAAGGTATGCTAAGCCATGGGCTGCAGAGGGACAGTCCGTTATTCTTAGTGATGATCGATTTTAAAATTAGATCTATATGTAAGTTGTCTACGGATAATAGACCACGTGTTCTCAATACTGCCCCTCCCTGTCTCTCCCCCTTCTCCTCACTCCTTCCCTCCCTCCCTCCTTTCTTGAGACAAGGTCTCACTGGGTTGCTCCTGCTGGTCTCAAAGTAGCAGTAACCCTGTTTCTGACTCTTGAGCATGGGATTATGGGTGCGTGTCCTGCCTACCTCCCCAGCATTCTTGATAGCACTCAGGAGCTAGATGGGTGAGAGAGAATGGGAAGCAGAATCAAAGCAGTTGAGTGACTTAATTGTAATTTATAACATTATCATAGCCTGGGAATGGGCCATCTCAGCTGCAATCAGAGCAAACCATGAAATGGACTCTTCAGATCCAGAAATCTCATGAAGTGGCACTGGAAGATTACCCCATATTTTTTAGTATTGCCTGCATCTTCTGGAACAATCATTGTGGATGCGACTGTCATTTAAATTTTGGTTTGGGGCCCAAAAAAGTTTTGAGGTTGAAAAGAGATGCTAAAATCTAGACAGTTTTTTTTTTTAAAGCTTTATTTATTGGTTGAAAAGCTGTTTTCTTTATATTAGTAGAGCAGAAATTAGTTCCTTTCAAATATATTTTAAAAACATAAATCCCTGGGTATTGAAGTAAGATGACCTTAAAACCTTTATGTTCATTGATTTGATAAGCATAATGCAGAACGATGTGAAGAGTATACTTATTCTTGATGATTATTTACATATTTATTTTGTTTTATTAGCTACATCTTATTTGAAGGTGGGGATGAGGTCACTTTATATTGAACCCAGGGCCTTGTGCATCCTAGGCAGGTGCTCTACTACTGAGCCACACTCCAGCTCCTCACTGGGGAATTCTAGGCAGGTGCTCTACCACTGGGTCACACTCCAGCCCCTCCCTGGGGGATTCTAGGCAGCTGCTCTACCATTGAGCCAAGAGTCCCAGGACTCTTTACTTTTTGTCTTGGGAGGATTTCACCAAGTTGCCCAGCTTGGCCAGGATCCTACTGCTCCCTAATATCTAGAAACAGGCCTTGGCTACTAGACTAAGACCCTATAATTACTATTTTTTATACAGTATCACTAGTATTTTTTTGAAAATGAAGTTTTAAAATATTGTTCTGTGTTATTTTTTTTCATCAAATTGCCTGCAATCTTTGTCAAAGTCACTGTTGTGGTTACTGAATTTGAAAACCTTGACTCTTTCAATTGATTCTTCTCCATCAATCATAATATTTTAAGTTGTGTAAACACTTCTCTACAGATATTGAGGTGTCTGGTAACTCAGAGCAACTGTGATTAATGGAAGCCAGGACCCAACGTCAACACCGTACAATTGTTACAATAGGTAAACACTTTAGTCTAAGTTTTTAGAAAAAAATAGATTCTGTCCTTTCTCTTCCTGATTACCTTCTGTCGACAAACAATTTTATGAGTCAAAATCTGTGAAATAAGCTTCCTGTAGTTAAGATCCTTTGGAGTGTTTCGCTAATCAAACATGCTAGGAAATTATAGAGACTCAGTGTGAACTTATCAAATCCTGAATAAGAACCGTATCTATCAAAAGATGTTCCCCCCACTTTGGATATTTCCAATCACAGTCTTCGAAGTTTAAAATTAAATCTTGCACATGGTTTGTGCTTATGCCATTTAAGTTGTTTACTTCCTGAAAGGCTTTTGTGGGGACAAATTTCAATGCCTTCCTGATTGCAGCCCGTATTCCCAATAATTGTGCTGTGGTAGGATCGTCAAGAGATGCAGGTCTTTTGAAACTCCTTGATTACCTTAATTAAAAATTTATAACTGATTTGAAAAAAAAATAATGTGTCTTCAATTCAGACACTTCATTGACTAAAATAAAATAAAAATAAAAGAACAGCCAGCATGGCTGCAGGCTGTTTCATTTGAATAAAGATATTCTAAGAGTCACACATTTCTAAAATGTTTTGGTGTTAGGAAATTAAGGGAGAAAGCATTAATCTTTAACTATTTTTTAGGGGGACTGGAAAGATGGCTCAGTGGGTAAGAGTGCCTTCTGTACACTGAGCTTAGATCCCAGCACCTATGAAAAAAGTTGGGCATGGCCATGCACCGCGAGGGGCAGGGGCAGGAGAGTCTCTAGGGCTTGCTGGCTGCCACCATGTCAGTGGTAGACCCTGTCTCAAAGGAAAAAGGCAGACATCAATAGAGCAAGACCCTCAACTTCCTCCTCTGGCCTCAGTGAGCACATACAAATGCTCCTATACCACACACGAATGCTCCTATACCACATGCACCCACACATGTAGATGTGGACATCTACACAAATAGGCTCACACACGATAATGAAACAATCCGCCATCACCATCTGTTACCTGTCCTCACAACTCACTCTTTGTTGCAACTGCAGTAGGCATACCTTTATTTTAGTGTTTATTTTAGAATATTGCTGCGTCATTGGAAGCTTTATTACACCCAGACCAGCTTCGTCCTGTGGATCTGTCACGTTGGTCAGAACGAAGTTTTCACCTTGACCATGTGCTCCTTTACCACCCAGAAGCTACGATCATAGTGTGAAGACAGTTTTTATCTCCCACAGTGAGTTCTTAAACTGAATTTTCAATGAGAATCATGATGATCTTAGGTGGCTCCCCTTCAACAGGGTGGAGTTTCAGAGGCCTTGACTGTAAAAATCAGGTAAAAAGAAAATCCTGCTGTCGTCGAAATGATGGGACTTCCCATAAGAACACCTCTTGACCTTGAAAATGTTAAAGTAAATGAAAATGGAGGTGAGGGCAGAAACATCCTGGAGTGGACACAGCCAGGCAGCCTCGCCAGTGGCCCAGACAGTGCTTGGTGTAAAAGCATCCATAAAACAGAAGTTGAATGATTTCTTAGAAAGGTCTCCATTAGAGAAAAGGAGAATGTGAGCTCAGCCAATCAGAAGTGGTCAAGTGCTTTGTGTATTAGGAGCACCACCAGGAGACAGACCAATAAGTGAATTCTATGGCTGTAAGTAAGCAAGTGTTTTCTATGTTTCCATTATTCATTCTCTCTCTCTCTCTCTCTCTCTCTCTGTGCAAAACTGTGTGCTGTATGGGCACATGTGTGGGCCTGTAAATGAGAGTGTAGAGGCCAAAGGTGGACGATGAACTCTGTCACTCTCCTCTTTTTTTCCTTTGACATAGGGTCTCTCATTGACCTTGGAACTGAACTAGCAAACCACAGACATCCTCCTGTCTTTATCCTCCACATTACTGGGGTCATGGGTATGCAGAGTCATACCTGGCTTTTCATGTGGGTGCTGAGGATTTGAACTCAAGTCCTCGTGCTTGCATATCAAGTACTTTATCCACAGAGCCATCTCCCTTGCCTCTCTGTTTTAGGTCTTTATACAAATCTCTTTGGCATGACCCATCTATTTCTGGTTTGGATCTGTTAATTCATGAAACATTCTTTACTCAAATGAACTTTCAAAAAGGATGTTTAATTGTGCCTCAGTTTACCTTAGAAACAAAACAGCTACCAAACTGGGATCACTTAACAATTTGGCAAATTCTGCAAGCAAGTCAACATATATGGTCCTATATTTCATCACCAATCTTCATTGTCTATGTGACAGGACTTAGAATCACCTAGGAGACACCAGGGAATGGTTTATATATAATTTATTTTAACCTTATTTTATGTGCATTGGTGTGAAGGTGTCAGATCCTGGGGAACTGAACTTATAGACAGTTGTGAGCTGCCATGTGGGTGCTGGGAAGAGCAGCTAGTGCACTTAACCACTGAGCCATCTCTCCAGCCTCAAGATGGTTGATTTTAATGTCAACTTGTCACATATGGGTATATGGATAGACAGATGATACATCGATACATAGATGATAGATAACATGTAGATGGTAGGTAGATAACCAGACCATGTGATTTTTTTTTCTAATTGTTCCTTTGCAGCCAAAGTGTAAATCCATGAACCACAAACAGGGGGACATTCATTCTTTTGGTCTTTTGTGAAGTCTTGGATTACTTCAGAGTAGCACAGATTACTATGTTGAGAATTCTCCTACTCTGGGGCATTTAATCAGTCTCTTTGAGTTTCAGCTTTTCTATATTTAAAATGAAGAGAAAGAAGTCAACGCTTCCAAGCTGTCCTGCAAAAGTGTAAATGCAAACAAGGCATGCCTTTGAGCACGCTTTGGATGCCAGGTAAAGCATTCTCTTTCCGGGAGACTAAGATCCCCGGAGTGCTGCTCCACTCTCCCTGTTCTCCATCTCTCTCTGACATCGCTGCTTTTGGGGAAGACTTTTTCATTATTTCTTATGCTGTCAAGATGACAGACAGAGAGAGGAGATGAAAGGGTACATTCTCATAAAGATTTACTTTCCTTCCAGCTAAAAGGTATCACTTACCCTGCTTGGTTTTTTAAATTTTAAAACATTTATCAAAGCATTATGTGCATGACTGTAAAATCAAATAGAATCGTGGGGGTTCTAATGAGACCCAGTCTTTCCTATACCCAGATCCTTCCTCTCACTCACAACTACTGTGAGCTACGTCATTGCGGTAAGTTACATGCAGCCTAAACTTACCGTGACAACCACTTTCAAGTGAGAATTTGAGTGACTTTAAGCAACTGGAAGTGTCATAAAATCGCCACCACCATCCCCCGAGTTAGGACTCTATCCCAGTGACACTCCCCCTGCAACCCTTAGCTTTAGTTCTGTAGCAATAAAATGCCTCAACCCAAAGCAACTCAGGAAAGGAAGGTTTTGCTCGGTTCACAACTCCAGGTTACAGACCACGTTTGTGGGGTTGTCGAGGCTCAAACTGAAACACAACACATCCTCAGTGAAGAGCAGGGAGAATGAGCATGTGGATCCTCGCTTGTCTGCGTGCTCTTCCTTTGTACTGTCCGGGAGCCCTGCCTAGGGAATGATGCTGCTCACAGTGGGCTGTGTCCTCCTGTGCACACATGCCCACAGACCAACCTGATTTTAGATGACTCCCTCAGTTGAGGCTTCTCTCCCCAGTGAGGTTGTGTCAAGTTGACAGATCAACTAACCAGGACCATCTCCAGCCCTACCATTTTCTAGAGGAATTTGACCATTCAAGGGACCTCACAGAAGTGGGATTACGCATTATTTGTGTTTTGGTGAAGGGTTTATTTCACTCGGATTATTGGTGATGCTATGTGCTATGGCTTAAATATGAGCTGTCCCCCATGGGCTTATATATTTGAATACTTAGTTCTCATCTGGTGGCCACAGAAACTATAGGAGGATGGAGCCCTGCTGGAGGAAATGGGTCAACTGGGGGTAGGCCTTAGGGGCTTCTGCTTAGCCCAGCTTCCAGACTGTTTCGGCTGACATGTAGCCAGACACACCACATCTGCTGCCATGGCAGCAGATGGGAGCCTTCTTACCATGACAGACCATGTCCTTTTAAACCATAAGGTCCCCCAAACCTCTCCTCCCCGTTTCTCTTATCCGCCGTTGGATAGATTCTTCCTGATGTTTGCAGAGCCCTCTAGGAACAAGAAGTGGTCCTTTTAAGGAGTAATGTCCTTTTTTTCTACCTGCCTAAGGCTCCCTAACTCACTGTTCGTCATATGACAATTTTCCAGGGGAGACACGAACAAATGTCTCCTCACCCCAGAGAAGGAGATGACAACACACCAAAGTATGGATACCACTGAAGTCCAACTTGGTGAACCAATGGGTGTTATGGGGTTTACTTTCAGGAATACGGGTGAGGAGTCACTTTTAGGAGCAGAAATGACTCAAAGACAGCTGTATCATCAAAGTCCACCCAAGGATGGGTGAGCCCACAAAGCTGGAATCCTGGAGCACACTGCAGGTAAGTGTTGCAGCTCTGAGGGGAAAGGTTTTCCGGCAGTCGGGAGCCAAGGAGCACCACAAAGTCACACCACACAATAAACTTCACACAAGAGATTTATGGGGAGGGAAAAACACAGGAGGGTGGCTGCCTCTGCTCCATGGAGAAGCAGCAGAGAATGGAGCAGAAGACAGGATTATATAGAGTTTCTGGGGGGGGGGGTTCCAGGGTGGGGATTGGTGAGATTTCAAGTCAAGTCCAGAGACTGGTGGGTTTTCAGACTCAGGGATTGTTGTTGTTGTTGTTTTTCGCTCAGGGATTGGAGGGTTTTGGACTCAGGGATTGGTAGATTTTGGTAGCTATTCAAATCCAGAAGCAGGCACGGACATTTTGCCCTATACTGTGCAGCCTGCAGGCAGCTCAAGAGGCTGAAGGATGTCCTCTCCAGGTGGCTCAGCCTCCTAGGTAACCTGGCCAGTCTTAGTCACTTCTAGGCGACTTCTGGTCTCTGCTTCTTCCAGGCTGCTTGGTCTGAGCACCTTCCAAGCTGCTCATCTTGCCTGGAAGTGATTCTCAGCTGGCTTTATTGCTTATATACTCTTGGGGAGGGAGGGCTTTAATGAATCTGGTCCATTTTGGGGACTTCCTGAAGCCGTTTTGAGTTGTTTACTTCCTTTCTTCTTGTGCCTTCCTCTAGGATTCAGTGTTTCAATCTGGGAAGAAACTGCCACGCAACAACACTTCTTCAGGATTAAATGATGGGGCCAGGGAACCTAGGGATGAGAAACGAGACACTTGTGTCTGGGTGTGATAGCCAAGGCCAGTGATGGAAGCCCATGAGGAACATGTGTAAGGTACCATTGTCTTCCCATAGGCAAAGAGCTGACTAATAACTACAGCTACTTCTTGGTGGCAGTGAGAACAGAACTCTGTATAATTCACATGAGCCACCTGCAAAGACGGAGGTTAGCAACATGGGTACAGTGACTAACAGATACAAGGTCATCTATTAACAAAACACATCAGAGATGAACAGAGCGGGCTTCAGTCCCCCAACTGGTGGGCAGTGCGTGAACAGCACTTGACCAGCTGTCTGGTGGCACTGGTGAGACACAAAGTATGTGAGCCCTCCACTGACTTGTCCCATGATAGCCTGGGAAGCTAAGCAGTCTCATAGTAATTGTCTCAGTTTTTGTTCAGTGTCTGCCATGGCACTATGGCATACCCTTAGACAAGGAAGTTCAAAGGCCTGCAGGGAACGTCTGCCACTCCTGGGAGTTCCTCTCACTTTCCTTTTTTAATTTTTATTTTTTCTCTTCCTCTTCCTCCTCCTTCTCCTTCTCTAAACATGTGCACCCCCATGCCCGGCTTCTTCAATATTTCTTTCTAAAGATTGCTTGCCCACTTTCACATGGACAAACACATAATACACACACATACATATACAACACATATTTTTAATAATTAAATATTGCTATAGAACAGTTACAGCAACATTTTTTTTAATGGACAAGAGTTTTCAAATGAAACCAGTTATTTCCCAGCCTGTTGTCACCATCCCATAGCCTCGTGTGTGTGAACAGTGTGCATAAATGGCTAGGATGTTCACGGCATCCATGTTCATTTCAGTGAGAAAATCTTGAGTAAGATTATTATTGAAATATTTGAGTTCATGTGTGTATGGTCTATGTACACGTTTGTGTGGATGTGTGTTAGTGGACTTGTATGTATATGCACTTTGAGGCATGATGTTGACATCAGTGTCATTTTCTCAGGTGCTGTCTGCCTTATTCTTTGAGACAGGGTCTCTCACTGGTTGCCTAGGCTGGCTGGCCAGTGAGTCCCAGGCATGCGCCTGTCCCCACCTCCCCAGCCCTTGTGTAAATGTCCTTATGACTTTAAAATTAGAATAATTTAAAAGCCTCCAGCTCTACAGCAAGTGATCCCACCTCTGGGCTAGTGTGATGTGGGTGGCTGTGACAATCACTTCTGTCCATGTTGTCACTGCTGGGTGGCTCAGGCTACTGAGGCATAATAGACTATTATGTGCATCAAAAGAGTTTTAGTTATGTCATTTAGAACGGTTGCCACCCTTGACCACTGCTCGGTGTGGACTCAGACCACGTCCAAGGGTGAGAAGCACAGGGAATTATGCATTTTAAGGGCAGGCTAAATAGAAGAGAAGGAAAGAAGGCCTCTTCCAATTTGTCTCCAACAGCTCTTTAAGACCCACAGGTTACAGTCACCATATTAAAAACGGCGTACTGTGTTCTTTCTGTTTTAAAAAGTTCTGTTACAAAGAGAAAGCAGAGCGGTGTGGCAGGACCTAAGGTTACTTTCCATCCTTTGCAGATACTGTCTTTATCTTTTCTGTCTACAGTGGGAATTGGCAGGACAGGGCCTAGAATGTGCCAGGCAAGGGTTCTCCTGCTAAGTCACACCTCAGCCCGTCACTGGGGGATTCTAGGCAGGTGCTCTACCACTGAGCCACACCCCAGCCCCTCACTGGGGGATTCTAGGCAGGGGCTCTACCACTGAGCCATGCCCCAGCCCCTCACTGGGGGATTCTATGTAAGTGCTCTATCAACTGAGGTATATCACTAGCCTTGTTTCAAATTTTGATTTTCTAATATAGTATCTCACTGCTTTGCCCAAACTGGCCTTGAATTCACTCTGTAGCCCAGGCTAGTCTTGAAGTTGCCACCCTCCTGCATTAGCCTTCAGAGAAGCTAGGTTGATGGACCTGAGCTACCATGTCTGGCTAGCTGTTCTTTTTCTCTTCCAAAATTTTCCTGAGACAAGGTTTCTCTGTGTAATTTTGAAGCCTGTCCTGGATCTTGCTCTGTAGACCAGGCTGGTCTCTAACTCACAGAGATCCACTTGCCTCTACCCGCTAGTGCTGAGATTAAAGATGTGTGCCACCACCGCCCCGCCCCATTTTTTTTTTTTTTTAATTTCCTACTTCTGTCCATCTGGATGACATTCCTCCACCATTGATCAGGCTCTCTCAAGCATAGCCTGCAAGTCAAGCTTCTTGTAGCAGTTCTAGAACCTTCTAAGAATGTGTTTTCAGTTGCTGTTGTTCTGTTTTCTGGTTGAGTTTATCTTCTCTGCAATCATTTCAAAGTTTGTATTATATCATTGAGGGTTACTGCTTTGGTTTTTTTGATCTTCTATTTTCAATTATGTGCACATACGTGTCTGTGCATGGGTTTATGCACCTGAGCGAGGTGCTTGCAGAGGCCAGAAGGCAGGGTTGGGTCTCTTAGAGCTGCCTGATGTGAGTGCTGTAACCAAATTCAGGTTCTCCGCAAGAGCAGCAAGTGTTCTCAACTGCTGAGCCATCTCTCCAGCTCTGCCTGCTCTGGTTTGAATGAGGAATAAGTGGTGTATATCTCACGCTGGCTCCATTATTTTGTCATGTGCCCCTCGTGCCCATAATTTAGCCACACCAAAACACCCAGAGAAGCCTGGATATGGCCGACTCTTTTCTTTGCTTAAAATGCTTTTGCCCTCCCTGGCTACTCTGAGTTTCTGTTTATTCCCAGTTTACATCACCATCCCTCAGAAATGTTCACCAATAAAAATCTACAACCTGCCTCCAGTTCACCCCAGTGCTGCTGCAAACCTTTGTAATAGCATTTTTCTTAAGCTGACTCATTTTCATATACATTTCCTCCTTAACTCCAAAACGAACTCCTAAAATTCTGGAACTTTCCATTATTAAATTTGTTCACCTTTGCCCTCTCTATGCAGTTTGATCATACTGTGGTTGTGTATTAGTCAGCTAGTGCTGTATAACAAGTCACTCCAAACCCACAGGCATATAATAGCAATTCTGTCTTTGAGGCACATATGTCTCCTGGTTGGCTGGGGCTTAGGGAGCTGAGTTTGTCTCCAGTTGGGTTCAGTTCAATCAAGTCTGCTATGAATGCCTCTTATTATTCTGGGATAAGCAGGATACTGAGGGCATATTCTACTCATGACAATGATCTAAACGCAAGAATGCAAGCTCAACCAGAGGGAGACATCACATGACAGTTCCAGGTTATACTCTGTTACAGAGGAAGTCAAGGTGAAAAATTACATAGCTAATCAGATCACCTCCATAATCAACAGCAGAGAGAATCAAGCACATCCATGCTACCTGCCTGCTCTCTCAGCCAGCTTTCTTTAGTGTTACACAGTTCAGGGCCCAGCCTAGAGAATGGTGCTACCCATGGTCAGCTTTCAATTAACAGTCAAGACAGTCCCATACGGACATGTCCATTGGCCAATTTGACCTAGATAATTCCTTGATCAAAACTCTCTTTTCAAGTGATTCTTGGCGTTGCCTACTGACAGTTAAAACTAACCATCACATCTACTAACCACCCATCGACCAAAATCTAGTCAAGTCCAAAATCAAGTGGTAAAGGAAAGACACAGCCTACCATGAATCCAAGCATGTAGAGGAGGTTTTCACATCACTAATTCAGTCTTTGCCAAGGTATTTGCAAAATCAATAAAAACGAAATATTCTAGAGATGCCATAAAGTTCTTCCCTGATTGGATAGAATTTAATAACTGAAACTTTATGTAGATGTGTGACCAAGACTTGAGAGTATAAGGTTAAGATGTGGGTGAGCCTCTGAGGGGTCTGGGCCCTTGGCTCCCTGGGTGGCAGAAACTGCAGGGTAACAAAATCTAGTGTCAGTTGATGAGAGTCATCAGAGGCAATGTCTTGGACAGCGCATCCCTTAGAAGGGATTAATGGAGATCTCTTGGGGTCCTGGTTAGTCTCTTGAGAGAATTAACCACCCCCTGCACTTGATCCCTTCTGCAAACAGCTGGTTTTCTTCCTTCTTTTCTATACTGTGATGTAGCCAGAGGACAAACCAATTGGGCCACCCAACCTTTAAACCTGTGAGCTAAACAAATCTCTTTTCCTTATAAAGTATCTAGCCTTGGGTATTTTGTTACAGCAACGAAAACAGCTTAATGCAGGGAGGCTTCGATATCCCCAGCATTACCCCCACTCAAGTTTGTATTTCTATCTATATGTATGTATGTGTAAGCCAGCAAGTGTGTGTGTGTGTGTGTGTGTGTGTGTGTGTGTGTGTGTGTATGTGTGTGTGTGTGTGTAGGTCAGAGGTTGATGTGTGCTCATCACCCACTCTCCACATTATTTTTTGAGACAAGGTCTCTTATTGAATCTGGCTTTTGCCAGTTTAGCTAGACTGGCTGGCCAGTGAGTCTCTAGAATCAGGCCCTAACAATGGTTCACATGACCACATCTGGAGGATTCAGATTCATGTGCCCATGCTTGCATGAAAACACCTCACTAACTGCACCATCTGTCCAGCCCTACCCCTTGGCTCAGTTTCCCATGAAACACAAATCATTGACTGTATGAAATCAAGCTACGGGGTAGAGACCAGAGCCTGGTGACATAGACTCAAGCCATCCCCCACTGTACTCTCTAGCTGTGGCAGGGTGGAGCAAGCCAGCTACATCTGGGTAAGACCACCTCCATTCCCACTCCGACTTTCTCTACTGATGCTTCCCTTGGGCCCTCAAAGGCAGCAAAGGCAGGAGCCATATTAAATTCTCGCAGGCCGTCTCATTTTATTAGGCTGTTGCTGTAAGATGGGTTTTGGCATCTGTGTGGGAATTATTAGCAAAGCTGGTGGAGGAACAAATATTTTGGCTCATTATTGTTCCTTTATTAATGTTTGTTCTTTTGATTATTTGTGGGATTCTATTAAAGGGAACCAAGGAAGATGAGGCCCTTTCCAGGTTCCTGTTCACAGACGTTAATCTTAGAGATAGAGATTTTTTTTTCTGCAGTGAAATTTGTTTTCAAGGTTCATTTTTTGTTGTTGTTGTTATTGGGCTGGTACAGCATTTGCCTTCATAATTTTTAGAGAATCAGGGGTTGGGAATAATATTCATAAATATTTATTTCTTGAACAGTTTAATTCTTGTGCTTAAAATGTTTGGGGGAAATTGGAGGGGAATAGATTTTCATTATGTGGCAGAAAAGTTGAATAATTGAGTTGGCACTTTGGAAAATCTGCTAGAGAATTAAAGAGAGTTAAGGGGCGTCTGAGGTGGTGCAGTTAAGAAACACCACTCACCATATGGAGGAGGAGGGCCAGGAAGGGCCAGGAAGGCATTTTGAGCAATAGATACTCTTGATCTTTGTAAGTAACGATTCCTACTGCACGAGGCTAGAGTTATCAATTACTCATTATTGTATGAACTGCTCCGGGGAGACGTGAACAAATGTCCGCTCACCCCAGATGGGCCAATGATGGAAGACCCAAGCAATGATGCCCTCAAAATCCAACTTGAGCTTCCTTACAGAGCATAGGTGAAGGGTGATTGGTAGGAGTATAGGTGACCTCAGAGCAGCTGCCTCACAGTGAAGTCCCATCCCAGCGTCACTGGCAACCTCATGGAAGCTGCAGCATGGAGTCCCCCTTCCAGTCACTATCCCATGTCCTGTGCAGCCTGGCAACTCCCAAGATCACTTGCAGCTGTGAGAGGGCAGGAGGAAGTAATGGCTGGACTCCCAGGTGAGGATCCTCTGATCTTTCCTTCCTTTCTAAACCAGGGAGTGTCAATGGCTTTGTTACCATTACCATAGACCTGGCTATCTCCTCATCTTTCTGCTTATTTTGTTGCCATGGCTACTTGGCCAAGGTAATCTCTACTTCAAGATGGCAATGGTTATGTCATGCCATATGACAACACTGTAGACAGTCATATTGCTAATTGCTATGATAGGATGTCCCCTCCGGTCAGTGTGGCTTAAGTACTCAGTATTGGAGGGCAATACTCCAAGGCCTGTGTACAAAAGACGAGGTTTGGCTGAGAATGTTTCATTATGATCTTTTTAAAAATATAATGACCCCAGAGACTGTTTCAAAGTGATGTGTCTCAGCTCCATGGTTTAGATACAATGACAGTGTTTATCAAACACTTTGAGGGTCCCGAATTTCTCTTTGTTGGCACTGTGGACCTTCCCGGCCAGGTGCACTTTGGGGTGCTGGGCAGCACCTGTGGTCTCTAACCAACAGACATCACGTGACAACCCGAAATGTCTGGAGACAGTGCCAAACGGTTCCTTGAGTGGGGAAAAAATTGTCCCTCATTGAGAACCACTCACTGCTTTGGTTCAATCTGAAAACGATTGTGTGGTTGGTAATCAGGGAGATGCAAATCAGAATAGAATTAAGCCTTATTTCCTCATTATGTTTGCAGAAACATAAAGCTGGACCATGCTGGATGCTGGCAGCTCTGCAGGGTGACGGCTTTATTCCAGCAGGTGAGGAGCGCTTAGGACAAGGGATTTGGGGGAACAGTTGGTGAGTTCTATTCAAAGTAACAGCACTCACGTCCAGTGGGTTGAGACCCGTCTCAGATTGGCTCAGGAGGAAGAGACACACTGTTGGGAGTGGAAGCCTTTGAACGGTGTGCTCTTTGCAAAATGGCCAGAGGGACAGGACACGGCACGGCCTTAAATGCAAAGCATCAGCCACAAAATGGACACGAGTGTATGTGCCGATGGACATGAAATGACATCAACCAATGCCTTAATTAAAATCAATGATTATTTTATTACCATCTCTTAATTAACAAAAGGAAATTTATCCAGGATTTGATGTGCATAAATAATTGTACTTACATTTTCAACTTCCACACGTGGGTGGTAACCACCCTGACAGAAATGTTGATTTTCTAAAGGGATTTGTACCCCTCCTTTCGGCTATATTGATATTGGGAAAGTGGGGCCCTTGAGAGCGACAGGATCTTTATTGGTTCACACGGGCAGTAAATGCTCAGGGAGGGGGAAAAGCAGCCGCCACCAAAGCCACATTTGACCCATATCTTTACCTCATGAACTGGAAAAATGAATTTCAGACAGTGCTGGTGAGTGTTCAGAAGGAGTTTACTCTGGGTGGAAGCTGAAGAGACAAGAAGCAAGCTAAACACCCCTGGCATCGCTGGCCTCTGTAGGACAGAGCCACAGAGCATTTCCAGTTTCTGGCCACAGTCAAGGGTTGGCTTCAAGACTGTCTTGTTTTTGAGGACCCCCTTTCCCTAAGACTGCCTGACCAGTTTCTATCTCTTATGACTATTAGGCTGCTGAAATCATAGGCCTAAGATATTGGAGTTTTTCCCGGAAATCTTACTTTGGGGATAAGAGGTAAAAGGCTGAAGCCTGGTGTTAACCGGAAAGGAATTTGTCTCCCAGCAGAAGAGTCCATACAGTCCTGACAACTTGTTAGCTCACCTTGTAGGAGATGCTGAAGGTAAGACGGTGATGGGCTAGTGATCGATAGGACCACACCTTGATGGGAACTGCTTAGATACACATCCTTCTTGCCTCACATCAGGACCCCAAAGATGATATTGTGGGATTTTTTTTTTTTTTAGGGAGGGATCACCAGACTTCTATTTGTGCCAATGTGGCTACATTGAGGACATCTCTAATTTTTTTTTTCTTTTCCTTATTGTCTCTGTAAGTGGCCTATTGAAGGCATGTGGCTGAGGCTAGCCTGTTGGACTTGGGCCCTAACATCTCTGGTAAGGACAGATATTTTCTTCCATCATACAGGCATGTAATGCTGCCTCCCATTGGTTCTTCTTCCTTTGTTCTCACTGAAGGGATAGACAATGTCCCTCAGACTCTGTCCCAAGTGTGGCCACAGCTACCCCATGACTGGAACAACATAGCCAACTTCCCTGAAATAATCAACTCATAAGAAGCAAATGCTGGCTCACATCTGTTTTACATCACACACATGGCAGGAAGAGGTCTGTGTCCTTCATGGCCAGGAGGGAGTTAAAGCCAGGGAGGAGCTGGGGTGCCAATGTCCCCTTTGGGTACACATCCAAAGCAAATGCCCCCTGCTAAGCCCCACCTTTTAAAAGTTCTACCCACTCCTCACAGCTGGGGAACAAGCTTCCACACAGCCTCTGTGGAATGCTCTAGTCCTGGCTCTCACCCCTTCTCTTGTGTGGCCCCTACACCGAATTCCTGTCTATTCTAGTTTTCTTTCCTCATTGTGATCAAATACCCTGACAACAAGCAACTTAGGGATGAAAGGCCTTATTTTAGCTCAGTATTCCAGGTTACAGTCCATCTCTGAGGGGAAGTCACAGCAGGAGCCTGAGACAGCTGGTCAGTCACATCACATTTTTGGTCAAGAGCGAGGGAAATGTGTGCATGCATGCATGCATGCATGCTCACCTGCTTGCTTGTGCCCAGTTCCATTTCTCTATTCCCATACAGTTCTGTGGTGGTATTGTGTTCCCCAAAATATTGTGTGTTTCCCAAAATAAACTTACCTGGTGTCAGAGAACAGGACGGCCATAATATTAAACATGAAGATAGTCAGTGGTAGCACATGCCTTTAATCCTAGCATTTCAGAGACAGAAATACCTCTGGATCTCTGAGTTCAAGGCCACATTAGAAACAGCCAAGCATGGTGACCCACGCCTTTAATTCCAGAAACCCAGCCTTTAATCCCAGGGAGTGATGGCAGAAAGAGAAAGATTATATAAGGAGAGAAGACCAGAAACTAGAAGCATTTGGCTGGTTAAGCATTCAGGCTTTGGAGCAGCACAGTTCAGCTGAGATTCATGTGGATGAGGACTCAGAAGCTTCCAGCCTGAGGAAACAGGATCACCTGAGGAACTAGCATGGTGAGGTAGCTGTGGCTTGTTCTGCTTCTCTGATCTTCCAGCATTCACCCCAATAAGCTGCCTCAGATTTGATTTTATTAATTAGAACTTCTAACAATTCTGCTACACAGTTCAGACCTCCTGCCTAGGAACTGGTGCTGCCAATAGTGGGCTGGGTCTTTCTACATCAATAATCTTAACACTACCCCCTGTAGACATCTTCTCGGACCAACCCAATGTAGCCGATCCCTACTCAAGAATCTCTTTCTAAGTGGTTATGTCAAGTTGACGGTTAAAACTAACCTTCTCACACTGACTTGGTTCCCACCTTTCTCTCTTACAGCTTCTTTCATTGCATTTATCACTCTGTTAACACATCTTTGCATCATTAGCATCTGACTCTCTGGAGACCTCATGCTGCAGTGAGCCAGACACCAAGTCCCTTTGCATTGACGTCAGATCTACAGCACCCGGCATAGTGCCTTGCAGGGAGTGGTGCTCGATAAATATCAATACTGTTAACTAATATTAATGGAAGTGCTAAATGGCTTCCAACATGCCTGTGTGGGGGATGCATCAATACTCTCTAAATGGATGCAAACATCGTCTTGGTGGCTTTCCCTCTTCTGAGCAGAGGCAGGTTTCAGATAGAACTATATGTGGAAAATAAGCTATCACCAGATGTCTTTGGGGGACTGTGTGTGTGTGTGTGCATGTGTATGTATGTATATATATATATGTGTGTGTGTGTGTGTGTGTGTGTGTGTGTGTGTGTGTGTGTTTCTCTCTGTGTGTTTGTATACATGTATGTGCATGCATATATATTTGAGTTTCTGTGTGTGTGTGCCATATATGTATGTGTTTTTATATATGTATGTGTCTGCAATATATGTGTGTTTGTGTTTGGTTATATGTATATGTATGCATATACATGTGAGTTTCTGTGTGTGTTTGTGTATACATATATGTGCATATATATGTGTGTTTCACTCTGTGTGTGTGTTTGTGTATACATATATGTGCATATATATGTGTGTTTCACTCTGTGTGTGTGTTTGTGTATCTGTATGAATGTGCATATATATGTGTGTTTCACTCTGTGTTTGTGTTTAGGTATATGTATGTGTGTGTATATGTAGGTGAGTTTCTGTGTTTGTGTGTACACATGTGTGCATATACATGTGTGTTTCACTCTGTGTGTATTTGTGCATATGTATGCATGTGCATATATATTTGTGTTTCTCTGTCTCTGTTTGTGTCTATGTATTTGCATATATATGTTTCTCTTTCTCTGTGTGTATTTGTATGTATATGTATGTGTGTGCATATAAATGTATGTCTCTGTATGTGTGTGTTGTGCACATATGTGAAGGTCATAGGTACTCTGTCACACTTTGCTTTTTCCCTTGGGACAGGATCTCTCCCTAAAACTGGAGCTAGGTCAGCAGCAGCCAGCAAGTGCCAGCCATCCTCCTGTCCCCATCCTCTCATCCCCCAGAGCTGGGGCTACAGGGGTGCTGGCCCACCTGCCTTTTTGTTTTCGGTGTGGATAATGGAGATCGGAACTCAAGTCCTCACACTTGGCAGCAAGCACTCTTACAGAGCCAGCTCACCAGCCCCAAGCTCTTGGCTTTTGAAGCCTTTGAACTCTCAGGGCCATTTGTTACTGCGTGTGGTACAACCTTGCCTATCTTTGGGAGTGTGCAGCTGAGGATACAAATGTCCCGAGTGGTCCTTCATGGTTATTATCTCAGTCCAGACTAGGAAGAAATATAGTGCTGTTCTCAGTGGTAACCGATCAGCTGAATTCTCCCTAGCAGAAGGTTTCTACACAGAGCAGATAAGACCGGAAAAAAATGACAACCGTGTTAGCAAAAGGAAACATCTTCATATTTCAAACCCCGAGCGGCAGATGAGGGACTCTGATGACCGCTGACTGCTAATGTAGAACACGAGGAGAGAGATCACCAATCTTCAATAAAATATTTTTCCACTTGTTTGTTAAAAAATTATTTACTGAGCACCTATTCTGCACCTGGCATCTCTCTGTGTGATTTATTGGGGAAAGAAGGGAGTGAAAATTCCCACTGGCCTGGAGTTTACATCCAAGGGAGATGCATGTGATAAACAGCCAACATAGCACACAGATAAAGGGGACAACATGATAGAAAGTTATAAGTGAGGAAAAAAAATATATGTCTGGTTTTAAAAGGGTGTAGCCAAGAAAACTAGGCCAGAAACAACGAGAAGGATGCTGCCCTTTCAAATGAGTGGTCAGAAGGGCTCTTATTGAAGAAGTGACTTTTGAGCAAAAATGTGAAGGAGGGAAAGAGATAGGGAAGGAGGAAGGGAGGGGGAGGGAGGGAAAGGAGAGAGAGAGAGAGAGAGAGAGAGAGAGAGAGAGAGAGAGAGAGAGAGAGATAGAGAGAGATGCAGTAACCAGGGAAGGGAAATATTGTCTGCAAAAGCTCTGGTGTGGGGTCAAGCCTGGTATTGTATAGAAATATTCTCTGAACTGATCCTGAACTTTTGTTTTTCTCTTTAAGACTCAGGAAGTGAACAACTCACAAGTCCCAGAAAGTTCTGAAACTTACAGGATTACAAAGCTTTACTATCTGTGTAAGGTTTAATGTGCTGAACTGCTTGCAAGTCCTGCAGAGAGCTCCAGGGCTCCATCCTTCATGAATCAACACTCAAGCCAGTGTAGGCTCTTTGGAGACTCCCTATTGGTGAAATTATTAAGGCTACTCCACGTAGTTAAAAGGGAGGTTTATTTTGTAGGGTAACTTACAAATGAAGGGGTAGGTTGCAGGGTCTGGCAAAGGTATAGCGGTGTTCTCTGGAGAACTCTGCTCGGTCTACCTCCTACGTCCAGCGTCCCCGAACCAAGATCGTGACCTCCTCTTGATCCTCGGTTTTCCGCCCCCTCCTCTGCCCCGCCTTGTGGGCGTGATCATTACTGAAGCCTCAATGGGGGTTGGAACTTCCAGGCCAATGCTGAGATGGCTATCCACTACAACTCCCTTTGAGTCACCTCTGATCCTGTGACCCCTCACCCACACTCCTGTAAGTGTCACTAGTTAGGCAAACTTGGACTAGTAGACTTGCTTTTCTGGCCTGTCCTTGGTTCTGTATCTGGGGTGAGATGTCTGTTGACATTTTCCCAGGAAAAGTCACACTCTACCAGGGGTGCTTGAAGTACAGTGGAGGATAAGGGACTGGCTGGGTGAGTGGAATGAATACTTAATGAATGGGAAAGCAGAGAAGAAGGGAGAAGGATGTGTATGTATGTATGTGCATATCTGTCTATGCATGTACATGTACTTGTGTATATGTACGTACATATGTGCATGTGTGTGCATGTGTATGTATGTGTTTGTATGTGTGTTAATGTATGCAGATTTACATGTGTATATATTCATGTTGAGGCCAGAGGTCAACCTTGGGTGTTGCTCTTCAAGAGCCTTTTTAGGTCAGATTGTACATGTATTTATGGTAAAGGTATTTCAATTTTGTTTTAAGATATTTTCATAATGAAGTTCTAAGAAACTGCTGTGCATAGAATTAGTTGTGAGACCAGTAAAGACACTGAGAAATTGTTTTTCTAGACCCATTGGCTAAATTAAAAAACTGTAGATGAATCCAGTTCTCAAATAGGATAGGATGAGATCCTTGATCCCACTACTCTGGGTTAAGACCAGAAGGGGAAGCTAGAGGGTCAAAGGGGAGAACTGGGCTGGGTACTATTGGTTTGTACACGGCAGGAATCTGGGCTGGGTATCACTGGTTTGTACACGGCAGGAATCTGGGCTGGGTATCACTGGTTTGTACACGGCAGGAATCTGGGCTGGGTATCACTGGTTTATACACGGCAGGA
Source organism: Onychomys torridus (assembly GCF_903995425.1). Lineage (NCBI taxonomy): Eukaryota > Metazoa > Chordata > Mammalia > Rodentia > Cricetidae > Onychomys > Onychomys torridus. The sequence goes on from NC_050464.1 coordinate 9,334,203, forward strand.
ATCTGGGTTGGTTATCACTTCCTCAAGTGGTCCCCAAACTCCATCTGTGGGGATCAGCTACAACGGAGGGACACGTCAGCATCATTCTAGCTATGAGTCACCTGAGTGTGGACCCCAGAGAACTGCAGATATCTTAGATGGGGCCTGAAGAGATGGAAGGTTTTAGAATGTTCTGGAAGTGATGCGGGCCTTCGAGGGTTGTAGTCCAGTCCCGATTCTGGCTCCTTCCTCTCTCTGTCCCACCCATCAAGATGTGGAGACTCACCACAACGGACTTCCACGGCCATGTCTTCCTGCCCTTGCACCTTTGCCCACCATGATAGACTCCCCTAAGACCCTGAGCAAGACAAACCCCTTCTCCTCCGAGTTGCTTCTTCAGGAGTTTGGCTACAGTGACTATAATCAGCCATACAAAGTTTTTTTTTTTTCCCAAAACTTTTATTATTACTTATTTAATTTATGTATATGTGTGAGTATGTGCATGTGTGGAGAGGTGCCTCAGAGGCCAAAATAGGGTATCATTTCCCCTGGAGCTAGAATTACGGGAAGTTGTGATGAGTTTGACATGGGTGCTGGCCACTGAGTTTGGGTCCCCGGAAGAGCAGGGGTATCTGCTGAGCTGTATTTATAGCTCCATGATTTTTTTTTTTTTTTTGAGACTGGATCTTCTGTAGCCTAGGCTAGCCCTGAACTCATTAAAAGCTCAGGATGACCTTGAACCTAAGATCCTTCGGCTTTCACCTCAGAGTGTTGGGATTACAAGTGTGCATCACTATGCCCAGTTCCTGTGGCTCTGGGGATAGAACCCAGGACTTCCTGAGTGTAGATGTAGGGCTATTTGACTTACCGCTACAAAGCTCATATTATCTCATTGAAGAGCCTTGGAGAGACTGGAACTAAATGAATCCTTATATACAGCGTATAATGAAAGAGCCAGGTTCAGAACCCAGTTTCCAACTTCCTTATGCCTTAACTGGGACTTCCTTGGCATCCATGATTTCCCATGTATTAGTGTGTTTGTACACCTCCCCTGCCTCCCTGTCTCTGTGTAAGAGACTCAATCTCTGCAGACCAATCTTGGTCCCTGAAGGAGGAAGGAACAATATTCCCTAAGCATTGCAGCCCCCACCCAGCTCCTCATGTCTTCAGACTCTTCATGGTCCTTGAAGGAGGAAGGAGGAAGGAAGGATAACCTCTGAGCATCCCATTCCCCATCTCCCCCCATGTCTGCAGACTCTTCATTTGTGGATTCCAGTAACTGGCTGGAAACACTGTCTCTGGTTGTTTTCCCTGTGTTCCTAAACAACATGGTAGAGTGTCTGATGGGAGGATGCACACAGGTTATATGCAGACTATGCTTTTTTATTTAGAGATGTGAATATTCGTGGAGTTTGATAGCTGCAGGGAAATCCCCATGAATACCAAATGATGACTGTGTAATACTGTTCTTCTCCTTCTTGCTTCTGTTCTTTCTCATTCATCTCCTCCCATGTCTTCTCTCCACACTCTATGACTCCACCCTTTTGTCCCTGTGAAGTTTGATGACAATGGTATCCCATGGTGCTGTGGTCAGTCATTGACACCTCGTGCAGGTCTCTTGTCCTCAGTCAGTCCCTTCAGGAAACCCCTTACCTGTCCCAGTTCTGTCCCTGTCTCAGAGAGTTCTCTAATATTTTCTTGTCCTTTCCTATTATATCAGATGTGTCCAGGGCCCTTCATATGTTAGGCAAGCACTGTAACACTGAGCCACACCCTGGCCCCTCACTGGAGGATTCCAGGCAGGTGCTCTACCATTGAGTCACACCCCAGCCCCTCACTGGGGGATTCTAGGCAGGGGCTCTACCACTGAGCCACACCCCAGCCCCTCACTGGGGGATTCTAGGTGGGTGCTCTACCACTGAGATGGAGACTCAGCCATCAGGAATGAGCACTTGCAGCTTGGGGCCAACATTGGTCATGACTTTTAACTGTGAACAGCAAATGAATGTGGTAGATTGGAGCAGAGAAGGGACTTGGGGGCTCTTGGAATCTCTTGAATGTCTAAGAGCCAGGTTTGGAAGCTTCCTAGCCACTGACAAGGCTCACAAGCCACACTGGCTAGCAGCTACTGCAGCCAATACTTGGGATCCCCAAGGGATTTGCTTGCCTGACCCCCTCCTACCCCGACACTGGTAGCTGCTGTCACTGCTGGCTCTTGACGAGGGACTTAGCTGCCCTCTGCAGCCACTCTGGGCAGGAGGCCCATGAGGTCCATTTCTTAGCATTTTCTGGCTCCTATCTCAAAGCCCTTCTTGTGGACACTGACAGCTGCATTTAGAGTCCACACCCAGCTGCCCAGGGAGGGTGAGAGAGGAGACACAGCAGTTTCCAGGGGAGCCCCAAACCTAGACGTGAGGGTGGGAGGCACGAGGGACAGAATTAACAACGCACACAGTGAGACGTTAGGGTGCCCATGATCCAGTGACAGAATGAGTGTCCCCAAAGCACAACTGTGGTCACTGTGATGGATGTTCTTGGTTGGCAATTTGACTATATCTGGAACAAACTATAATCCTGAAATGGAGAGCACACCTGTGAAGTGGGTGAATCCACTTCTAGTCCGGACCTTTGAGGTAGGAAGACACACCTCTGATCTGGATCTTGAGGGGGAAGACACACCATGAATCTGGGCCACACCTTCTGCTGGAAGCCTGTGTAAGGACAACGGAAGAAGGAAGGTTTTGCTCCTTGCCCGCTTGCCCTCGCCTTGCTAGCACGCTCATTCCTTCACTGGAATTGGAGCCTGCTTCTTTGGGATTCCAGTAGATACTGAAGATCAGCTGAGACAGCCTCGTGGGACTGAGAAACTACTGGACTCTTGGATTTTCCGTTCACAGCCAGCCATTGTTGGATTAGTTGGACTGAAGCCTGTAAATCATTCCTATAATTTCCATTTATACACACACACACACACACACACACACACACATGTATATCCACACACAATACACACACATATATATATGAGAATACACATAGATAGATAGCTAGAGAGATAGATAGATAGACAGAGATAGAGAGAGGGGGAGGGAAGAGAGAGAGAGAGAGAGAGAGAGAGAGAGAGAGAGAGAGAGAGAGAGAGATTCATTCCATGAGTTCTGTGACTCTGGAGAACATCACTTAACACTGAAACCACCAATGCATCCAATGTGAGTTAGGGTCACCCCAGTCCACCCTCCCATGGTGGCTCCACTCAGCTGCCTTGGACCATTCTGAATTTCTGGGTGTCCTGCTTTTGTTTGCCTGGTATTTCCATGGCCAGGGATTCCATTCTCCAATGTATTCAAGGTTCACACACAGAACTTCCATCAACAATGACGGTATTATTGATTTCTTGGAGTCAAGATCCTGCCTCCCCACCCTGGGTTCCTACCTAGGATTCAATTAGCCACTAACTCACCCCTCCCTACATTGAGGGATATTTGATCGGTGCCCAGTATGATACTAAGTTAAATGCACTTTTCTTAGCGAGGTGTAAAAAGGTCTGTTCACCCGACATAGGGTACCCATGGCAGGACAAATAGACACTTAAGTCTAGCTTGGTGGATGAATGAGTATTAGTTAAAGTACAAGTGAGGAGCTCCTTACAGAATCAAGGGTGGGTACTCCATTATAAAAATACCCTCCTCCAGCCATGTGGCGGTGGCACACACCTTTAATCCCAGCACTCGGGAGGCAGAGCTAGGCTAATTTCTGTGAGTTTGAGGCCAGCCTGGTCTACCGAGTGACATCCATGTCAGGCTCCAAAATTACACGGAATAACCCTGTCTTGAAAAATCAAACCAAAAAACAAAACAAAACAAAACAAAAAGAACAAAAAAACCCTCCTCTGACCAGTGATTGATAACTTTATATATCCCAGAGGAGGGAGAGACCCTGGTGACCCCCCCCCCTCTCCCTAGTAACTGTTAACTGTCTAATATCAGAGAGGGGCTTTGGGTTCTAAGAAGGTTAAACATACAAATTCCTGCCTCATACGGTCCTAGAAATGTAGAGGCTCTGCAGACCCCAGAGCTGATCCTGCCATGGGAGCTCACGGTCCAGTCAATCAGCTGGCTTCAATATCCTTGTCTGCCCCTTGACATTGTCGCTTCCCCCTGGCAAGGCAGGCTCAGTGTCTCTAGATACCTGCCATCTTGCAAGGACCTCAGAAAGCCCCATTGCAGGGCTGGTGAGATGGCTCAGTGAGTAACATGCTTGCCTCCAAAGTGTGAGGATCCGCATTTGACTACCCCTGCCCTCCCTAGAACTCACATAAAAAGCTAGGTGTGGTCAGGCGTACAATCCAAGTGATGATGGGATGGGAAGAGACAGGGAGATTCCTGGGATCTTGCTGGCCAGCAAGCCTAGCCTACTGGTGGCGTTCCAGACCAGTAAAAGAACCACTCATTTCTGTTGCTTTGATGTAATATCTGGACAAAAGGTGCTTGAATCTGGCTTAGAGTGACAGGTTAGGATCCACTTGAGGGGAAGCTGAGGCAGGAACTTAGCCTAGTGACTCAGCATCACACCTACGATCGAGAGCAGAGAGGAACGAAGGCCCCTGTGCTGTCTGCTTGCCGCCTCTACTCAGCTAGCTTTCTTCATTTGTATGCAGTTCTAGGTCTATCCCATGGAATGGTACTGTCCATATTTTAAGTGTGTCTCCCACCTTGATTGGCTGTCAGGACAATACTCCTTAGACAAACGCTCAGACCATTCGATCTAGGTAATTCCTTACCAAAACTCTCTTCCCAGATTATCTTAGGTCAGATCAAGTAGGTAAGTAACCACGATACTGTTTCAAATGAGAAGTGGAACGAGCCTGGGTGGGGTTGGAAGCCAATGTTGTCCTCTGAGCTCCATATGCATGCACACACACATGCACACACACCACATGAACATGCACACACACACATGCACCATGTGAACATGCACACACATGCACCCACACTACACAAGAACACACACACACACACACACACACACACACACACACAGCTCTATCAGCCTTCATTGCACTCTGCAGAAATAGAGAGTTAGAGAGAGAATTAGAGCTGGGGGTTGAGTTCAAGGTATGTACAGTGAGTTTCTGCTCCAGTGGGAATTTGGGGACAAATCTTACTGAGACTTGACCTCTCAGACTGGCATAGTCTGAGTGTAAAATGTCCTCACAGGCTCCTGTGTCTGAACACTTGGTCTCCAGCAGGTGGTGCTGTGGTAGGACTGTGGAGCTGTGGCCTAGCTAGTAGACGTGGGTCACCGTGGGTGGACCTTGAAGGTGATGTGTGCCTCTGTTGCTCACCACCTGATGTATTCTGGTCCACCAAGACATGAGGAGCTGAGGATGAAGAGATGGCTCAGCTGTTGTCTAAGATTTTGTCAGTTCAACACAAGCTAGGGTCTCAGGTGGACCTGCAGGCAAGTCTCTGGGGACATTGTCTTGGTCAATGATTGGTGTGAAAGGGACTATCCCATGCTACCCCTGGGCAAGCAGTCCTGGGTTCTATAAGAAAGCAGGCTGAGCAGGCCATGAAGAGCAAGCTTTCAAGGTGTGCATTTTGGCTGTGCATTCCTTAGTGGTCCCCGGACTCCATTCCTCTCCCCCGCCCAAGCTCCCCCTCCCCCACTCCCCAGGTGCCTCTTTCTCTGTTCCATCTGAGCTCCTTCCAGATTCAGCTCAGGGCTCTTCAGTCAGTCTGCACATGCTCTTTAGCTAGTCTGTGATCTTCAAAATGTGTGCTGCATAGCCTGTTTTCTCTGAAAATGGAATTCAGGGTTTTAAAACCACTCCTTACTCCTTCTACATGATTTCCATCAGGGGACAAAGAAAAATGTTCTCATTGTTATGCATATCCCAAAAGTCAACCTAAGGGTTTATTGAGTCACTTGATTTAGGTTAGGAGGAGCTGAGGACCCACTTGGACTCTGAGGATGCCGTTGGGAAAGGTATTTGTCTGAGGCTACAGGAAGTTTCAGTTTAGACCAAAGGCAGAGACCCAGCCTGATGGATGACTGCTCAGTCAGAGAATGAGGAGGGAGGCATGTGCTTTTGAGTTTGTTACTGCCCATGTTACTTTCCGGTTTCCTACCTCTGAAATTGGCCTGGAAAGCATCTTGGGGCAGGAAATGATTCCAGCAAAAAATAGAAGTTCCAAGGAGATAAGTGAAAGAATTACTATTTCATAAGTATCTTCTGATACTTATGTGATCATGGGTCCCAAATGTCAGGGGAGTGGGAGTTGGCGGGACCAGAACTCTGACTCCAGCCCAGGGACTGATGGACCAGCCTGACTCCATCTTTAGATTAGAAGCCATTTTATTACAAGGTCAAAGTAAGTTCATTCCTGTTTTCTGAATCTGACCATGTCTTGACCCATTTTCCGGAATTTGACATGTTTTGACCTCCACCCTGATAAGATGTTCTGCCAAGTTCCTCTGTAACCAACATCCCTCAACTTTTGGAAACCCCTCTAGCTATAGTTTTTTGGGGCTATAGAAACCCCACTTTTTCTGTGTCTGATGCTGTTGTATCAAACCAGCTTTAGGGAGATAGCCCTGTCTGACAGAAAATAAACCGTGCTTAACTGGACCAAAAAATGTGGGTGACCGGTGTCTTCTCTCATAGCCTCCGACACTCCCTGCAGGAAAAGCTGACACCCTAAAGATGTCAGTTAGCAGTTAGGAGTAGGGAGCCTCCTGATAAGGGGTCCACACATCATCAGGTTCTCCCAGGAGAACTCCTGGCAAAGGATGACCCCAGTGATCAGGACCTCCATCAAAATTCATGAGCCTGAGAAAGCAGCCAGGTAAACTTTTGGTATTTCCATCCAATCCCGCTTCCCCAAGATAATTTCATATGACTTTGAGCTCTCTGTTATGATACTCATGAGTCCATGGAATTCAATGTGCAGAATTCCGATCTGCAGAGGATGAGAGACTTCAGCAGCTGATGTGCCCAGATAAACATGGACACCCCTTTCCACTCCCTTCTTGTTTTGGCTCTCATTCTGCAAACAAGTGTCTCCTTCAGGCTAGATGGAGCCACGATCTTCACAGCCTTTTTTTGTTTTTTGTTTTTTGTTTTGTTTTGTTTTGTAGTTGATTTCACTGTTCAAAATGGGGACCTGGGGAGACAGCTCGGTGAGGACAGTGTCTGCTGTGCAAACATGAAAACTTGAGTCTAGATCTCCAGAACCTTAGAAAAGCTGGGTACACCACCACACATTGCCCATTGAACACTGCACATTAGTAACCGTAACACTGCGGGTGGGGTGGGGGTGTGTGTGGAGACAGGCAGATCCCAGGAGCTTGTTGACATCCAGCTTAGTGGAAATGCCAAGTTGAAGTCCAGTGAGAGACCCTGTCTCAAAAAGTAAGGTGGAGAGTGATTGAGAGAGCACAGAGCCAAATGTGACAAGGTTAAGACAAACCTTCTGGAAAAAAAAAAAAAAGATGTATGCGGTAGTTAAGCTCCATTGAAACACTGAGTTCAGTGTTAATGAGTCAAGAGTATATGTTAGACACACACAGTGCTTGGTACACATCCATCGGGTTGATTTAAGTGCCGCAACCGGATGCCTGAGTTTTCCTAAGGGTGATGGCTGGTGATCTGGTAATTCAGTGTTTGTATGACTTCATAGAATGAGATTACCAGATTGATGAGACTCGGCTGTCGATGCTTTCAGGAGCCGGACGGAGGTGCTCTAGCAGTGAGGATTTTGGACAGCTTTCACTTCACGGTGTCTTCTCAGGTGAGTCTCAGAAGTCAGGGACGTGTGGGCTGGGGATGTGGCTGAGTTGGTAAAGTGCTTGCCTAGCGAGCAGGAAGCCCCAGATCCACCCTCAGCACCCCATACACTGGGCATGGTGGGGCATGCCTGTAATCCCAGCACCCAGGAGGCGGAGGCAGGAGGATCATCCTCAGATATGTAGCAAATTTGAGGCCAATCTGGACTGGCTACATGAGACCCTGTATCAAGAAATAAATGAAGAAGGAGGGAGGTGGCTCAGTGGGTTAAGTGTTTGCTGTGAGGAGCAGAATTTGCCCCAGCATCCACATAAGGCGGGACTCAGTAATATCCACCCACGTAATCATCTCATGTGGGGTAGTGACAGCAGAATCCAGAAGCTTGGGGACCGCTAGCCCAGCATATGTGGCTGTGATCAACAAGACTATCAAAAACAAGGTAGAAGACAAGACCTGACACCTGAGGGTGTCCTCTTCACGCATGTGCTATGGCATACATGTACCCACATTCATACATATCATACATAACACAACATACAAACAATGATAAACAAATATAGGAACAGAGCTAGTGCACACCTGTTATCTCCACAGTCAGGAGGCTCATGAGTTCAAGGCCAGCCTGGGCTATACACAATAAGGCCAGCCTGTGCTACATAGCAAAACCAACCAACAAACAAAAACCAATATGAAGGAATATGTCATCCCTTGTGCTGTGAGGATGCAATCTACACTCAGGTGCAGACGACATCAGCTCACTGATGCATTGCCATGGCAACAAAGATGTTCTCTCACCTTTCTGCCCACATAGTGTAAGATCACGAGTAAGATGCTTGCTGTGCAAATTTGAGGAGGACCTGGGTTCAAATCCTTAGCAGCCATGTAAAAATCAAGCATGGAGCCAGGTGGTGGTAGCTTATGCCTTTAATCCCAGCACTCGGGAGGCAGAATCAGGTGGATCTCTGTGAGTTCAAGGCCGGACTGGTCTACAGAGTGAGACCCAGGACAGGCTCCAAAAGAGAAACCCTGTCTCAAAAAAACAAAACAAAACAAAACAAAACCAAATCAAGCATGACAATGTGTCTGTGTTCCTACTACCAGGGAGGTACAGATCCCTGGAGCTCACTGCAGCCAGGCTGGCCTGATTGGTGAGCTCCAGGTTCAGTGAGAGACTCTGTCTCAAGATGAAAGGAGGGTGATGGAGGAAGCCACATGCACACTTGTGCACACACACACAGATGGGTGCACACACACACCCCAATCAATCAATCAGTCAATCACCAATTGAGAAAGAAAAGGAAAAGACAGGACAGGAAAGAAAAATGAAAGAAACCATTCACATCTCTTCATGAATCCCAGCATCAGGACACCAAGACCCATCACTACTATCCACAGACCATGGCAAGTCCAAAGTGAAGGACCACAGGAGAAGGAAAAATACATTTTCCATAACTGGAGCATTTCTTTGAGGACTCGATTAACTCAGAGGATGAGACAAATCCCAGCTGACTGATTCAACAGACTCCACCAGAGTTGGCTGTTGTCCTCCAAGAAGCACAGACAGACAGACAGACAGAGCATCCGGGAGTAGCCACCAGCAAATGGAATGCGCTCAGAGCTTGCCTTTCTGTTGGGCATGAGCGATGGTTAATCCAAGCGCAATAAAATAAGAATGGCGCATAAACAATGCTCAGTGTCTTAAAAAATGAAACCATTAGTGTAACGGCATCTGCTGCTCACCCTTTCCCTGAAACAGGTGACAAATGCCTTCCCCAGGGCCAATTAGGATCTTCTACTACTTGGACAAGAAATGCCACTTATTATTAGGTGACACCATGATGCTAAAAAGACACTTAGAAATAAAACCACAGCCTAATCATTTGGATGAGTAAGCCTCCCTGGCATTGGCAGCTCATCTATTTGGGGAAAATCCTTGAAAAACAAAAAAAACAACACAAAAAACAAGGGCTGTGTCTCCATTTGCTATTTATTATTGTGTGTGTGTGTGTGTGTGTGTGTGTGTGTGTGTGTGTGTGTGTGTGTGTGTGTGTGTGTGGTTGGGAGACCCAGAGCCTCCATCCATAACTTTCTGTGCCAGGAGTGTCCTGTGTCTCTGAGATCTGCAAACCGAGTTAGTCTCGTCTCTGGGTCCCTGTTCGACCTGGCTTGTGGGATACCAGCCTCTGGATTTTCCAAGTGCTGAGGTTTCAAAATTCTGGTTAGGATCGAGATATCCATGGGACTGCATGGTTGTTGGGTCCCCAGTGGGTGGGGACAGATGACTTGATTGTCCTTGGGAGACCTTCAAATCGGGAGCTCATTGGATGATTTTTTGTGTTCATGTGTGTGTAAGGTTCAGCCTTGGGTGCTGTCCTCCGGCAATATCCAGCTTGCTTCTTTTTTCAGGCAGTCTCTTGTTGGTCTGGGGTTTGCCAAGTAGGCTGGCTAGTGTGTAAGTCCCGGGCACTCCCTGACTCTATCTCTCAGCGTTAGGGTGGCAAGCATTCACCACCAAACCCAGCTTCCAGCTTTTTAAAACAACTTATTGATGATTCTTTGTGGGTTTCACATCATGCATCCCAATCTCATCCATCTCCCCATCCCCGCTGCATCTACCCTTGCAACCTTCCTCCCAAAACAAAACAAAATTTAAAAGAAAAACCAAAAACCAAATCAAACAGAAAAGGAGAAGAATCTTGCTGTGGATGTTAAATGTGTTGCTCTGATTGGTTAATAAATAAAATACTGATTGGCCAGTAGCCAGGCAGGAAGTATAGGCGGGACAAGGAGAGAAGAGAATTCTGGGAAGAGGAAGGCTGAGTCAGAGAAGCCGCTGCCAGCCGCTGCCATGAGTACCAACATGTAAAATACTGGTAAGCCACGAGCCATGTAGCAAGGTACAGAAATGGGTTAATTTAAGATGTAAGAACAGTTAGCAAGAAGCCTGCCACAGCCATGCAGTTTATAAGTAATATAAGTCTCTGTGTGTTTACTTGGCTGGGTCTGAGTGGCTGTGGGACTGGCGGGTGAGAGAGATTTGTCCTAACTGTGGGCCAGACAGGACCAGAAAAACTCCAGCTACAGAATCTCGTCGTGGAAGCTGCAGTGTGTCATGTGGGTCACACAGTTTACCCTTAGTTCTTCCATCTTCCCTTGCATGTGTTCATTGCCCTGAGTCATTGGTCTGACTCCAGGCCTCTGCCTTCCACTACCCCATCCATAATGAGCACTCACTGGGGCTCCTCTTGGACATCTCATTGTTGTTCTGTGTCGTGGAGATCCTGCAGTTTTGGATCTGTAGGTCTGTACCCTTCTCATGCTCTAACAGTCCATAGATGACATGGATGTTGGGGTGGGCCAACTCATAGCCCTGGTTCTGGCCTCGGTGGAAGGTAGGCTGGTTAGCCTGCCAGCTTTCCCCAATCATCACCACCCAGGCAAGCTCTCCAGTGCTACCCCCCTAGCTCACCCAGTGCAGCCTACAACAAGGAGTGGGGCCCGTTCTCAGGCCCTCAGGTCAGGCTCACTCACGCACACACACCAGGGCTAGTTCCACTGTCTTACCCAGGCGAGGTGCAGGGCCCTCTATCCTAATTGCTGTAGGGGGTATACAAGTGCGTGGGGGGGGTCAGCTCTCCAGTTTTCACACCCTCAGGACTGGCTCACCTGCACCCCTGACAACAAGGTCAGCTCTAGCATGCTGCCCTAGCGGGTTGCAGGGCCGGCTCTCCCGTGTGCTGCACCTGGTGAGGGGCAGGGCTAGTTCTCTCGACTGCCTAGGTAGCAAGGGATGGGTGAGAGGGCGTCTTTCCCTTGGCCATGCTATCACATGGGAGATGGGTGAGGCAGGGTTCAGCTCTACTGTTCTCATGTCCTCAGGGTCAGCTCACTTGCACCACCGCCAACACGGTCAGCTCTAGTGTGCTTCCCAGATGAGGTGCAAGCCTGTGGTGAGCACTGGGGCCATCTTTCCTGAGTGTGGTGGCCATTTCTCCTGCTGCAGTATCCAGCAAGGGACAGGGATAGCTATCCCAGGGCCAGTGAGGGGTGCGGCCAGTTTAGCATGACCCTCAGAATTCAACATGCATGGTTCCTATGACCTCTTATGGTAACATGGGCCACGGGCCTCAACATAGACCCTAGTTGCTGGAGGACCATGGACCCAGAGATGGCCCTAGGCAGCATAGGTCCTGATGTCTCCATGGCCCCAGGTGTTAGCACAGATCAGTATAGCTTCTGCAGTGGCATGACCTTTGACCACCAATATGATCTCAGGTGGCTGACCTGACCTGGGCATCTGCATAGCCATTGGTGGTAACAGAAGCTGAGGACATCAACCCAGACCCCGGCTGCTGTAGGGCCAGAGACCCAGACATGGCCCCGGCAGCAGCCCTGGCCCAGATGACACTGTGGCCCAGAGTGACAGTGAGGGCCATTCAGATCAGCTGATCTGGCAGCATCATGGCCCTTGGACACCCACATGGCCACAGGTTGTGGTCTAGATCCCAGGCATCCATGAGGTCTTTGGTGGCAACATGGACCGCAGACATCAATACAGATACCAGCTGTGGTAGAACCATGGACCCAGACATGGTCTTAGGAAGCAGCCCAGGCTTGGATGTCACCCTGGCCCCAGGCGGCAGTGCAGGCCACCCAGATCGCAGCATGGCCCTCGGGCATCAGCATGGCTCCATGTGAAGGCTCAGACCCATGGCATTGGCATGGCCTTCCATGGTATCAGGAGGTATGGACATCAGCTCAGACTGTGGCTACAGTAGGTCCATGGACCCAAACATGGCCCTCAGCAGCAGCTCTGGCCCAGAGGACACCAGGGCCCCAGGTGACAGTGCTGGCCACCCAAATCAGTATGGCACCAATGGTGGCACAGTCCTCGGACACCAATATGGTCATAGTTTGAAGCCTAGACCCTGGGCATCTGTGTGGCCTTTGGTGGCAACACGGGCCACTGGACATCAGCACAGACCCTGGCCGTGGTAGGACCATGGACCCAGACATGGTCCTCCAGAGCAGCCCAGGCCTGGATGTCACCATGACCCAGGTGTCAGCTTAAGTCACTCAGATCAGCATGGCCCCTGTGGCATCATGGCCCTTGGACACCAACATGACCCCAGGTGGTGGCCCGGACTACAGGTCTCTGCACGGCCCTCAGTGGTGACAGGAGTCACAGACATCAACTCAGGATCCCTCAGCTTCTTCAGGGCCTCTGACCAAGACTTGGCTCTTGGCTATAGCCCAGGCTCGGATATCACCTTCGACTCGGATGGCAAGCAGGCTATTCATGCCAGCCTGCTCCTCAGCACCCACACCTCTTCAGTTCTACCTCTCTCTCCAGCCCACAAACCGCTCCACCTCCCTCTCTTCCACCTTCCCGTCCTGTACTCGTTCGCCATAATGGTGCCTGTCCACCCAGTGCCGGGGGCTCCTGGTTGTCACGGAGCTGCTGTCCTTTCAAGGGCCTGGGGCTAGAAACCCCAGGTAGTGCTTGGTTGAGTCCTTTTTTTTTTTTTAAACATAGGTTCAGGTCATCATACTTGTGAACATAAATCACCAACTGAGTCATCTCTCTAGCCCCTAATCTTGCTTTTTTTTTTTTTTCCAGAGCTGAGGATTGAACCCAGGGCCTTGTGCTTGCTAGGCAAGTGTCTACCACTAAGCTAAATCCCCAACCCCCTAATCTTGCTTTTTAAAGAAGATTATTTTGCCAGGTGGTGGTTTTGGCTCATGCCTTTAATCCCAGCACTCAGGAGGCAGAAGCAGGCAGATCTCTGTGAGTTCAAGGCCAGCCTGGTCTATAGAGCAAGTTCCAGGCCAGCGAGGGCTACACAGAGAAACCTTATCTTGAAAAACCAAAAACCAAAACAAAACCAAATAAACAAAAAAATATTTAATTTTTTTAAGTGTGTGTGTGTGTGTGTGTGTGTGTGTGTGTGTGTGTGTGTGCAGGTGCTCACAGAGGTCAGAGATGTCAGAGTTTCTGGAGCTGGCTTTACAAGTGGTCCTGAGCTACCAGATGTAGGAGCTGGAACTTGGGTCCTCTGGGAGAGCAAGAGCGTATGACTTAGTGAGACTCTGTCTCAAAAGAAAAAGTAAAAAGAGGGCTGGGGGATGACTTAGCAGTACAGTGCTTGCCTATTACTCCCCCCACCCCCACCCACCCCACCCCCACCCCAGTGAGGGGCTGAGGGCATGGCTCCACCATAGAGCATTTGCCTGGAATGCTCGAGGGTCTGGTTCAGTCCCCAGCACCCTTAAAAAAAAAGGTTGGCAAAGCTGGAAAAACTGGACCCTTCTTCCGGGGGGGAGATGCAGTGTCCAGCCACTTTAAAAAACAGTCTGCTCCAAGAGGTTAAGTGTGGAGTCACCACAGAGTTCCAGAGCTTGCCTCTGAGGTACTCAACCGGTGATGCACAGAACACACACAGGCTCCTCAGAAACGCCTTTAGTAGCAGCTGGAAGACAGAAGCAACCAAATGTCCACCAACAGATGAAACGTTAAATGGCAATGTGGTGGTATTGTGTTCCCCAAAATATTGTGCACCCTAATAAACTTATCTGGGGTCAGAGAACAGAACAGCCACTAGATACAGAGGTTAGAAAATGGTGGCACACACGCCTTTAATCCTAGCATTCCAGAGGCAGAAATCCCTCTGGATTTCTGTGAGTTCAAGGCCACACTGGAAACAGCCAATCGTGGTGACTCACACCTTTAATCCCAGGAAGTGATGGCATGAGGCAGAAAGGTATATACGGCGTGAAAACCAGGATCTAGGCTGGTTAAGCTTTCGCCCTTTCAAGAAGCAGTTCTGCTGAGTGGCATTCGGATAAGGACACAGAGGCTTCCAGTTTGAGGAAACAGGATCAGCTGAGAAGTTGGCCAGGTGAGGTAGCTGTGGCTTGTTCTGCTTCTCTGATCTTCCAGCATTCACCCCAATACCTGGCTCTGGGTTTGTTTTTATTAATAAGACTGTCTAAATTTTGTGCTACATGGCAGGAGGTGCATTTGTGCAGGGGGGTATTTTCTGGCAAAAAATGAAGTAAATTGCCAAAACATGCTGCACTATGGATGGACCTCAGAGGCATCATGCTAAATAAAATGAGTCACAAAATACCACGTGCTGTGTTTTGGGGGTTCGTCATGGATCAACGCTCTTGGGAGGAGTGGTACCTTCTGTTGTACCCATTTCCTGAAACCCCCAGAGACCACCAAGGAGCCGGGTTCCAATGCAAGCACATAAGAGTCCTTTTATTCAAGTTCAACCTGGGCCACCACACGGCAGATGGAAGGAAATATGGCAACCACCATGAGCCTAGGTGTAGAGTTTTTATAGGGAAAACCTACAAGCCGGGAATTGGCAACTTGGGATTGGGTAGAAGGGGCAAGGTGATTTTTTTGGAACTATTGGTCTAGACTTTTGGCAGGGAACCACAACTCGCTGAACAAGATTATTTGGACTGCTTAGCAGGATTATCTAGATATCTCCAAGGGCCATAAACCACAGACAGGATCCTGTTAAGTTTTCCTTTCCTGTATAAACAGCAGACAGGATGTCTGCAGGAGGATACTGCTCGGTATCTGTTCAAGTTATCATGGCATATTCCTGAGCCTGTAAAGTTAATTCTAGGCCTTCACACTCCCATCATAGCTTCTGAGGCTGGTTGACTGACTAGGACCTCTGAGACTGTGGGGAGGTTGGAATTTGCAGGTCCCAGAGCCTAGCTACAACTTATTTTGGGCTAGCCTCAGACTCATCAATATGTTCATTGCCTGCCTCTGAGTCTGACCTACCATCTGTGACTAATAGATAAAACCTTTTGGAATGTATTAACCAACCACCAGCTCCTACCCAGCAAAGGACCAGGAGCGTGTTAGACAGCATCTGAAGCCTACAGTTGGGAGTTCCCCACTTTGCTGTGATTCTTTTCTACCAATGTATTTGAAAAATGACTTGATTCATGACTTTCCTTATTCTGTGACTATAAAAAACTTCTCCAAATGCTGCCATACTGGAACATGGAATTTTGGGAATTGTGAATCTATGCTCCTGGACTGTGGCTACTCATATTTGGCTCTGAGATCAAAGGCATATTTATCTATTTATTGTTTAATTATTATCTGTCTATACTGTTTTTTAATATCCAGCCTAGAGCCATCAGATCTATAGAGACAGCCAAGCAGTGGTGGCTCAGGGTGGAATGGGGGAGAAGTACTCATGGAGCCAGGGCCTTTTTTTCCTGAATGTAGACTGTTCTAGAATCATATTTATTGCTGGTTGCAAAGCTGTGTGAATACACCAAGTCTGTACACTGTAAATGCTAAGTCTAGTTACATCTCAAAAAAATCCATTAAAATCTACTCCCGATCCTGGTTGTTTTATACCTCTTCGTGTGTGTGTGTGTGTGTGTGTGTGTGTGTGTGTGTGTGTGTGTGTGCCCCTGAATGTGCAGGTGTGTGCACATGTAGAAGTCAGAGGTCAACCTCAGGTGTCGTTCCTCAGGAGCCATCCAACTTTTCACGAAGGCTCTCTCACTGGCCTGGAATTCATTGGATCAGCTAGTCTTGTCAGAGTTTATCCCCAGAGCTGTGTGTCACAAACCCACTCTCCAGTGCTGTGTGTCACCATGCCCAGCTTTGCTCTTGGACTTGGGATTGTACTGAGATCCTTATGCTTGCAGCACAGGTCACCGGAGACACCTCCCCAGAACTCATAATGCCTCCTTACTGTGGGTTACAGTAGCAACTGTCATGGTCAGCAGCTGTAGCCATGAGAAGTGCCACCCATTGACCCTAGAGTTCATGTACACGCAGAGATCCTGCAGTCCTGGTTCAGGGTCCCACTAGCAAGCTTACATTTTGGTACAGATCATGCTGGCTTTGGCCGGATGGCCTCATAAAGAGCATGTCAGTGTGTTAGAATGAGTGACAGCCAATAAGTGGGTCTACAATAGAATATGGAAACCCCAAACAACTCCAAAATTTACTGATTGCAGGTGCCTCCCCTAAAAGTTACCATGGAAACAGATGCCTGCTGAAGGATGCTGGTTCACGGCTTTGGGGTACTGTTTCACCATGCCCTAGTCCTTTGTGGAGCTGTGCAAGCTCAGGGCTCAGAAGCTGTGTCTTTCTCCTGTCCATGGACTATCCTTTAAAACAACTGCAATCTGGGGTGTCTGTGAAGTCACAGAGTCCTCAGTCCAGGTGGGAATGGTGGTGATGTGCTGTGGAATAGACCTTATGCACACTGTGAATGTGTATAACTTTCATTGGTTAGTTAAAAAGCTGACAGGCCAGTAGCCAGACAGGAAGTATAGGTGGGACAACCAGACACAGAGGACTCTGGGAGGAAGAAAGGGGGAAGGGATTCAGGAAAGAACAGCCAGCTGCTGAGGGAGAGGGATGTATAGAAAGTGAGGTAGCAAGCCATGAGTCACATGGCAGAGGGTAAATGAGAACTATGGGTTGATTTAACTAGAAGAGTTAGCTAGTAACAAGCCTGAGCTATTGGCCAAGCATTTGTAATTAGCATAAGCCTCCATGTGTTTATTTGAGAGCGGCTTCAGGACAGGAAAACTCCATCTACAACAATGCACACCTGTAATCCCAGCACATGGGTAGAGGCAGGATTGGGAGTTCAAGGTCATCCTTAGTTACATGGCAATTTTGAGACCAGCCTGGGTTACATTAAATCTCATCTTTTTTTTTAAATGATTTTTTTTATTATTATGTGTTTTAATTTTATACATCAGCCATGGGTTCTGGATGACAGTGGGAGTAATGAAGGGCAAGATTTGAGGGAAAGAAAGCTTAGGGGAGCAGGAGATCCCAGCTGGATCAAGAACAGAAAGGGAGATCGAGGAATAACAGACCATGATAAATTAAGACCACATGAGAACAGGAATAGGCAGAGTGCTGGAGAGGTCCCCAGAAATCCACAATGATATATCCTCTGTAGTCTGCTGGCAATGTTTGAGAGAAAGCCTGATTTGACCTAGTCTGGTGATCAGATGACTAAACACCCTAACAGTCATCTTGGAACTCTCATCCAATAACTGATGGAAGTGGATGCAGAGATCCTCAGCCAGGCCACAGTTGGAACTCCAGGTGTCCAACTGTCGAGAAAGAGGAGGGTCTGCAAGAGCGTGAATTGTTGAATCCAAGATTGCAAAAAGCACAGGGACAGATAGCCAATCGAAAGAAAGCACATGAAGTATGAACCAACAGCTGTGGAGCCCCCAGCTAGATCAGGCCCTCTGGATAAGTGAGACAATTGAATAGCTTGATATGTTTGGGAGGCATCCAGGTTGTGGGACCAGGACCTGTCCTTAGTGCATGAGCTGGCTGTTTGGAACCTTGGGCCTACACAGGGACACATGCTCAGCCTGGAAGGAGGGGACAGGACCTGCCTGTACTGAATCTACCAGGTTTAAATGAATCCCCAGGGGAGTTTTGGTCCTGGAGGACATGGGAATGGAGGGGAGGGCCTCGGGGGAAGGTGGGTTGGGGAACTGGCCCAATAAGTGACGTGCTTGCTGTTCAAGCATGAATACCGAAGTCCAGATCTTCAGCATCCATGTCAAAAGCTGTAACTCTAGTTCTGGTGAGGCAGAGACAGGGGGATCCCCTGAGATTGCCAGCCAGCCAGCCTGACTAAATTGACTTGTTCCAGTTTTGATGAGAGAGAGAGATCCTATCTCAAAAAAAAAAAGTGGAAATCAATTAAGGAAAACATCTGATGTTGACCTCTGCCCTCACCCTGCCTACCCTCCCACCCGCATCATGTGCACGTGTGCCTCCCTACACACATATGCACCCACACACGAACATCCCCACACACAAATTTTTAAAAATAAAACAAAACACACACACACACACACACACACACACACACACACACACACACACACACAAATAGAGTCCTTTGTTCTGATGACTTTAGTTGCCACTCAGGGATCCTTAGTGGGGCAGTTCTCAACCTGAGGGTCTCGACCCCCACAGGGGTCACATACCAGACATCTTGCATATCTTGTATCTACATTACAATTCCTAACAGTAGCAAAATTACAGCTATAAGTGGCAACGAAATAATTTTATGGCTGGGGGTCAGCACAACACAAGGAACTGTGTTAAAGGGTCGAAGCATTGGGAAGGTTGAGAACCACTGTCTTAGTGGGACATGTGGAGTGAAGTATATGTCCTCCTCCAACCTCAGCGCCCATATGTTCATGTGTGTCTAACCTGGCTTGAGTTTCAGTTCTTCAGTGGTGTGCACAAATATCTGGTGTGATGGGAACATGCCACCTTGGAACAGAGTCACCAGCCAAAAGCTAGTGCCCCCCCCCCATTGCTCATCCAGGAGTAATGGAGGGGGCTCAAAGGCCACCATGCTGGTGGATGTTGGGTTCTGACATCATCTCTGTGCCACGTGACTTCCTCACGTCCTCCACAGGGGCACAGGGCGAGCCCAGCGGCTCCAGGCTATTTTGAGTTTCTCCAAAAACTTAGAATTTGAAATGAGGGTCTAAGGACCAAAAATATAAATCCGAGGTGCTAGTTGGGGAGCAGGTTTGGGGGGGCAGTGAAAAAAACAAACAACAATAACAACAGCAAAAAACCAGGTGGAGACTTTGGGCTCAGAATGCGTCTGGCTGTTATGACTGAGGCTATTTTGTTTGGCTGCACAGCGCTCCTCTAATCTTTATTATTTGGGCCTCAGATGTCCGCCAGCTCCATCAAACTCCTTTATGGCAGAGGAGGCACAGCCTGGCTCTCCCCACTAAGAAAGGGTTTCACATTTTCATTTTTCCATTTTCACATCCTCACTGTGCAGAAATTTGGGTCGTCTTTTGTATTATGGATGACTGACTGTGGTCCTTTGCTGTGATTATCCTTTGCTGTGATTATGCGGATGGCCGAAGGGGACCGAGGAGGCGGAGCTCGTCTGGAAAGTGCAGGCCACTGAGAGTCTGCACCTGCCCTGCACAGCACATGGGGCCTGCCTGCCTGGGAATTGCTCTCCTGGTTTTTAAAACAAAACATCTCCAGCATTGCACCTGCTTTCCAGCCAGCAGTGATAACCTGCTCTGATGGAAGTCATGCGGGTTATTGCCTGGAAACCAGAAACTAAAGAAAACCCATTAAAATGTTATTTTTATTTTTATTTTTATTTTTGTGGGGTAACAGTTTTGACTTTTATCTCACACGGAAAATGAGCTGTAAATGAACTCCAGTCTCCTCTATTACAGTCTACAGGTCGACACCTATGTGTGTTAACGTTTTTTATCTGATAGTTTTGTCTTCACAGACTGGTGGAATATATCTCGGTCTCCTTCCCTCCCCCTCTCTCTTCTCCCTCTCTTTTCCCTTCCTCCCTCTTTTCTCCCTCTTTCCCCCTCCCTCTCTCCTCTGTGCCCCCCTCCTTTTCTCCTCCCTCACTCCCTTCTTCCCATTAACACAGTCTCTGTACCCTTGGTTGCCCACAAACTTGCTATGTAGCTGAGGATGGCCTCGAACTCCTATCTTTTGCCTCTACTTCCCAGGTGCTGGGGTTATAAGCAGGAAGCATCACATCTGTTTATGCAGTGATGGGGGTCAAAGGCGGGGGGGGGGGGCTTCATATATGCTAGGCAAGCACTCTGTTGACTGAGCTGCATCCCAGCCCACTGCATCTACTTCTTTTATGATATCAATACAGTGTTTAAAATTAATCAGTCATTTATATATATAAACTTTTATTGTTTCTTTGTGGATTCTGCATCATGCATTCTGACCCACTTATCTCCATGTCTCCTCACATCTGCCCTCTGCCCTTGCAGCCTCCCTGCACCAGTCAAAACCAAGTTTAAAAGAAAAACCAAAAACCATACAAATCAAAGAAAGAAAACAAAACAAAAACAAGTATAACATTTTAAAAAGAAGAATTTATATTGATTTTTAAGGAAACTCAAAGATGCACAAAATCATAGAAAAAAACCGTATCCTTCCAAGTGGAGACTCCAGGTGGAAGTGTTCATCTTCTGGTTCGCTTCTTTCAATCTTATTTTGAAACATTTCACATGTTAAGTGAGGGCCTACTATGTGCCAAGCACTGCCCCTTTCCCCTCACCCCTGCTTCTGTCAATGCATTTATTTCTTGCTGAATTGGGATCCTCTGGGAAAATTAAAGTTGTCTCCTGCTCATGGTTCGTTCTGTGAGCCATAGAATGCATTTACTGGGTTCTCTTTGGCTGTTTGCTTGTTCGTACCCACTTAGGGGGGTCCCCTTGCTTCTGGTTCCCAGTCTATCTTCTGTATATGAATCTGTGTGTTCTTTTAATTGCTACTGGAAGCTAGGCATGAGGTGCATGTCTGCAGTCCCAGCATGTGGGATGCTAAGACAGGAGGATTGCCATGAGTTTGAAGCCAGTCTGGGCTAAAGTTCAAGGCTTACTTGTGCTACACAGTGAGTTCAAGGATGGCTTGGACTACAGAATGAAACCCTGTCTTAAAAAAAAAAAAAAAAACAAAAAAAAAAAACCAACAAAAGCAGTTGGTGACTTTTCCCCACTAATGGCTTGTCTATCACTCTGGCACTTGGAAAGCCAGACAGCAGTGGAAACCTCCAGGTCAGCACGAACAGACGCACATGTATGCATATATATTTTTTTTCCTTAGGAAACTCATAAAATAGGGTTCCGTATGGCGTTCCCAAGCACAGTTTGTGTGTGTTAGTTCTCCCTTCCCACCCCTCCTTTGTCTTACTTTCCCATCCCCTTCCTCATGTAAACCTCCACCCATTGCTGCCCCCGCCCCCTCTTTTCTTTTTAAGACAGAGTTTCTCTGTGTAGCTTTGGAGCCTGTCCGAGAACTCGATCTGTAGACCAGGCTGGCCTCGAACTCACAGAGATTCACCTGCTTCTGCCTCCCGAGTGCTGGGATTAAAGGCACGCATCATCACCATTCAGTTCCCATTGCCCTTCTTAACCATCTGTGAACCCTGTAAACTACAGTAATGATTGGCAGAGTAAGATATGCCTATGAGTGTGTCTTTTCTTGTTCTTCTTCTTCTTCTTCTTCTTCTTCTTCTTCTTCTTCTTCTTCTTCTTCTTCTTCTTCTTCTCCTTTTCCTCCTTCTCCTTCTTCTCCTCCTTCTCCTTCTCCTCCTCCTCCTCCTCCTCCTCCTCCTCCTCCTTCTTCTTCTTCTTTTCTCCTCCTCCTCCTCCTCCCCCCTTCCTCCTCCTCCTCCTCCTCCTCCTCCTCCTCCTCCTCCTCCTCCTTCTTTTATTGGAAATAGATTCTTTTCTCACCTAACACGTCCTGATTAAGGGTTTTTCTCTTTCCTCCTCCCAGTTCCTTCCCATCTCTTTCCCCATCTGGATGACTAGGTTCATCTAAGACTAGGGAATCTCAACTGAGAAAATTCCTCTGTAAGATTGATTTGTAGGCAATCCTATGAGGCATATTCTTGATTGGTCCTTGAGTCCTTGATGTGGAAGGCCCTACTGTGGGTGGTGTCACCCCTGGGCTGGTGGTCCTGGGTGCTAGAAGAACAGACGGAGTCAGCCCTGAGGAATGAGCCAGTAAACAGTGGTCCTCCATGGCGTCTGCATGAGCTCCTGTCTCCAGGGTCCTGCCCTGACTTCCTGGATGATGGACTACAAGTTGCAAGCCAAAAGAAACCCTTTCCTTCCCAAGTTGCTTTTGGCCATGGTGTTTATCGCAGCATAGAAACCCTAGCTAAGACAGGGTATAGTAGTGCCTTGACTGTTATGGGGGTCACCAACTATTTTCCTGATTGCATTCAAGGTCTGCTCCACAGAAAGAAACCTGTACCTGGTCCTGTAAATTGTAGCAAGAATCTTCTTATTAATAAAATCAAACCTGAGGCCAGTTATTGGGGAGAACTCAGGAAGATCAGAGAAGCAGAACAAGCCACAGCTACCTCATCTCACAAGTTCCTCAGCTGATCCTGTTTCCTCAGACTGGAAGCCTCTGAGTCCTCATTCAGAATGAATCCCAGCTGAACTGTTCCTCGAAAGCCTGAACGCTTAACCAGCCAAATGCTTGTAGTTTCTGGTCCTCATGCCTTATATATCTTTCTCTTTCTGCCATCACTCCCTGGGATTAAAGGCATGATTCACCATGCTTGGCTGTACCCTTGAAGAGATGGATTTCTGCCTCTGGAATGCTAGGATTAAAGGCGTGTGCTACCACTGCCTAACCTCTATGTTTAACATTGTTGCTGTTCTGCCTATGACCCCCGATAAGTTTATTAGGGTACACAATATTTCCGGGAACACAATACCACCACAGTAAATCTGGCCAGGACTGTGTTTGGGAGTGCACAGGTCCCGGGGGTGAACCTGCTAACATTATTTTACTAAACGGACATTGTATCAAACTGCCTTCTAAATGACTTCTCTGTACCTGCAGATTCCCCATTGAGAATGCTCTTTTCTGCAGTGATGGCTGGCAGTTAACACAGAGACTCACAGCTTCTCAAAGCACAGAGAACCTCTTTGGGGTGTTCAGCCATAAGTGGGGCACCTATGTCACACCCTTCCCCCTACGGCTCAGGGAACATCGTGAGAGAGAGGAGACAGAACGATTCAAGGAGGCAGAGATTAGGGAGGTTCAGAGCAAAACCTTGTCTTCCGGACATGAAGGAACTGTTGCAGACATGGACACACAGTGACTGTGGTTCTTATCTGCACAAAGTCCAGCTAGTCAACGATCCAGAAGGGATGGGGAGGGGCTCACAAGCCTCCACCCCATGCTAAGAAGCTCTTGACAGTTCTCGACTGCTCTAGAGGGAGAGTGGGTTTTCTTCAGTGACCCCTGGCTGGTGACCAGTGGATGCCCCACACCCTTGTGTGTATAGACAGCACTGATTGGATTTAGTGGGTTAAAACAAAATGAAACACGCGAAGTTAGGAAGGAAATGTGGGAGAGGAATCTGGGAGGAGTTGGCGGGGAGTCGTGTGTGAAATGGAGGGCAAACATGTGTGAAATAAAAAAATATATTAAAAGCTGTCATTTAAGGATGAATTGAAAAAAATAAAACTACTTAGTTAAAGGTATGACTCACGCAAACTCTAAATTCAAACATGCTCTTATGGAATATTCTAGAATCTCCTCTCCTGTGAGCATTAATAGGAGTATTGTGGAATATTCTAGAATTCTTCTGTGAGTATTAGCAGGAATATTGTCCCATAATAATTACCGTAATACCATAGGTTGCTTTTTGTTTTGTTTTGTTTTTTGTTTTTTTTTGAGACAGGGTTTCTCTGTGTAGCTTTGGCGCCTTTCCTGGGACTCACTTTGTAGACCAGGCTGGCCTCAAACTCACAGAGATCCTCCTGCCTCTGCCTCCCGAGTACTGGGATTAAAGGCGTGTGCCACTACCACCTGGCTTAAAGTTTTATTTATTATATGTGTATGGAGTGCTCCATCTGCCTGTATGCCTGCATGCCAGAAGAGGACATCAGATCCCATTATTGATGGCTGTGAGTCACCATGTGGTTGCTGGGTATTGAACTCAGGTCCTCTAGAAGAACAACCAGTGCTCTTAACCACTGAGCCATCTCTCCAACTGCTTTTTCTTAAGGTCTCAACAACTTACTTGTTTGATGTCAGTTTGCATTATATATCTTTAATCATTAATAAGTTCCATATTTCATATATCTGTGTGTTAGCTTTTCACTATTGACAAAGTACCTGAGATTGTTAACTTAAAGGAAGATTGCTGTGTGTGTGCATGTGTGCGCGCGTGGAAGCCAGAGATTGACATGTTTCTCTTTATTGTTCTCTACCTTCTGTTCTGAGACTAAGTCCTTCTCTCATTAAACCAGGAGCTTGACATTTTGGGTAGGTTGGCCAGGGCTCTCCTGGATCCTCCAGTTTCTACATCTAAAGCGGGGGTTACAGACATGCTGTGACTGTGTGGGTCTGAACTGAGTCCTCATGCTTTTGTGGCAAGTGCTTTATCTGCTGGGTATCTTCCTTCCCATCCCTATTTTTGATTCACAGTTTTTTGTTTTGTTGTTGTTGTTTTTTTTTTTAAAGATTTATTTATTTATTATGTATACAGCCTGTATGACTGCAGGCCAGAAGAGGGCACCAGATCTCATTACAGATGGTTGTGAGCCACCATGTGGTTGGTGGGAATTGAACTCAGGACCTCTGGAAGAGCCTGACCTCTGAGCCATCTCTTCAGCCCCTGATTCACAGTTTTGAAGTCACCATGGTCACGTGATTCCATGGCATTTGGAATTGTGCTGAGGCAGAGCATGACAGTGGAGCAATGCTCACCTCAGGTTCCTGTGTAAAAGCCTTACATCTGAATCTCACCGTTTGGTCTATTTTATTACATGCTGGGAAGCTGTCTTAGTTAGATTTTATTTTCAACTTGATACAATTACCCGGCAAGAGGGAACCTCAGTTAGGAAGTTCCTTCTTTAGATTACCCTATGGCCATAAGAAATTGTCTTGCATGATGATGGACGTGGGATACGTGGTCCACTGTGGGCAGCACCATCCCTAGGCAGATGGACTTGGTAGGAAAGCTACCTGAGCATGAGCCAGGAAGCAAGCTAATAAGCAGCATTCCTCCATGGTTCTGCTTCAGGGCCTGTCTTGACTTCCTCTCCTGACTTCCTGGATAATGGACTATTGCCTAGAAGTGTAAACCAAATGAACTCTTTCTTCCCCACGTTGTTTTCTGTCAGGGCGTTTTATGACTGCAACAGAAAAGTAACTAGGATAGAAGCCATGCTTGGAAATCCTGAAATCATGACATTCATGAACGACAAGATTCAAAATGGCTGCCTAGTGCTCATGAATCCACTCAGCCTCTGAGGAAGGCGATGCTTCCGCAGGCTGAGAGAAGCAAAGGCCAGCATGAACGAGGGAGCTAAGGCGTAGGATGTGGGCCTCTCTGGAGAAAATGGCCATGTCGGGGGTGGACAGCTAATAGCAGATCGGATTCTGGGTCCAGGAGGCAGGCTGGAGTTGGCCGTGTTGGTTTTTGCAGTGAGGGGCTGGGCCTCTGGCTGGGCCTGGCTGTGCTGAGGCATTCTTTCTGTGGGATGAATGCAGAATTTTTAATGCCTGCTGTGCCTGACCTGATGGAAAAAACGATTTAGTTAAATGGGTTCCAGGTGAGTCCCTTGATTGTGACCATGAGGAATTATGCAAAAGAGGACACAGACTTGAAACCCTCTGTGGAGTGTGGAGTGTGCTCAGTCTTCCTCGGTCCGATGCTTGCTGGGGCTTCCGACACCATCCTCAGTGTCTGCCTCATTTGTTAGCCTGCGACCCCACAGTGAAGCCAGGATCCGGCTTGCTCATCACCACAGTTGGAAAATTAAATTTTATTTTCAACACATCTTTACCCTTCTTGCTGCTGATTTGCCTGGCTCCAAGCCAGTTTCCCTATAGCTTTGGTTTTAATATCTGGCCATAAACCTCTCAGTGTTACAGCTGCTAGAAGCTGGTCCTGGTGTCACGTTCCTCAATGCAGTTAATTAAATTGAGAGCATGGGGTGTGAATGGAGGTTATAAAACTCATTGGCTGGAGAGAAAGGGTTGGATGCTCTTGACCGGCAGCTGTGCAAACATCCCGATTATTTATTTATTAACAATGGTGTCAATGAAGAGTGGAAGGAGCCTGTCTGGGACTGGTGGAGAGACCACACTGCTAAGATCCTTTTAAAAGTCCTTTGACACTTCTACCTTTAGGTAGTTACCCAAGAAAATGAAGATGTTGGTCCATAAGAGATTTGCAGAGGAATTAGCGTTGTGGTAGTATTGATTTTTGCCTCCATTAGAGACAACCCAAGTGTCTGTCATCAGGGAAATGGGCAGGTAGCATGTGGTACATCTTTGCAGCAGGCACCTCAGGTTGTGGTACATCCATACAGTGGGTACCTCAGACTGTTGTGTATCTACAAGGTAGTGTTTTGGGCTGTGGTACATTCATACAGTAGGCTCCTCAGAATTTGTAGTGTTCATGTCCTAGGGTACTTAAATTATATGCAACTCTATAAAAAGGGTTGCCTGGACTATGATATATCTGTGTAATGGGATCCTGGAACTATAGAATGTCCATACAGCAAATGCCTCAAATTTATAGTACCTCCATACAATTGAATCCTCAGCAACACAAAGGAATAGAGACACAATATGCATTTTATGAAGCTTAACAATCCACAAGGCAAATCTCTAGCCATATGAACAGGAGCTGTGGTCTGTGATGGGTCAGAAATGTGCTGAGCAGGAACCCAGTGGAACTTGTGGGTAGTGAGAACAGTCCCTGTCTTGGCTGGTGTGTTATTGGCTGATAGATACATTGGTTAAAACTCATCTAGGTATGCATTAAAAATCTAGACATTCCCTTATATTTATAATATTAAAAATGTTCCATAATGCCAACTGGAAATCAGGGTTCCACCCTTCCTATCTTTCAGGGCAGAACTAACCAGAATCAATGCAGCCCATACCTGTGACCATCACCACAGTCTCTTGGGGGAGTGTAAGGGTTGAATATGAAATGTCTCCCATGGGCTCATGTGTTGAATGATTGGTTTCTAGCCCATGGAGCTATTCTGGAAACTTCAGGGGGCTGGGCCTTCTGAGGTCACAGGTCAAAGGGGATATATCCTTGAATGAATTGTCTTGCTCTGTCCTACTCTGCCTTCACTTTCTGCCTCCTGTTCACCCTGTGAGGACTCATTTTGATCTACCACATGCCCTTACCATGTCATCACACATCACTATGCACAGCCCCAGAAGTCATAGAACTAAGTCATCATAGACTGAAACCCTAAAGCCATGAGCCAAAGCAAATTCTCCCTGTCTCAACTTGTTTTCTCTGGTTTTGTTTGTTTGTTTGTCACAGAATGGAACAGTCTAACATGAATGGCCACCTATTGATCTCTGTGATCTTCACACACATCTGGATCTTTACTAGATAGAGAACATAATTGATGGGTTACAGTTACAGGGATATTTATTAATAGACACTGAATGTGCCTTCTGTTGGAGGCTAAGAAAAAACCAGAACTCTATTACCTGGTGGCATCTGAAGTCTCTTGCCCATGATCCCAGAGCCATTGAAACAATTATCTCGAGAGCAGATGTTGTGAGTCTTGGGTCAAGTTGGGCTGAACTGTCTCATATCTTGGGGGTTATGACCCTGTGTTCACAATCTCTTCTGCTGTGTGAATATGGTGGGGTAGGGAATGTGGCCCCAGAGTACCATTCTTCATTGAGGACATAGCCTCTCCTTTCTTGGAATAGTCTGCTCCTACACGTGGAGATGTCTCATGTTGACTTGGTCCTTCCCAGGGATGGCCAGCTCCACATGGCTAAACACTCCCTAGAACTGTGTCTGGCTCAGGATGAAACATTCATGTGTTAGAAACAATCCCCAAATGTACTTGTTAATGGCATTTGAAAGTGGAAAGTAATTTGGTCAGGTGAAAGCTTGAGGATGGGGTCCCTGTGGGGGTGCTAGTGGCTTGGAACCACATGAGTATTCTGGGATGGCTCCAGGTGGTATTTGGTTAAGTTATCAGGGCTTGGAAATCACCATTGACTTATCACTCCTCCTAAGGAATTGGGTGACACTCACTGTTGTTTTTAACAAAATCGCAATCATCTGGTTTTGCCAATAGACTAAAGAACCAGATACTGGGGTGAAAGCTTGCTAGCTCAGTGAGGCAGAGAAAGCACCCAGTTGTCCTTCCTCCTTTGCTGATGTTCCAGAAAAAAAGACCCTTTTCCCACACTATCTTAAATAAAATTCATAAATTTCACTTCCCACGTCTCTCTATCCATCCTCCCAACTCTCTCTTACCTCTATGGCTTTTTCCTGTCAACTGGTGGCTTGCTCTGCCTCTTGACCTATGGCTGACTTTATTTAATCCTGTTCACAATATTTA
This sequence comes from Onychomys torridus, assembly GCF_903995425.1. NCBI lineage: Eukaryota > Metazoa > Chordata > Mammalia > Rodentia > Cricetidae > Onychomys > Onychomys torridus. Next base: position 9,362,908 of record NC_050464.1, read on the forward strand.
AACAGAAAGCTCTTGGATTAAAAGTGTGTGCTAGGGCTGAGCCACACCACAACTAGAAACAGGTTTTCCCAGTATATATATGGCAATCTCAGGGTTCACAGTGTGATAAAATATCCTGCAACAACTCACAAACTCTAACTCCTCATCGGTGACACAAACCCAGAGAGCCTCACTGGAGGGGACAAGAGGAGGGAAGCATTAGGACACCTCACACAAGGTGTGGTACCTCGGGTAGAGCCACAAGGTCCTGGGAGGTCCCCTATCCATTTTCTGTGGCTGTCACTAAATACCACAGGCTGCGCTATTTATACAGAATGGAGGTTTATGCAGCTCATTGTTCTGGAGGCTGAAAGTCTAAGAGAATAGAAGTGGCATATGATGAGGACCATCTTGTTACACCAGGTGAGGCAAGGTCTTCTTATAAAGCCACTAATATCAACACAGGGACCCCATCCTCATGACCCCATCTGACCAAATCATCTTTCACTTTCCAATGCTGTTAACATGGGGACTTGAAGAAGATCAACACATGAATGCCTTTTTCTTTGGGTTTTTCTTTCTTGAATCAGTGTTTGACTATGTAGTCCAGGCTGGCCTTAAACTCATCATCCTCCTGCCTCAGACTCTGAAGTGCTAGGATTAGAGATGTTTACCACCATACTTGAGTCCATACAACCTGTGGACTTTTGGACTTTGTGTTCAGTTCACAGTAGAGGGGACATTAAAGATGCAAGAATTCTGAAATGGCATCCTCCAGAGAAGGAGCAGACTACGTGTGGCTACTGTTAAGAGCAACAGAGGTCGCCATGTGTCAAGGACTTCCCATGTGTCCTGTGCTGGGAGCTTCTCAGCTCCACCTCCTTCAACACTCACATGAGTCTTCAGGGAATTGTCACCATTGTTGCTGTTTACAGAGGATTGTGATGGTTGGCTTTTGTCAACTTGATACCAACCTAGACATACTTTGGAAGAGGAAACGGTTTTTTTTTGTTTTTCTAGACAGGGTTTCTCCATATAGCTTTGGGCCTTTCCTGGAACTCACTCTGTAGACCAGGCTGGCCTTGAATTCACAGAGATCCGCCTGCCTCTGCCTCCCGAGTGCTGGGATTGAAAGACCCCAGACCCCTGGGATACTTTCGTCTGCGAGAGGGCTCCCCCAGAAACCAAGATTCCAAACCAGCAGATGCAACACGCATGAGGATTGTATTCAGCACTGGCGCAAGTGGGCTCTCTGTCCTGGTCAGTCAGAGAGCCCTGAGCAGTGGTTACAAGCATTTTTAAAGGCAGAAACTACAAAATTAGCATAAGATACCAGGTGCCCCAGGTTTAGCCCAATTTAAAAATCATCATATATTTCAGCAATCATCTTGTTACGCGGGAAATTTTGTAACACTCGTCGTAAACTGGTTGGCTCAGGGGAGGTCTAGGGGGAGCGGTTACTCTGGAGGGGAGTTCGCATAGTTATAGGCTTATGATTGGCTGACATTTGACCTAGTTTGCTGGACTCACCAGATGGTCCTTATCTTGGGTCCCCTTTGAGGAATTTTTAAACAGGGACTTATTATTATTTTAATCTATAATTGCAGACCTTGTCCCAAGGCCGACGGCTGGGCTCTGAAACTTTTTACTTATTTCCAGGGAGAGGATGGGTCAGTGTCTAACGCAAGCAAGTTTACAGAAGCAAAGTCAGCAATTTGCAATTGTAAAATGTATCTCTAATTTTTTTTTTCCTCAGGATTAAAGGTGTGTGCCACCACCGCCTGGCTGGAAGAGGAAATCTTCATTGAGACAACTCCTTCATAGGACTGGCCTGCAGGTGAGTTTGTGGGGCATTGTCTTAATTGATGATCCATAGGGAAGGGCACAGCTTACTGTGGGCAGTGCCATCCCTGAGCAGGTGATTCTGGGTAGTGTACAAGAGCAAGCTGAGCAAGGCAGTAAGTAGCATGCCTGCATAATCTCTGCTTCGGCTCCTGCCTCCAGGTTCCTGCGGTTTGAGCTCCTGCCCTGACTTCCCTCAGTGATGGACTGCTGCCTGAGAATGTAACATAAAATAAGCCCCTTCCTCTCCCTGTTGCTTTTGGTCCTGGTGTTTATCACAACAATAGAAACCTAAGACAAGCAGGAAACAGATGTGAAGGATATGTTCAAAGTCACATTGTAACAAAGGGTAATGCTGGAGCCCAAGTTCAAGCATTTCCTCAGAACTGCATGAAAACCTCCCCACATACACTGTGTGCACTAGCACATGTATTCATGCACACACACACACACACACACACACACACACACACACACACACACACGTACATGCAGAGGCCAGAGCAAGCTACTGACTGTCCTAGTCCATCACTCTACATTGTGTTCCCTTGAGACAGGGTCTCACTGAACCTGGAGCTAGCCTGGCAGCCAGCAAGCCCCATTGATCCTCCTGTCTCTGTTCCCCACAGTACTGGGGTCGCAGTCACATGCACAGCCATGTCCCACTTTTTACCTGGGAGCTGGGGAATCCAGATTCAGCTCCCCACACCTGCTCAGCAAGTGCTTCTAGTCACTGACCCGTCTCCCGAGCCTCACATATGCTACTTCCGTTTTCAAATGACATATATTTATTGATTGTGCATCTGGGAAGGCGCAAGTGTGCCGCAGTGTGCATGAAGAAGCTGAAGGACAATTTGCAGGAGACGATTCTTCCACCATGTGGGGCCTGGGATCTAGCTCAGGTGGGCAGCTTGGCAGCAAGCTCCTTCACCTGCTGAGCCATCTTGCTGGCCCCACATACATTTCTTTGAAGCATCATGTCTGAGCGCTGGGCAGTTGAGGGGGAGTGACTATGAGACCAGAGGTGATGAAGCCCCAGAAGACGCATAAATTGTAAAAAGACAAAAAAGCTATTGATAAAACATTGTTTTCTAAGAACCTTGTTCTTCACCAAAGATTGTGTCATAAACAGACCAGCTACCTCTGTCTGGGGATATGCAGAACAATCCACTATGCACAGAAAAAGACCTTACAAATGCCCCTTTGTTTGAATTTTATTTTCTCCTGTAAAATAAAATACGTATTTTTCAGAGTGTATTTTATTATGCAGATAATATATTCTCATGGCGGCGTAGGGGCTGCTTCATAAATAAATAAATACACATATATTTGGGATGCTCGTTTGAAAAAAATAATGTTGTTCACATGGGTATGTGAGCCAAAGATCTTGCAGACCCTGAATTGTGGGGGATTTGGGTATGATGGCTTTGCCCTATTGAAAGCAACTATTTTTTTTTTGAAAATTCATTCATTCATTCATTCATTCACTCATTTATTTATTATGTATACAGAAGAGGGTGCCAGATCTCATTACAGATGGTTGTGAGCCACCATGTGGTTGCTGGGAATTGAACTCAGGACCTCTGGAAGAGCAGTCAGTGCTCTTAACCTCTGAGCCATCTCTCCAGCCCCCTGAAAGCAACTATTTTAAAACCACGAACTAGTCTGTGCAGAGGTTGGTCTAGTGATGTTTAGCTGCCTCCCTTGTTTCTCAGTTCAAAACTTCCCAGTGTCTTGCCTGGCTTTGACCTCACATTGTACCCACAGTGGCCCCAAGGAGAAGCTGGCTCCATGGGATTCATTTCGGGTGAGGGCTCATGGGAGGGCAGGGTGATTAGGGGTTTTAAATATGGCCATGGGGGTGCAGCTGGAGCTGTGGCTCAGCAGATTGGTGTACTGGCTATACCTGGGCACGGGAGCCCACTTCTAATTGAGAAGCTATTTGTAATGGATCCTGCTGGCAAGGGAGGATCCCCCTCTCCCTCCCTCCACCCCTCCCTCCCTGCTCCTCTTCTTGGTGCTGTAGATGGAATCCAGGGCCTTCTGTATGCTAGGCAAGCTCCCTATCTCTGAGGAGTTACATCCCTCAGCCCTTCCTTATTTTTTAAAGATTTAATTATTTTTAGTTGTGTATACATGTGTGAGTTAGGGGATACATGCATATCTTTAGTTAGGGTTATTATTGCTGTGATGAAACACCATGGCCAAAAGTGAGTTGAGGAGGGAAAGGTTTATTTGGCTTACACTTCCACATTGTAGTCCGTCACTGAAGGAAGTCAGGACAGGAACTCAAGTCCCTCCTCAAGCAGGGCAGGAACCTGGAGGCAGGAGCTGATGCAGAGGCCGAGGACGGGTGCTGCTTACTGGCAGGAGCTGGGCAGCTGCTCATACTGCATCCGCAGTCAGGAGGCAGAGAGAGATGGAGGCTGCTCCTCAGCTCCCTCTCTCCATAAAGGCAGCCTGGAATCCTACCTCAGGGGTGGTGCAGTTCATGCCAAGGGGGGTGGTTTCCCCACCCCTGTTAACCAAATCTAGATAATGCCTCACTGTCCTGTCTGGAAGGGCTGTCTCTCCTTGACCCCGTCAGGTTAACACTATTAATCACCACAAAATCTAAATTACTCTCAAGTGCCTATCTAAAAAGAAGAGGAGGGGAGGAGGGGGTGGGGAGGAGGGAGAGGGGAGGAGGAGGGAGAAGAGAGGAGGAAGGGAGGGAGGTGGAGGAGGGGGAGGAGGGAGGATGAGGAGGCTGGAGACATGGCTCAGAGGCTGAGAGTGTTCGCTATTCTTGAGTGGACCCACTTTCAGTTCCCACCAGTACCCAAGATAGGCCATTCACAGCCGCCTGTAACTCTAGCTCCAGGGGAACCCAATTCTGGCCTCTATGGGAGTTCTGGTTTTAAACTAAATTTTAAGACAAATAAACAAGTGAAAAGGAAACAAAACCAAAACTGAAGGCCGCGTCTATAAAACCATGTAGGACATATAAGCGTTTCACAGTCAGTTAAATCATTACAGTCCCAAACTGGAAACCCTCAAAAATTCTCCAGTAACATTCTAGGAGGTGCACAACATAAAACATACGAACAGTGGTGAAAATGAATGAGCCATGGTTGTGTGTGGGACAAGTGACTGTCACAGGCAGGACAACCAGAGCATGAGTATTCATCTGTCAAGTACAGATGCAGTCAGAGGACTGGCGGGCGGTCTGCAGCGAGAGGAATCTTTCCAGCACCGAGAGGCAGCGCACATCTTGGTTTGGGGGATGGACACCACTGAACTATATACTAAAGAGGAGTTTGGTGTGCTCTATATGAGGTGCACACAGCAATCAAAACGGCACTTAAAAATAAGTAACAGGCTGCAGAGGTGGCTCAGTGGTTAAGGGCATTGCTGCTCTTGCAGAGGACCTGAATTTGGGTCCTGGAAAAACAAAAACAAAAAACAAAAACAAAACTCATATGGAGCAGCTCTCAACTGCCTATAACTCCACCTCCTGGAGATCTGATGGCCTCTCCTGTCCTCCAGAGGCACCCAGGTGCATACACACTCTTGCCCAACACATTCACACATAATTGAATAAATAATACAAATAACTATCACCAAGCCAAAATTTAAATGATGATTCAGTTGACATACCAATGTATCGTGTTAGCTTTCTGCTACTATAACCAAATGCCAGAAGTAATCAGCTTAAAAGAAGGAAAAGGATTATTTTGGTTCACGGTTTCAAAGGGCTCAGTCCATGGTTGGTTGGTTGGTCTTGTTTCTTTGGGATTGTTGTAGTGAGCAGGTGCGGGAGGGGGTGTTGGGGGTGTTGGGGAGAGTGGGATGGAGGGGGGAGTGGGGGGGTGTGGTCCAGTTGCCCACATCATGATGGCAAGGAAGGAAAGAGAGAGACAGAGAGGGAGAGAATGGAAAAAGTTGGAGGGAGATGGAGAGGTACACAGAGAGAAATAGAGGAGACAGAGAGGGAGATGCAGGGGAGGATGGTATGCTCTTTATAAGCATGTCCCCACTGACATAACTTCCTTCCACCTGGATCCACTTGGGAAGCTTCCAATAGCACCTGAGACTGGAGACTGACCCTTTGAAACAGGACCCTCTGAGGGTCTAACCTACAGCAACTGTTCCATAATTCACTATGGTAACCAACATCTTTTGGTTGTTTGGAGAAACCGAAGTCTCTTTCTCTGAGCTGCTCTTACCCTTACACCAGCCCCCTGAAGCAGAATGTCTGTCTTGCAGAAAACATTCGTGGAGGCGAATCCCCACCCGATTCCAAACCACTAAGAGTTGTAAATGCATCGCCAATCCCAGGCTGCAGGGGAAGACTCTGCGGAGCATCAGTATTCCAAAGCCAAATTGTCCTTTCCTTAAGCCTCATTGAACAAGATGTGTTTGGGAGATTGGATATATGTAGATTTACTTCCTTTCTAAAAAACAGCGCCCTGTGCTTGAGGGCTGCTGAGCACATCTTCTGGGGACACAGGCTGACATTACCTTTCAGTAAAGCCAGAGGCAGGGGCTGCCAGGTCCTCAGCTGTCTGCAGAGCCAGGGGCCTGCTGACTCCTCTGATGGCTTCCCATGGAGGCCTGCAGGGGGCTGGGGCCGGCTCCTGTTCTGTTAGCAAAACAGAGGCTGTAGTCTGATGGCTGCATGGGTCGGCACCAAATCTGAAGCTCATGGGAGAGATGTTCAGAAAGGACCCAAGTTGATGGGGTTGACTGAACAGCAAGCAGGAGTCCAAGTCTGTGTCTTGATTTTCTACTCATTTCTGGCAAGTAGCATGGAGCCAGGGCTTGGTAGAGCATCCCAGCTGGGTGCTACCATTGCTCCTCACCATCCTTCATATTTTCTTTTTCCTTTTCCTTTTTCTCTTCTTTTCTTTTCTTCTTTTTTGAGACAGGATCTCACTGTGTAGCCCAGGCTGGAACTCACTATGTAGACTAGGCTGGTCTTGAACTCACAGAGATTGACCTACCTCTAGGTGCTGGGAATAAAGACATGCATAATCATGCTCAGCCCATTCCTCCTTTATATATATGTATTTTATTAATTATTTGATAATTATTTCATTCATGCATATGATGTGTTTTAAGCATATTTGCCTCCTTTTTAAAATTTACTTGTGTGCGTGCATGCATTGTGTTCGTACATGTGGAGGTCAGAGGACAACCTCTGTGCCATCCCTTAGATACCATCTAACTCCTCCTCCTTTCTTTTTGAGATAGGGCCTCTCAGTGGCTTGGAACTCACCAAGTGCTATAGGCTGGCCACCCTAGAATCCACCTGTATCTACTTTGCTGGGATTTCAGGCATGGGCACATTTTAAAAAAAAAAAAACTCGGCTTCTGGGGACTTGAACTTGGGTCCTCACACTTGTTTTCTGACTGAGCCATCTCCCTAGCACATCTCTACTGTTTCCTCTTGTCTCTCTATCCCCAAAAGACCTTTAATGCCTGCTTTGGGGGGGTTGATGGGGTGATAGGGGGTGGCATCATCTCGGGGGACCACTCTTCCCTGAATTTCCGGTCCCTTGGTTTCCTCTGGCCCCTGAGCAAAGATCCACCTCCACATTCCTGTCTCCTGGACTACAGGGGTGCTCCTGGGGGGCGGGACTGAAGCCTTTGTTCATAATTCCTCACTCTAGTAAAATTGTCACTTTTTTTTAACACCTGGTCTAAAATTCATTTGTGCTCTGGAACTTTTAGTCTCTGCTAATAACAGGCAGGACTGGGGAGAAGCAAAAGGATGCGGTCCTTTCAGCCTATCAATAAAAAGGGGGAAATCCTGAATATTTACAAAAACCCTGAGTGTTGATTCCCAAGCCACAAGGTCCAGACCTCCATTGTGTTGGTTTTTGTGGTGCTCTTGCCCTGTGAGGAAAAGTCACGAAACACCACAGAATCCACTAACAAGAGTTTTATTAAGATAAGGGAGAGGGACAGATGTGCACAGGCCTGTGGAAAGACACGTGAGTGAAGGAAGAGCAGGAATCATGGGCTTATAAAGGCTGGGCTGTGCTTGTGCACACAGGCCCATGTAGCCTATTCCACGCATACGTGCAGATCCCATGGTTGTGCTGCATGCTGCTTTATGCAACCACGCAAAGCCATGGGGTCCTGGTCACACAAGACGTTTTGACCCGGAAATGACTAGGCGGAAGTGACTAGGTCCTGGGCATGTGCAACCATGCCAACTGTGGGGACGTGTTGTGAATCCATGTCACATTGCCCCCATGAATTCCCAGAGGTTCCAAGAGCCAGCTTTTCTCTGTTTCACCTCAAAGGCCACATTGGCTCCTTCATGTTTATGGCATCATTCCTAGACACTTCTTAATTTCAGTACTGGACACAGAAACTAGGGACTCTCATATCCAAGGCAGGTGCTCTGCTACTGAACTATACCCCAGCCCCTCACTGGGGGATTCTAGGCAGGTGCTCTACCACTGAGCCACACCCCAGCCCCTCACTGGGGGATTCTAGGCAGGTGCTCTACCACTGAGCCACACCATTAGCTCTCTTTTTACTACTTGAGACAGTGTCTCGTTAAGTTATCCAGCTGGCCTTGAATTCACCGTGCAACCCAAGCAAGCCTTGTACTTGCAATCCTCCTGCCTCAGTCTTTGATGTAGCTTGCACCAGCAGGCCTGGTAGCAGAGGCAGTTTCTATGTACTCGTTTTTAGTTTTTCGACTTAAACTGAATTTCCTGCTTCTGTACATTGTATCAAGAGATGCAAGTCATTCTGGGATTTGACTATTGTCTTAGTCTGAGCAATGACTTCTCCCAGGAGGACAACAGATCAAACTCGAGGTGGAAGGAAGCTGGTAGGATGATGGGAAATGCTTGACAAGTAGTTCTACAGGAAAGGTCTGCCACTGGAGGTTTTTACCATTACCGTGGTGTAAATTCTCCTTTGCGGCTAGCTTTCAGCCTGAATGTCACGTCCCCGAATGGGGACCCTGGGTGAGATGGTGTGATCGCTCAGACTGGTTGTCACCTGGGCATACCAGAGAAGAGAGACCCTCGGTTGAGGAACTGCCTCTATTAGACTGGCCTGTGGGCTCGTCTATAGGACCTTTGATCGGCTGATAAATGATGTTGGAGGTTCCTGCCCACTGTGGGTGGTGCCATCCCTGGGTAGGGGGGCCTCGGCCGCACACGAACGATACCTGAATGAGAGTAAGGGAGCAGCGCAGTGAGATTTCCTCCATGGCTGCCTTTGCTTCCACGTGAGTTTCAGCCCTCAGTGATGGGCTGCGCTCCGTCAGTGTAAGATAAAACAAGCTAGCACAGGAACGGAAAGCCAACTGATAGAGACCAAGGGTTTTCAAGGTGGCCAGTGCGGGGCATGTAACTTTCCACTGAGTCTGGCTCTCGCCTCTCACCAGCCTGCTGTCCTTCCCCTGCTCTTTGCCCTCTCTCTGCCCTTCCCCATTTCCCAAGCAAAGCTCTCTATGTTGTATTTAAAAAATGGTGCAGGGCGGTCCCGTTGGGTGGGAGCCGAGGAGAGAGATACACCATGCAGACCTCCCGCACAGGGAGAGTTTTATTGGGGGAAGGGAGAGAAGGCAGCAGAGGAGAGAAGAAGAGAGAAAGAGATGGGAAAAGCGGGAGAGAGAAGGTGAAGTCTTGGCCTAGTGGGATAGAGAGAGAAAGTGGGCGGGCCCTGCCCTTTTATGAGGGGCAGTGCACATGCGCAGAGAGAACACACAGCTATGAGTGCATGATGCTGTCAGGATCCTGAGCAGGCCAAGGTATTGCCTGCGGGTTGGCCAGGCCCCCAAGGGGAGGGTCTGAAAGCTAACACTCTACCCAGGACCTACATCTCCAGCCTGGGGTTGATTGATTCCTGAAGCCTGAAGCAGCTTTGCATTTCTACACACATTCATCATGGGATGTAGCTTTACACATTGTGTTTTTATGTCCCCCCTCCCCGGGGTGGGGTAGGGTGGGGGGTGGGGTTGAACCTAGGTTAAATGTGCTAGGCGAGTGTTCTCCCATTGAGCAGTTGTGTCCTTAGGTCTTTTTATACTGGCCTGCCCCTGCCCTCCCCTCTCTGCCCCTCCCCTCCCCTCCCTCTCCTCCTCTTCCTTTCCTGGTCCCTCCGTTCTTCCCTTCCCCCTCCCTCCTCCTTCCTGCTGATTCACTCCGCTGCCATCTCACTTCTCTTGCCTGACAGGCAGCCACAGAGAGGACAAGTCTGGCCAAATTCAAAGGTTCCCCACCTGTGGAATGTGGAGAAATTGAGCAGAGCACACATGAACAAGCGAGTGGGTGTGCACACATTTCTCTCCATTCCTGGCTGTGGATGTGACCTGACAGAGCTGTTGGGAGCCTCTGCCTCGGCTTCCCCATGATGATAGCTGCTGCGACCCAGAATTCCGGAATTCCGAGCTGAAATAAACTCCTTTCTCCCCTAAGTTGCTTATTATCAAGGATTTCTATCACAGCGACAGAAGTGAACGAGGGCTCAAGGCAAGCATTTTGTGCGCTGAGCCATGGCCCAGGCACTGAAGCTTTTTTTTTTTTTTTTGGATGGTTGGTTTACATCGGTGACAGGAGACTCTAACAGCCCCTACGTGAGTGTTGGTATCTGTTGTCTTTTGTCACTCAGTTTGAGACTTTCTTGGCTCTTGGCGCCATGTGCGGTATTCAGGTGAAACCTGAACTTTTGGAGTCTGGTATATCTAAGCCTCGTCTTGCTGCCTGCTTGCATGTTCACTTGGAAGCTTGATGCCTTGCTAGTACCCGGTGCTGCAGACACTTGGTTATTCTTCATCACAGCTGAACTGGGAGAGACTTTCAGGCTCCCTCATAAACACCTACTCACAGCACCCTGTTAGGGTGAGGGGGGTGCTTCACCGCTGCTCCCTAAATTGTTTTTTCTGATGCTGGGGTCTTGGGAATCGGTGGCCTTGCCCTTGATGGCTCCTGTCACAAGTCTCAGAGCTCCACTCAGCCTCCTGGGGCATCAATGTCTCTCCCAGGAGACTGCAGGAGCTTTGCTATCTCTGGGTGGAGTCTAGAAGTCCCAGCCCCGTGTGTGCGGTGGCCAGAGGTAACGTTCAGTGTCATTATCCTCTGTCATACTTCATGTTATTTTTGGAGACAGGGTCTCTCACTGAGCCTGGAGCTTGCCAACTCAGCTAGGCTGGCTGGACAGTGAGACCCATGGATCCTCCTGTCTCTGCCTTTTTGGGGTTGGAATTACAGTTCACACCACCGTGTCTACATGGGGTGTGGCGATCAAAGTCAGCTTCTTACATGTGTACCCCAAGCACGTTACCTGCTGAGCCACTTCCCCGGTCCCAGATATGATTTTCCTTCTACTAAAATATTAGAGTCTGGATCTGAGTCAAGCCTATAATGTAGTGATTTGCTTAATGACTGCAGAATATTGTCTTTTCTGAAGAGAAGCAGGGCATTTTTAAGACCACAGAGCCCAGAATTAACAGCTTGGAATTTTCACCATGCTGGCTGTTAATTGACTTCGACCGTTAAAAAGGGAGAGAAGTCTTTGGCAAACCCTGAGCCTTTCATACAAGCGGGGATACAGGCATGTTCAAATCATTCTGAAATAAGCGTGTAGTGAGCCAATGATATTAGAAGAAATAGACTTTTTTCCAACAGCGGATCTGCAAAAGGTTCTATGGCTCTCAGAGATACTGAAAGTGGTTCCACCCTGCAACAAAATCAAATCTCTGAAACAGAAGTGTGAATTCAATAGATATCAGAGGTCTGTGACTACCCACCACTTGCATTTCGATTGTTTTGGAAAGTATCTGAAGAGTTGGTTGGTAGGCACTTAGACAGGCATTAGCAGGCCATTGAGGATAGACCCCCTCCCTCACAGCCAAATTTGGACCCTACCTCTCATTTATTTGTCCACAGGAAGGCTTATTCATCTGAAGATATGCTAAGGGGATGGGAGGAATAATTATCCCTGTAATGAGATAATGTATTTCTTGGGGGCAGTTGCTTATAGAGCATCTCTGAGATCCAACTCAAAAAACCCAATTTTACCTCTATTTCTCTCTCTTCTTCCCGTACCAGCCCCAATCCTAAGCATGTGTGCCTTTCCCTGACACGGTAGGATTCCTGAGTGACAGCCCCCTTCTTATAGCTGCTTATCAACCTCACTGCTGACTCCACCCCAAAAGGGATGACTTTCTTTTTCTTTCTCTATCTCCCTCCTCCTGGCAGATGCCAAGATTTACAACTTGCCTGTCCTGTTATTTTAATCTCAAGTGCTAATAAAATGCCCATTAAGCTCCCTTCTATTGGTCTTTAAAAGTCTTTAATCAACAAGACAAATATCTCATAAATGGGAATCCTGATTCCCCCACTAACATGTCCAACCAGCACAGAATTATCTCTTATTGTGCCTTCTTCTTGGTGATGTCAGAGTCCTTTGCCTATGGTAGGGACCAGGGTGATGAGGGTCTCATGGTCAGTGCCACAGGTGTGCTGTGAAAATGGACATCCTCTGCTCTTCCCTGACCCCCAATGTGATGTCCAGTGAAATGAGCAATGCTGAGTTGAGACCTGACTCCTCATTCAGCTGGAAGCCTCAGTGGAAATTTCCTTTCTCCTGACTAATTACCGTCTGACCAGACAATGGAGGTTTCCTTTTCCTGTAACCAATGGTTGCATTTTAAAATGCCTTCCTCAAACTTTTCAGTAATAACAACAGCAGGGCATTGAATCACATATGGACTTAACTGAGGCATTTCCTCTCAAGATAGCAGTGGAGTGTGTCGGGTTTGGGTGTGTGTGTGAGCATTTTCCTATCCCCATGTTGTGTAGCTGTTTCCTTTAGGATTGCAAAAATCCCTTGTGGAGGGAAGGATGGAGGAAGCTCAATAAACACATGAGAAACTTAAAGACTCACCAGGTCCTTTTCCAAGATCCCATCAACAGCAAAACAAACAAACAAATCCCTCGGTGCTGTAGCTGGCCTGCAAGTTGCTCAGGGAAGTCTCTGATGAAGCTTTTGTGAGTCTTTATCTGTGCTGGGGTGGGACTTTGGTGATGCAGCAGCCTGTAGGTGATTGCGATATATTCACTGGCTCCCCAATGTATTTTATTTGTCTGAGTCTGTCATCATCCTTCTATCTGGGATGAAAAGACACACCCCCTTAGATGTTGTGTGGATGTTTCATCTGAATTGAAACCATACCTCCTAAAGGGAGGTTCCTTAAGACTCAGAAGGTAAGTAAAACTTTCAAGAGTAAAACTCACAACTTTCAGGAAGTTCCTGAAACTTACAAGACCCATAAGGCCTTACCCCAAGATTATGCAAGAAGTAAGGATTGGTGGAGAGAGAACTCTCTGGCCTCTGAGCTACCTGAGAGTCTTGGAGGGAGCTCCAGAGATGTAGTTTTCATGAGTTGTCTCCCATGCAGCTGTAACACATCCTCATTTAGGTGGAGTTGTTTCCTTTTGTATGGCATCAATGTCTTATCTGGAGTGAGTAGATATTTATTCACAACTCCCCTGGAAAGTTCACATAGAGTCTTCATTTTTCTACTGAGATGCTGTCCAGGCTCTGAGCTTCTAGGAGCACATTCAGTGTACTACAGGGTGAATCGCCTGTGGATTCCAGGGAATCTTAGAGAAAAGCCACAGTCCCTTGAAAGCAGCACAGAACAAGGTTTGGGACTCAGGGATCAGGCTCTGCTGCCACCTCCAGTTATGAAGCTGTGCCTGGAATTTCCCCATGCTGCTGCCTGCCCTAGACCCAGTGGCTTCATCCCTCTCCTGGTAAGCTTCAGCCATCAACTTGACACAGCTCAGAGTCATCTGAGGGAGTCTCTGTTGGGGAATTGCTTCTTGGGGCATTCCCCCCCAATACTAATTGATGTAGGCATGCCAATCCACTATGGGTAGTACCATCCCCAAGGCAGGAGAACTTGGGCTATATAAAGAATCTAGTTGAGCCAGTGGGAAGCAAGCCAGTAAACAGTGTTTTCCCCATGGTCTCAGTTCCTGCTTGAGTCCCCGCTGGCCTCCCTCAATGATGCACCATGATTTGGAAGCATAAGGTGAAATAAACACGTTCCTCCCCAAGTTCGACCATGGTCTCTATCACAGCAGCAGAAAGCCAACTAGAACACCCTCTGTATGTTTTATCTGTGGAATGAGCTCCTTGCTGTGTTCACCCCTCAGGGTTCTGCTGGGAAATGTATAGAACCACAAGCAGAGACAACACAGTACACTGAGGCTCATGGTCTATGTTCAGTAAAGAGAAGGGTTGTTCTAGAAGAGGTGCTGAGTTGAAGTGTTCTTCAAGCAAGAGCTACATTGACTCCAGTAGTCAGACAAGCACACAGTGCAGGGGGCAGGGGTCCAAAGTAAGAGAGGTGTCTGTCCTTCCTAGGGATACCAGGGCCTGTCCCTTAAAGGGATTCATCTTTGTGAAGGGATGAATTGGAAGGAAGGATTGATTTTGGCTCACAGTCTGAGCATACCCAGTCCATCATGGCAGTGAAGTCATGGTAACAGAATTGTTAGGTGGCTGGTCACATGACAACCATGGTCAGGAAGCAGAAAGATATTGATGCTGGGGCTCAGCTCAGTCTCTCTTTCTTACACAGATGAGAACCCCAGTAACTCTGGGATTGTGCTGCCCACAGTTAGGGTGTATCTTCCCACTTCAATTAATAAACCCAATCTATGATCCCCTGGAGGTGTGCTTGGAGGCTTGTCTCCTGGGCAATTCTAGGTCCTATCCAGTTGACAATTAATATTAACCACTAAAGGGTTCGGGGGAGGTGTTGTGCTACAGGGAAATGGGCCCAAGGTCAGCTGACTAGATTAAGAAACACAGTATTTCCTTGTGTTTCTGAATGAGGTTGGTGATGTAGAATATTATTATTATTATTATTATTATTATTATTATTATTATTAGGTTTTTCAAGACAGGGTTTCTCCATGTAGTTTTGGTGCCTTTCCTGGAACTCACTCTGTAGACCAGGCTGGCTTCGAACTCACAGAGATCTGCCTGTCTCTGCCTCCCAAGTGCTGGGATTAAAGGTGTGCACCACCACCGCCCGGCTGTAGAATATTATTTTAACTAGGCAAAGATGTGTTGCATTTGTTAACTATGTAAAGATATGTTGCAACTGAATTAATTAAATAAAATGAAGCTGTGCTCAGAGAGGCGGGGTTAGTAAGTGGTTGACAGGAAGTAGCAGGGAGGAGCTTAACATGTTATTTTGTGGGAGGCGGGGAGTGGTTTCCAGGGGACAGCCAGTGGCTGCTCTAACTCTCTGAGCTTGCAGGTTTTTACCCTAGCCTTTAAGTCTCAAGTTTTATTAGAACAATAGAGATTTAGTTAGAACTACCAGTAATGGCGGCTACAGAGCCATTGTCTAGAGGAACAGACTTTCCCCCAGACTATGACCTTAGCAGCTGGGCACTAGTAGTTTAAAATGCAGCCATCGTGGTGAAGGTAAAACAGCAGGCTGGGATTTGAAAAGTCTCTAAGTATTGACCTTAGTTCTTTTTTGAAGTTCGGGTAGAAGAGCTTCTTTGGCTGAGAGGTGCCTGGAAGAAAAATGGGCTCCATGAGTCTAGGATGTGATACTGGTCACTTGTCCCGCCTCTCTCCATTCCCTGCTTGGGAGGCCCCATATTGAGGAGGGGAGGGGACAGGTCTCCTGCCCATGTGATCCTTCACTCTATTTTGCACAGTTGCTGCCGTGTTCCAGCTGTTGGAGACGGTGAAAAACATGAGAATTTTATTTTGCTATTACTAGTAGTTGCAATGTAGGTAGATGATGCTGGGGAGAGGGTGAGGAGGGGCAAGGATGAAGAGTTCTTACTGCTTATTCTTGGCAATGATTCAGAGAGGGAAAGGCAGAGTTGAATGGTCAGAAGCCTGGATTTCCATCCTCCTATAACCCCCCCTTCTGCAGCTGGAAACTGGCTACCTTTTCTGAACATGTTCTATTTTGGGGTCACTTGATGGACATTTTAAGATAAACAAATGCTTGGGCTGTATCCCCAGAGGTTCTGACTCAGTTGCATTATGTAGTAATTTCCTCTGTGTTGAAGTGTTCCATCCAGGAAGTAAGCAACTTACAAGTGTCAGGAAGTCCCTGAAACATACTAGATTCATAAGGCTCCTCCCTTCCCAGGCTTATATAAGTGGTAATGATTGCTGAGGAGAGGAAACTCTTCAATGTGTTGAGTTGCCTGGAAGTTGTGCAGGGAGTTCCACAGTACAGCTTTTGTGAGTGGATACCCAGGCTGAGGTGGGCTTTTCGTGATGTCTTAGATTTCTTCCTGTTCCTGTAAGCAGCCTTAATGAACTTGTTGCTTTGCCAAATTAGACTTGGGTATGATCGTCCTTTGGTCCGTTTCTGGTCCCCATCTGTAGTGAGTAGACATTTATTCACAGCTCCCCAGAAATAATGTCACACTGACAGTGGATCTGGGTGTGGCCTGGGCTCTAGAATTCTTAATTGCTCCTTGATAGTGTTAAAAAGGAAGAGAGCTGAGAACTGTGTCCTGAGGCCTGTGGATCACAGAGGTACAGCTGTGTCCTCTTCTGGTGGCCCCATAATGGCTCCCACAAACCCAGAGTTGGTAGATAGTTTCATTTTCCCCCTTCTTTCAGAGTGGTGATCCTACCTCGAACCCAGGAGCTATTAGATGCCTCAGGATGTGGGCATGCTTGAGTGATCCAGGCCATCCAGTTCATCCCAAGCACAGCCAAAATAGTTCACGGGCAGGTCTTCCTCTTCGAGGTATCAGTAATATCTTTCAGAAGGTACAGATGGGGGTTGGGGTGGGGTTGGCATCTGGAAACTACTGGTCCATTCCAAGTGGTTCAAGGTGCAGGCTCCAGCTGCCACCTACACCTTGGGCAGGGGGAGCTCTCTGTGGGATTGCATTCCCCTCTTTTCCAACTGAGAGGGAGTCACACATGGGAGTTCCTGGAAGAAAGCTGTGTCTGCAAAGGTGGATTGATCAGAACACGGAGAAATTGGACTGCTCTATCTTGGGGCATCTTTCGCCTCTCCTTAATAGCCATCTATTGCCCTAGGTCTATCCTTTCGACCGTGTGAACAAGGCCTTAGTTTCCACCAACCAAAGGGCTAAGGATGCTGTCAGATGGCACCTACGGCCTCTGGCAGAGTTCCCCTGCTTTCCTGTAACCCAGGTGGTAGGCACCCATGGCTCCACCAATATATGTGAAAAGACTTTTGCTTTATGACTTTCTTCACTCTGATACTGTTGGAAGTTCATGAACTTGCTCCCTAATTGGAACATGCATTTGGGGAGGCCTAAACCTACATTCTCAGGTCAGGACCACTCATTCTTGATTCCAGAAGAAACTTTTTTATCCCACGACATCCTGCTCCTCAACAGGAGAGAAAAAGAAAAAGGGAGAGACAGAGAGTGTGTTAGTTCAAGACCACATGTGGGTTAATTTCCAAGGTTAGCATTCACAGTCTTAGAATGCACGACTGCTCCATGGTCATTTCATGAACCTGTTAAAAAGAGGCTGGGGAGGGCTCAGTGAGTGACATGTTTGTCATACCAAGCCTGACCTCCTAAGTTCAGAGTCCCAGAACCCATAGAAAAGCTGGGTACTGCAGTGTAAGTATCTACAATCCCAGGGCTCCTACAGGAAATGGAAGACTAAGGGAGAGTGGGCCCGCTAGCCTAGTGTACACTGTGACCAAGGAACTCTGTCTCCAAAGAGGTGGAAAGGGAAGGTCCTCCTCCGACCGCCACATGCATGCTGTGGCAAACTTGTGCACCACAGATCCATCAATAAAGTGCTTGCCTTGCAAGTACAATGACCTGAGTTCGATTCTAAGACCCTGTGCAAAAAGCAGAGCATGTTGGCATGTACTTGTGACCCCAGTACTGGGAAGGTAGAGTCAGGTTCCCTGGCCAACTGGCCTATCCACTCAGGTTGTTCCAGGCCAGTGAGAGACCCTGTCACAAACACAAGGTGGACAGCACCTGAAGAAGTACACCTGAGGCTGTCCTTGGGATTACACACACACACACACACACACACACACACACACACACACACACACACACACACACACACACACACACACACACCTGTACACTTTGTACTTGAACACACACAAATAGGAATTAAAAATTTAACGTCACAAACGCTTAAGGAACAAAATATTTTTTTATTAAAAATTGTACCCATAGCACCGCTCTGTCTTTCTGTAAGTTGACGGGGGAGGGTTCATTTTATCTTTAATGGGCTCTGGTTTTCTGTGCCATTTCAGAAGGTTTCATAGGGAAAGCTTCGGGATTCTCCTAAGCTAGCCGGGGTGAGGCAGGAAGTTCCTCCCCTGGGAACCCCACACTGTCCTGGCCTCTCAGACTGGTCCCTTGCTGTTAGTCTGTGGACTGGGGGCTCAGCAGGTGAGCAGCCATGCTGTGAGCCAGGAATCTTGGAATAATGAAAACCCATGCTAAGAACCTCTATGCAAATACACCATGCTCAGGGTGATCAAGACCAAGTTCAAACACCACATCCAAAGAACTTTCCAGAACACACATCATCCACATGGGCTGCAGTTCTGCCTTCTCCCAGGGATCCAGGGGGACACTCCCCACACCACCACAGATTTTCCCCTGGAGTCGGGGAGATGCTGAGGAAGGCTGGGAGATGCCAGCCCAGATGCTGACATCCTCTCTGGATGTTTGTCTGTGCCCTGCAAAGCCACCCGCAAAGCTCAGCGGACAGACACACCGGGAGGAAAGGCTGTTATGGTCTGCGGTCTCCACAGAGTCACCGAGGCTGCAGTGGGTAGACTTGGCTGCCACTCATGATTAGACACCCCTGGAGGTGACTTTTTCAACATGACAGAAGCCAGAAGGGCATCTGTATCCTGCCTGTTTGGGTCTTTTCTCAGAACCCAGACTTGGATCCAACGTCCATTTTGCAGTTGTGATGTGTCCATCCCTTTCCTACAGTGAGAGCTTAGGAAGGACACAATGCCCCGCTGCTCGGGAGGCTGAAATCTAACTACAAACCCTCAACCCCTGCATTTGGTGCAGGGCACTTGGACGGGACAGAGTCCCCCTAAGTCAGTGGTTCTCAACCTTCCTAATGCTGTGACCCTTGAATACAGTTCCTCATGTTGTGGTGGCCCGCAACCATAAAATCATTTTCAGTGTTGTTTCATAACTGCAATGAATGAATTGTAATATAAATATCTGATATGCAGGATATCTGGTGAAAGGGCCATTTGACCTCCCCCCAAAGAGGGGTCAGGACCCTCGGGTGGAGAACCCCTGCTCTAAGTGATGGGCTTGATGACAGCTGCTGATCAGCAGTCACAGGGTCAGGACATCCTGACAAGACCTTTCCAGAGAAAACAAGTTACCGATCATAGAGTGCTGTGAAGTGCCGCTCACTGTGAGGAAAGCCTGCCGAGTCTCACCTCAGACCAGACCACCCCACGCATTCCCCACTGGTTAAAGCAATCAAGTCCTTATTATGGCTTGAGGGAGCAAAGCACGGTGCGGAGCCAGCCTGGTCCCTGTCCTCTGTTGGGCGCCGCCTTCCAAGGTGTTCAGTTGGTGACATGTGGTCTTCTGTTTCACTCCTGTGGGGCCAGGGAGGAGGTGGTGCCATCCATCCACTGATGTGGTCCCTCCTGTGGATCACGAGGGTGGCAGTCCCCACACAAAAGTGGCTTTGGGCAGAGCGTTTAGGATTTTTGGTTTAGAATATCTTCCCTCAGAACTCAGAAAAGGAGATGGGGAGGATGAAGAAGGAAGGAGGGAGAGAGAAAGACGGGAAATGAACAGCAGGAGAGGAGGGGAGGAGGGGAGAGGGGGACAGAAGGGGGAGAGGAGGCAAAGGAGGGAGGGGTGAAGAGCCGGAGTGTGAGAAAGAGGGAGGAAAGAAAGACTGGGGAGGCAGAGGCAGGTGGATCTCTGTGAGTTCCAGGCCAGCCTGGGCTACAGGGTGAGTTCCAGGCCAGGCTCCAAAGCTACAGAGAAGCCCTGTCTCAGAAAAAAGGGGTGTCGGGGGACGAGGAAGGGTAAGGGAGAGAGAGGGAAAGAAGGAACAAAGAGAAGGGAAGAGGAGGGCTGGAATTTTTTTTATTATGGGTTTCGGAAAAACTGAAAGGCCTTTAATTTTTTTTCCCCCAAGCAGAACTTCCGGTGTCCTGGGGCCATATCAGTAACTTCCAAGGCATCCAAGTCAAGACAAGATTCATGTCCCCTGCCTCGCATGGGAGGCAAAGGGCTACAGAGTCCCAGAATGTGGTTTCATGGAGCCACCCCAGCTCTGGGGCACACCATGGCCGGAGCCAGCTGGTCACATCCAGATCCCCAGCCTGGGCTAGGGGCGGGCGGCAGGACGCTCGTGGGGTCTGAGTCCCACTTAGCTGGTACTCTTTGCATTTAGCCAAAAACTCTGAAATAGTGAGACTTAAAGGAAAATGTTTTCAGAAAACCTGTTAAGGCTAAAAGCTGGCCTTGGACGGCAGGGTGGAGGGAGCAGCAGCGGGGGGCCAGGACCTCAGGAGGGGGAAGGGGAGGGCTGTCCCCCACTGTGCGCCGGTGTGGGGCGTGCTAGGTGACTCGTGGCCCGCTTGGTTTCTCAGAGCCGATTGTTTTATTTGGAGACACGGTCGCTTCTCGTCTTTCCCACGTACAAAGCTGAACAATGAATTAAAAGGCACCTGGAGACAGCAAAGACGCATTCATTTCATGTGACATAGTTTAAAAAAAGATAAAAAGATTTAAAAAATACTCTGGTTCAACAATGCACACCTGCTACTGCCACAAGCAACTGCAAAAACACGCGTCTGGCTCCTCTCTTTGCTCAGCGGGGGGTGGGCTGTGGGCTGTGTGCTGTGGTCACCAGAAGGACCTGGCTGGCCAGGGATGGGCCTGGGTGGCCTCCAGAGCCACTTGGGGGAGGGACTTCCTGTTCTTGTTAACTGTCAGCTTGAGAGAACAGAGGAAGAGCGAGGGAAAAGGCCCAGGGGCGCGCCGCCCCAGAGAGGGACTGCAGAGCTGAGCCCTCCACGGCTAGATGCCCCTTGCGCAGTGGCACCGCGTGGACCCTGGTGAGAACCGGACAGAACCCAGCGCGGGAGATCAACTGTCTGAAGCAGGGGCGAGAGCAAGGAGCCTCAAGTCGCCCTAAGATGGAGAAAGTGAGCCAGGCTGGCTGCTTCTCCAAAAGGAGGTAGAGAGAGAAGTGGGCCGCGGATGCGATTTATCTGTCCCCCTCCACCCTCCTGCCAGCCCTCGCCTCCCCGGATGGTTTGGAGGCCTGAGAAGCCCAGGGTTGGGGTGTGTCGAGAGCGCCCCCGCCGGCGGTGCCGAGCTAGTGCACCAGGGAGATACCTTCTCTTAAAAAGAAAAGAAAACAAAGAAACCTGCTTCCTGCAGCGATGTTACAAAAAGCCATTAAAAAAAACCCTTCCTAAGTGAAACCTAGTTTTCACCAGTAGGTAAGATCGCTTATCAGAATTATTATTATTATTATTATTATTTTTTTTTTTGTGGAACAAAAAATTTCAGCTCAGTTAATCGGAGTTGATTGTCTTAACAAAAATAGACTCCAGAAGTTCTGCACCCGTCTACCCTGATGGAGGCGTGACGTCACACGAAGGAGGAGAAGCCGGTGAGGGGGGCCCGGGCTCCGGGGCCAGCTGGTGTGTAGACTCCGCCCGCGCTCTGTGTGGTGATGACCGTGTGCAGGTGCGGGCCCGACTCGGCCCCTGCCACCGCCTCGTATCTGTGCGGTGCTGCGGCAGGGGGACGCCGCTTCCAGGAGTTGTAGTAGGTGGGGTCGCTCATGTAGTGGTTGACGAAGGAGTGCTTGGGCAGGGCTTCCTCGTAGTCTGAGTCGGAGGCCTGAGGATGGGACAGAGGGACAGTGTGAGCCACAGAGGGAAAGGGAGCAAGGGAGCGGGTGAGGGAGGGTGATCTGGAAACAGGGAGACTCCCATTAGTCAGCCAAGGTGCGGGTGGCCTGCGGGTCTCCTGTTGTCGCCTTTCCCCCTCCTGGAAGCCCAGGATAGGCCTGTGCTGTGTGCCGCCCTGGGAGAGGTCTACAGAGTCCCCACAGGGTCTGTAAGCACAGACGTTAATGGTGCTGTGTCACCTGTAGCAGCCTATGGTAGTCTGAGAATGTCCCCACAGGTTCATGTTGGGCCCCAGCTGGTGGCGCTGTTTGGGGAGGAGGTTGAGGAGGGGTGGCCTTCTTGGAGGAAGCATGTCACTCAAGGTGGGCTTTGAGTTTAAAGACTGGCCCCATTTCTGCTCTCTCTGTCCCCTTCTCTCCTCCCCCCCTCACCTCTCCTCCTCCCTCCTCCTTGCTTCAGGCCTGTGGTTCCAGATGTGGGCCTCAGCTTCCTGCACCAGCTGCCATGCCTGCCTGCTGTCATCTTTTCCCACCATGAGGGTGATGGACTCATCCCTCTGGAACCTTAGGCCCTAATAAACTCTTCCTTGTATAAGCTGCCTTGGTCACGATCTTTTATCACATCAATAGAAAAGTAACTAACACACTGAGTGACTCATAAACTAACAGTAACTAACATACTGAGTGACTCATAAACTAAAAGTAACTAACACACTGAGTGACTCATACACTAACAGTAACTAACACACTAACAGTAACTAGTACACTAAAAGTAACTAACACACTGACAGTAACTAATACACTAAAAGTACCTAACACACTAACAGTAACTAACACACTAACAGTAACTAGTACACTAAAAGTAACTAACACACTAACAGTAACTAGTACACTAAAAGTAACTAACACACTGACAGTAACTAACACACTAAGTGACTAATACACTAACAGTAACTAACACACTAACAATAACTAATATAGTAAAAGTAACTAACACACTAAAAGTAACTAACACACTGACTCAACTTCCTTCATCAATGTCCACTCAGGTAAAACTGATCCTTGGCTCCAATGCAGGAAAGAATTCCAGGACCAAGCCAGTGAGAAGCATGGAGTTTGTTTTTATTTATTTATTTTTGGGTGGTGTGTTTGTGCATATGTGTGTGTGGGTTTACATATCCATCTGCTCACATGTGGAAGGCAGAGAGAGATGTTGTCTCCTGTTTTCTTATCCACCTTATTATTTTGAGGCAGGGTCTCTCAGTGGATCTTGAAACTGGTCATTTTACATTGGCTGGCTGACTGGCCAGCAAGTCACCAGGATCCATCTGTTTCTGCCTCCTAATGCTTGGCATGCTGTCGTGCCCAGCTTTTATGTGGGTACTCAAATTTTGAACTTGGGTCTTCTCGCTTTCACAGCAAAGTGAGCCCTCTCCCCAGCCCAAGTTGGAGTTTATAATATATATAATTTTGGGGCTGGAGAGGTGGCTCGGTGGTTATGAGCACTGGCCACTCTTCCGAAGACTGGATTTCCATTCCCAGCACCGACACAGCAGCTCACTGCCATCTGTAACTCCACTCCCAGGTGATCTGGCACCCACTCTGGCCTCCCTGAGAACTACATATCCATGGAAACAGATATATATGCAAGCAAAACATCCACATACATAAAATTAAAAGATTCATTTTTAATTTTGCATATATGTGTGTCTTTCTCAGTGTGTTTGTGCGTGTGTGTATATGCAATTTGTGTGGAGTCCAGAAGAAGGCAGCAGACTCCTGGAAATGGAGTTAGAAGTGGTTGTGAGCTGCTTGACATGGGTGCTGGGAACCAAATAAGTGAGGTCACAGGTGGGTCCCAAGTGGCTCCTGACAAGACTACAGTTGATAGGGTAAAACTAGCTCAGGGGATGCAGGGCTTTCTTTCTTTCTTCCTTTCCCTTCCTTCCTTCCTTCCTTCCTTCCTTCCTTCCTTCCTTCCTTCCTTCCTTTCTTTCTTTCTTTCATGTCTGGGAGAGGAATGAGGCCCCACCTGAGGTCATATGCATTCAGACTTTAAGCCTGGTTCATTGCTGTTTGATATAGAATACCTTTATATGGAAGTAGTATTGTCTCTATGTCCACAAGCTTCATAGCAAATGTCAATCATGCTGCAATTATTAACTATCAGCTGGTGGGAAGCTTTGGGGAGACTCCAAAGTGTGTGGGGTGCCTTCTCTTTCCTTCCTTTGCCCATCAGCATCCTCTTTCTCTCCTGCCTCAGAACACACAGTTATGGCTGCCTAGGAGTGCTCCTGGCCTTTGATCTGCAGGCGAACAAGACGTGAGCTGCTGGGGGACCAAAGAGAAAAGTTCAGCATGCTGGGGTGGGGGTGGGGGGCACCCTCAGTGGCTTCTTGCCACAGATCCACACTGCTCACTGAGGCTTAGAGACTGCAGCAGGGGAAGCTGGCTGGACTATGCCAGTGCCTGCATTTTTATTTGCTCTAGTGCTGGGAATCCAAGCACACTCCACAATAGCCCAGAGAGCTCTGGTCTCCTGTGGGTGCTGAGGATTGTCCCTTGGAGGGTCTCGGTTCATTTTATACAACAAGCCAGCAACACCTGTAAGAATTATTCAATCAGTTTTCCCTCCTCCCCTCTTCCCCTCCCTCCTCCTTCCTTCCTTCCTTCCTTCCTTCCTTCCTTCCTTCCTTCCTCCCTTCTGCTTTTGAGGAAGGTTCCACTCTGCAGTGCATACTGGCTTTCCACTTGTGATTTCCATCTTCTTACCCCAGCCTTCAGGTTCTAGGATAAAAGGTGTGAGCCAAAGCAATGTCTGGCTTAGTCTCTGTGTTTTCTCTTTTCTTAAATTAAATAAAAATTATTTCCTGCTCTTTGTGTTGTCATGGAAAAGATCACTCAAGGAGACGGAGGCTGAAGTGGATTTTACTGAGTCTGTGGAGGACCCTGGCTCTCCGTTGGACACTCAGTCCTTCCAGACACAGATTTGGCCTCCACAGTTGGGGGTGGGGGCTGGGATCAGGATTTGTGGCTGTGTTTAAAATACACCTTCCAGATGTTTTCTAGGGGCTGGAGGCTTAGGAGGCAATGCTGTGTGCAAACTAGGACTTGACAAGGGAGGGAGACAGGCAAGAGCAGTACTCTGCATAGTTGTCTGCTCTGTGAAGTCCTCAGACACTGTCTTGGATTCTAAAGGTCCTGGAGGAGGACACTGAGATCCACAGAAACCATCTCTTTTTTCATGGGGACTTCACTGGGTCCCCAGGAATGGATGAAGGCCGTTTTGTTCCCCAGTTCCACAAACCAGGGCTAACTTTATTCTCCTCTGAGGTGGCACGCAAGATTTGAGCTTGAGTCAGTCTCCTTATTTTCTGGCTGAAGAACCAGGATCCATAGATTCAAATGAGCTCCTCAGGCCACGCCCACAGGGGACTCTCAGCCAATGGCAGAGGGAATCAAGCACTTGTTGGGAGCTCCCAGACAATTTCAGTCAGTTCCATTGGAGACTGGGAGACTGAGATTGTGTGGGTGGGTCTTGGCGCACATGGACCAAAGCAATGAAGGGGTCACCCACCCAGTGGAACCAGGGTCTGTAAATCCTGCCTCTGTGCGCCCAGCTAGCATCCACCTGGAAACCCTACCAGCCTCCTTCTGTTCTCCTGAACTTCCCGCCAGCTCTTTTCTCGAAGCCATGGGGCTGTGGAGCAAGGTCAAGAGCAGGTTGAACCTCTGATGAGCTAGAATGGACAGCTACTGTTTTGTGGAAGTCTGTATTTGTGTGTGTGTGTGTGTGTGTGTGTGTGTGTGTGTGTGTGTGTACATGGATATGCATATATGTGGGTATATGCACACAGAAGGCAGAAGACAACTGGGGTGTCATTTTTCAGCAGCCATTCATCTTGGTTTTTGAGACTGGGTCTCTCACTGGGACCTGTTGTGAGTCTCTGTTTCCGCTGGGCTGTCTGGCTAGCGAGTCTCAGAGATCCTCCTGCCTCTGCTTCCTCGGCACTGGGAGTGTAAGCATGTGAGGCCACACTCAGCTTTTTACATATGTGTTCAGATCCTCATTTGTTTACTGTAAGCACTGAGCTCTCTCCCCAGCCTGAGTGCATCCAGAATACTGTAGGAACAAACATATGCTGTGACTTCATGATTTTAGTTAGGGATCAAATATGAAATGTCCCTGACAGGCTTGTGTGCTGAACACTTGGTCCTGGCTGGTGGTGCTGTTTTGGGGGAGGTTTGGAACCTTCTGGACATGCAGCCCAGCTGGGAGATGGGGGTGTGTGTGCACAGAGGGAAAACTTGAGGGTTCGAGGCTGACTCCACTTCTCATCAGAGTTCTCTGTTTCCTGATCCATGGAGATGTGAAGAGTCCCAGCTGAATGCTTCTGTCTGTGGATGCTGCCATGTCTGCACAGCCATGATGGACAACAAACCTCTCCTTCAGTGAGCTCTTTATGCCAGGATGAGGGGCAGAGTGACTTAACATGACTTCTTATGTCTGCCCTTGAGTATTTCATGAGCCAAAGATGGGAACAATACAGAGAGAGGGGTCTGTGGCTAAGGTGGGGGACCAAGCAGGAGACTGCGCTGGGTGATTTTGATGGTCAGTTTTGTGGGAATTAGAATCACCATAGCAACAAGTCTCTGGGCACATCTATGAGGGTTTATGTAGATTGGATTAATTGAGACAGAAGACCCAACCTAAACATAGTCAGGCAGTTTTCCATAGGATCTTGGACTGAATGAAAAGGAGAAAGAGAGCTGAGCACCAGCATCCATCTCTCTCTGCTTCCTGACGGCAGCTGCCATGTGACCAGCCGCCTCACATTCCTGTTGGACTGTGAGTCAGAACAGGCCATTCCTACCCTCCTTTCTCCCCTTCCTTTCTTCCTCCTTCCCTCCCTCCCTCCCTCCCTCCCTCCCTCCCTCCCTCCCTCCCTCCCTCCTTCCTTCCACCCATCCATCCATTGCTTTTGTTGGGCATTTGGTACATAGCCATGTCTCAGTTCTTGTGTCTACCCTGGACCACTTGGAAGGAAGCCATCCTGGACAGTAATTGGTTCATAGGACCAGAGAATGGTGTGTGTGCCTTGCACTGACCAATCAGAGCCTTGCCCTTGGAGTCTGTGTGATGTTTGTGGTTGAAGAGACCGACTGCCAATGTAGGGTACAGTTTGATGGGCAAGTGGTCCCCAAAGCTAATCTGAGGGAACTCTGCCTTTGTGCAGAAAGCCCCTTCAAAGACCAAGACTGTCCACGTTTGTTTCTTGTGCATCATTTGGGAGAAGACACAGGATGCCAGACAGGTATTGGTGGTGTGGACTCCCACTCAGGCCTTGATGTGGCTTCCCTGATGGGGCAGCATCCAGATACCATCCTTCCTCTGCTGCTAGCTCTGTTTGTTCTTTACATGACATTATGTTTGAATGCAGATGTATTTTAGTGAGTGAGAAGTATTGGCAAAAAGCAGTTGCCGCTGGATCTTCCCTCCTCCTCCCTCTTCCTCCCTCCCTCCTCCCTCCCTCCCTCCTTTCTTTCCTTTCTTTCTTCCTTGTTGCCTGTGATGTGGAGTTTTGATGTACTGGTTTCCCAGGAAACCACAGAAAGGACAGAAGGTGACGGAGTGCTGCGTCAGGCTATGAATGCTTGGTGAGCTGCAGCGAGGGTCAGCTCAGGACTCGGCAAGGTACCAGCAAGATGAAAAATCCTGCTCTATCAGGGAACCAATTAGGTATGAGGGATCATTCTAATTAGTTAGAGCTAGAAGAATTTTGAAGACTGGTTTAATTTTTAAAAACTTCTGGGTGGCAGTGCGTGTGCGCGCGCGCGTGTGTGTGTGTGTGTGTGTGTGTGTGTGTGTGTGTGTGTGTGTAGGCCTGATGTTAATAATGGATGTCTTCTCCCTGTCCCTGTCTCTCTCCACTTCAGTTTTTGAGACAAAGTCTCTCTCTGAACCTAGAGTTTGCTGATTCGGCTTCAGCGACAGCCAGTGTGCAACCAGGATCCTCTTATTTCTGGCCACACATGAACACGGGGATTATGCACCACCATACATGGGTTTTCTGAGTTCTGGGGATCTTAACTCTGGTCCCCATGCTTCCTTAGCAAACTCGCAACCACTAGCCCATCTCTCCAGTCTTCCACTTTTTTTTTTTTCCCCCCGAGACAGGGTTTCTCTGTGTAGCTTTGCACCTTTCCTGGAACTCGCTCTGTAGACCAGGCTGACCTCGAACTCACAGAGATCCGCCTGCCTTTGCCTCTTGAGTGCTGGGATTAAAGGCGTGCGCCACCAATGCCTGGCTCCACTTTATTTTTTGTGACAGTCTCTCACTGGCCTGGAGCTCGCTGATTTGGTTAGACTGTCTAGCCAGCGAGCTCCAGGAATCCATTTGTCTCCACCTCCCCAGTGCGGGTTTCCAAGCTCTTGATGCTGTACCAGCTTTTACATGGGTTCTTGGGATCCAACTCAGATGCCTGTATTTGCTCAGCAGGCTACTGTTTTTCTGACTGAGCTGGCTCCTCAGCCCAGTGGATCTTTCACAGATCTCAACTCATGGTCTTCCTCAGTACCATTTCCAAAGACTCGAGAGTGGATTTTTACAAAACCATTTCCCCTGGTTAATTCATCATCCCACTGCTGTGGATATCGCTCTGTGTACATAAAGTTCTGATTGGCCAGTGGCCAGGCAGGAAGTATAGGCGGGACAAGAGGGAAGAGAATTCTGGGAAGTAGAAGGCTGGGAGGAGACACCGCCAGCCGCCGCCATGAAAAGCAACATGTAAAGACACTGGTAAGCCACAAGCCATGTGGCAAAGTATAGACTAACAGAAATGGGTTAATTTAAGATAGAAGAAGCAGATAACAAGAAGCCTGCCATGGCCATACAGTTTCTAAACAATGTAAGTTTCTGTGTGCTTTCTTGGTTGGGTCTGAGTGACTATGGGACTGGCGGGTAAGAGAGATTTGTCCTGGCTGGGCCAGGCAAGAAAACTCTAACTACATCCCACTGGGAATATGAAGGCTCTATTTCACTATTCCAGAAGTAGCTTTGTCTCCAGCCTGGATGATTGTGACCTTCAGAGGGGATGGTGGTCAACATGGCTCTGCCCTGATGCTTGTTTTCCCAACAGAGCACTAACTTCTGCTCTGGACCTTTAACTAGAGGTTGCCAGAAACAGAAGTGCAGATGAGGCTCTTAGAGAGACTGGCGAGCACCACGCAGGAACACTCAGGGTTGCTAGGCAATAGCATCCATCCAAATGTTGCAGCGCTCATTTGCAAATATGTTTGAGATTTCTTTTTTTCCATCCAGGGTCTCATGTAGCCCAGGCTGGCCTCAAATTCCCTATGTAGCTGAGGATGCCCTTGAACTTCTCTTCCTTGTCTCTACCTCCTGAGTGATTGCAAGTGTGTACTACCACATGGTGTGTGTGTGTGTGTGTGTGTGTGTGTGTGTGTGTGTGTGTGTGTGCTGGGAATGGAACCTGTGGCTTCCTGTGTGTTAGGGAAGCCCTGTACCAACTGAGAATATCCCTAGCCCCCAAGCCTGGAATATAGACCTAAAATGTTTTTCCTCCCTAGAAGGCAGTTTGGAGATTCAAATGTAAAGCCCCAAGTTTTAGAGTACAGTGTAAACTAGTGCTTTGCCTTGGGTGCATGGCTGTAGTGATACCAGATGGACACAGGAATTGGCCAGTGCCCTTCTCTTTTTCAGAGCCCCAAGAGAGGAAGAGGAAGGAATCCTACTGCATCCCTGATGGAAGTGACATCTTTCCCAGAAGCTGATGTCACTGGGAAAGGGCCTTTGCCAGCCAGGGCACTGGAAACCCATTTCCAGAAATATTGGCATGGTGAAAAGTCTGCTCATGGGGACATGGAGCCTGCCTGGTGTCAGCATCACATGACACCATGGCTCTTTTTGTCACTTCAGACAGAAATAAGAGGTTGATCCAAGTGAACTTTGCCATCTGAACTGGCCCTTCTAGAATGATCCAATGGATCGTTTGGTTGAGGTCCTAGGATGTTTAGTGTTTACAGTTTGCCTTAATCCAAACACTTCAGACACAGCAAGACCAAGAACTCTGGAAAACAGACAGCTGGCCAGGACTCACACACTCATGAGCCAGGGAGCCCCAGTGTCCCGGCCCAGGGACTGTTAGCTGGCAGTCATGAGGCCTCAGGGGAAAGGGTGCTGAGAGGCTCCAGGGCCTGGGACCCCGAGACTCTGCATGTTTACATAGTTCATTGGCTCCTGGAAAGAACTGTTACCCCAAAGGCCTTGTGAACCATGGGGTACCCCTGGGGAGCAACAACAGCGTGTTCTCCACACAGCATAGGGCTTGTGATAGTGTCAGGCAGCCAAGCTCATAGGCCCCTGGCCTCTTCAGCCCTGCAGATGTGCCTCAGTGGTTTCCAGGGGCAGGTGTGGTAGGAGAGCTGGAATTCAGCCAGGTGCTCTGGTCAGCTCATTAGTGATAACCTTGAGAAAGCTTCCAGAACCTCTTAGCCCTGAGCATCATTACATGTGGATGCTGTGTAGCTTTTACCTCCAGACTGAAACCTGTGCTCCTGGAGGGAGGCTCATGAAGACTCAAGATGTACAGAAAACTCACAAGTTTCAGGAAACTCCTGAAACTTACAGGATCTCCAAGCCCCCACCCCTCACCCCACATGTCATATAAACACTCAATTGCTGGGAAGAAGAGAGGAGGCTCTCTCACCTGCAAGGTTGCCTGCAAGGCATGCAGGGAGCTCTGAGGATACAGCTTTCCTGAGCAGTCATCCATATCGGGCTGGATTTGGGTGATACACCTGCCTTTGAGTCACCCATGTCCTGTAAGAAGCCTACTAAGCTCACTGGTTCACTAAGCTGTACTTGGGTGGGGTCATTTCTCTTATCTGTCATCAGTGCATGGGGTCAATAGACATTTGTTCCTCTCTCCCAGGAAAAGCCACAGGGCCAAGGAAGGTCAACTCCTTTAAGAATTCCCCTTCGCAGGATGGCATTCCTCTGCAGCATCCCTCCTCCCCTGTGCCTGCCCTCTCTCCTGCCCTCCCTGGCTTCTCCATGCTCACTCCTCCTTCTCTGCCTCTATGTGTGTGTGTCTGATGAAATGGACATATGTATATATGTATTTATGCATGTGTGAGAGAATGGACATATGCATATATGTATGCATGTACATGTATATGTATGTATTTATGCATGTCTGTACATGTAAATATGTGTGTATATATATGTATTTATTATATTTCCTAGCTCAGTGCGTAGGTAAATCTTGTTATCTTAAAAAAACAAAAACAAAAACAGTTGAATTTGAATCTCAAGCCATCTCATGAATTTGAGAGAAGAAATAGACCAAGGCATGTCCTATTAACCTATTTTAAAACTTTTAATTAATGAACCAATTCATTAATTTTGAGATGGGGGGTCTCAGGAACCCAGGCTGGCCACAAGTTTGCTATGCAGCCAAGGATGACCTTGAACTTGTGGTCTTCCTGTATCCACCTCCCAAGTGCTGGGATGATTGAGAATGTCAGCAGAATGACCCAGCCACAGGGGTGGGTGAACACCAAGTGTGTGGAGAGTGGGTGACATGAGGTGCGGCCCACAGTAGGCGCTCAGCACCACAGAGTGATGGGTGTCAATGCACAGGGAACTCTCCACACAGTCACCATCAATGACATGCCAAGTACTGCAGGGAACAGTGGATCTAAGGATAGACTCCAGCCGGACCACAAGGCCTGGCTCTATCAACGACCAGGAAGCCTGCTGCCTCCTCACCTGCTGCTCTTCAAAGAGCAGCCACCATGAGGTGACACCGCTAACCTCAGCGGCGAAGAGGCAGGCTGGTTCCCACAGGCTTTCAATGACAGCCCTCCAGCGGAGACGCATGCATCTGTCTGGATGTTAGCACTGCTACTCCTGGTACCTGCAAGCCCGAGGCTATGGTACAGACCCAGCAACCTTTGTAAACAGAACATGTAAAGCTCAGCTCAGCTGGACCTCGCCATGCACACCCCCTGCCCACTCTCTGGAGTTCGTATATAAGCCACAGTTGAAAGGGGCTGTTTTATCGCGCCTTGGGGCTCAATAAGGCCCCAAATCAGGTCAGGAATGAAGGTAAAAGTGTATTTTAGATTAAATATTGATTTAGAGGTGTGTGCTGAGATGTGAGCCAGGAATACATGTGCAGCAAATGGCCTGTGGTTCTTGCTCTTCATGAAGCCTGCAAAGAGGACCATTGGGGACACCCAGTGGAACCATTGATTGGATCCTTCGTGCTGGTCAACATGAGACACAGAGACAGGGGTTGCTAACCCCTGGAGCCCCTCCCTCCCAGCTGCTGGCTTCCTTGGTTGAAGCCTCCTGCTGTATGCATGAGTGAGTCCTTTAGCATCCTCTCACAACAGTCATGAGGCCCCCTATGTTCTGAGATTATTTAGAAGATAGGTCGTTGACTGGGGGTGGGGGCTTCCTGGCGGTGAAGCTGTCCTCTGAGCTCATATAAGGAGCCTCAGTAAACTTAGGTTCATGTGGTGGTTTAGATCGAATGCCAGCTTGACATGGCCTAGAATCCCCCAAGAGACAAACCTATCTGTGAGGGAGTTTCCAGATTAGGTTAATTGAGGTAGGAAGGCCCACCCTAAGTGTGGGTGACACCATTTTCTAGGTTGCGATTCTGGACTGAATACAAAGGAGAAAGCGAGCTGAGCCCCAGCATCTGTATCTCTCTGCTTCCTGACTGTGGATGTCATGTGACCAGCCGCCTCATGTTGCTGCCGCCATGCCTTCCCGCCATGATGGCCTGTTCCTCAGATGTGAGCCAGATAAACCCCCGCTCCACTTAAGTTGCTGTCTGAGGTATTTTGTCACAGCCACGAGGGAAGGAACACAGTCCATTGTCTGACTCGGACAGAACCTTCCTTGGGTCTCTTGGTGCCTCCCCATCTGTGTGAACAGACATTGCTTTCCTTCTCCCGGGAAAAGCCATACAACCACTCCGATTTTTGTACTTCCTCCATCCACAGGGCACCCTCTGCCACCGGCTCTGCCCATCCCATGGGGTGGCTGTGAGACCATACTGAGGAATTAGAGGGCAGTCACTGCTGGGTGGAAGCAAGCTCAGCACTGACCTCGGATTCTGACCCGTCCACCGACTTCTCCTTGAGGTTCACACTCTCGGTCAGCACAGCGCCATTGTACTTATTGCAGAGATCCTCATCGGAGTAGTGCAGACCTCCAGGGCTTGGCCGGGGTGGGGATCTGAAACAGGATGATGCCACAAGTCACTTAGGACACAGGACAGTCCCCCGGGGGTGGGGCTCCTAAGCTGCTGTCTGGTGTTGCTCATGTGGGAACACAGAGGAGAGCACCTCCAGTGACTCTTAGAGAGGCCAATTGTCGCAGATGAACAAACCAAACACAGTGAGCCCTTTCCTCTCCAGAACTGTGTGGGCTGTGGAGCAGCTAAGCCGACACCGCCCAGGGTCACACCTGTGCTCTCTCAGATGGCCAAGAGACAAGGTGGCACTCGTTCTGGATACATGGATGTGGACTGAAGACTTGACCTTCCCTCTGCAGAAACTGCCTCAGTGCCTGAGAGTCTGATGCCTGAGGACCCACTGTCCACACCCATCACCCTTCCAAATGTGTGTTCCCCTAAGCTCTCACACAAAGCTATTGTTCTGAGCTGGGCCAGGGAACCTCACAAATCTAAGAGACAATGTGTGTCTGTCCCTACCTGCAGCCCTCTGAGGCTGCTTAGACATAGGATGCTGGAGGTATCCTCCTTTGTTTAGGTATCTAAACTGGAAAGATGGGAAAAGGCTTTCTTGTTCTGTACTGGGAATTGAATCCAGGACCTTGCACATGATAGGCATACCCTATCATGCTATACTGAGTTATATACCCAGTCACACACTGGCAGATTCTAGATAAATGTTCTACTGATGACTTCTCCCCTCACTGGGGGATTCTAGGCAGGCGCTCTACCAGTGAGCCACACCCCAGCCCCTCACTGGGGAATTCTAGGCAGGTGCTCTACCACTGAGTCACACTCCAGCCCCTCACTGGGGGATTCTAGGCAGGTGCTCTACCACTGAGCCACACCCAAGCCCCTCACTGGGGGATTCTAGGCAGGTGCTCTACCACTGAGCCACACCCCAGCCCCTCACTGGGGGATTCTAGGCAGGTGCTCTACCACTGAGCCACAACCCAGCCCCTCACTGGGGATTCTAGGCAGGTGCTCAACTGCTGAGCTATATCCTCAATTCTTTCTTTATTTTGAGACAGGGTCTCGCTCTATTCCCCAGGCTGGATTTGAACTAGCTCCATAGCCCAGGCAGGCCTTAAACTTGCCTGAGCCTCCTGAGTACCTGGGACATAGGTCTCCTTCCGTGGGTCCTGCTGGAAAGACTTATCTAACACCTGCAAATCCTACCCTGCTTTTATAACAGCCCTCCCTCCCCGCCAGCCTCAGGTCCCTGTTTTGCTGATATCAGATGTCCATGTTTCTCTCAGTGGAGGACTCCTTGGGGACATTCCTTTGTGAGCCAGGACCTTTTTAAACTTTATCACAAAATCACTTTCTGTTTATACAGGAGTCTGTTTACATAGTTGTCCTGTTAACACCCCGGAGGACTGTTTATCCTAGGTCGGGCCTTCAAGGCCATGAGCTCTGCAGAAGTGGAAAGGGACCTGCAGCAGAGGGTGGGACACAGCAGTGACATTTAAAAGTTCGCAGTGACAAGCCCCTCTTCCTCCTGACATCCCATGACTACCTTCTCATGGTTCTCTGACTCAGCAGGAAAACCTTGACTCTCAGGAGACAAATGAAATGGAAAGAGGGAGTGGGTGCCACTAGCTTCCACTTCCTGCCCTAAAGAAGGTAGTTGGGGTGGTAGTGCTTGTGTGCTCTGGATTGGGGCCAAGTGCAAGAGCAGCCGGGACCCTCTTCCTCTGAAGATGGAGGTCAGCTCAGTCAGCTTCAGGCCTCAGTGCCTTTCAGACAATTCAAGCTCCCTGAGTGGCAGAGGACAAAAGCATCCTGAGGCACGATGGGTTTTCACTGTAAGTTTGGCAGACCATAGAGCAACTGAGACCTTGGGCCTGCCATGTCCCTGACAGTGTGCGAGGCCCCCACTCTTCACTGAAAAGCAGATGCATATGGAAACTGGCTCTGTGAGGAGGAGAAGAGCCCTCAACACTGGAAATCCCCATGCTTGTGTGTGTGACCGTATACATGCATGTGTGTACGTGTGTGAGGGCAGTTGTGCCCACGTGAGGGCACCAATGTGGAGGTCAGAGGACTACTTCCGGTGTTGGTCCTTGCCTTCTACCTTGTTTGAGATGGGGACTCTGTTTGCTGCTGTGGACAGCAGGCTAGCTGGTCCCTGAGCATCCAGGGATTCTCCTGTCTCCCATCCACAGGAGTGCAGGAGTCACAGACGCACATTGCTTTATATGGAATTCGCTTGGTGGGAGTCTGTGGATGGGGGACACATCCCAGATGTTCAGCCTTTGGCACAGCCTCCTACCTGGTTCCATTCTTTTTTGAGAAGGTGCTTTTGACGTTGAGGTGACGGCTGTTGAGCTCCAAGGCGGCAAACCCTCCGTTATCCAGGGTCACTGACTCTTCCATGTTGGAGATGCCCTTACCTAGAGTCGACGGGGAAAGCGGCATAGTCTTAGTAATGTGTCCCCTGCAGTGACACAGGGGTGCGTCAGTCAGCACCACCAGCTCCTATGCTCTGTCCGATGTGACCCCTAGAACCACTCGGCATCAGCTAGAGAGGCAGTTGGAGCAAAGCTACGCATGTACTGTAACACTGGAGCAGAACAGCAATATTAACATTTCAGTGTTTATCTTGCCTGATGCCAAAATGCCAGTATCCTTGCCAATATTTTATGAAAATACGCTCACAATGCATACCCTTATTAAAAGTCAGGGAAGTCAGATGTTTCACAACTCACATAATTAAAAAACTCACAACCCATGTAACAAAATTGAAAGTAAAAAGCATGCTTGTATGGGTAAGATATGTAAAGAAAGGGTTTCCTTTAAGTGACAAAGATGTCCCAGATGGATGGTGGCGGTGGCTGCATGTGTCTTTGCATTAACCACTGGCTTTTAAATTAATCTACAAATGTGTAACTGTGAGGGTTTAAACTTTAAAAATTCTATCTATCTATCTATCTATCTATCTATCTATCTATCTATCTATCTACCTACCTACCTACCTACCTACCTACCTTACCTTTCTGGTGTGTTTCTGTGGGTGTGCATGCTACAACACCTGTGTGGAGGTCAGAGGACAACTTTCAGGAGTTGAGTCAGGTCCTGGGAATTGAACTCAGGTCTTCAGGCTTGGCAGCAGGTACCATTACCTGCTGAGTCATCTCTCTAGCCCTATGTGATGATCAATCTTGCTTGACAATATATTGGAATTCAGAATCACCCAAGAGATAAACGTCTGGTCATGTCTGTGGAAAGTTTTCTAGATTAGGTTAACTCCCACATAGCACTGGGGTTCTAGACACGGGTACTGCCATGCCCTAGATTTTACATAGATGTTGGGGATTTGAACTCAGATCTTTATGTTTGTACAGTAAGCACTCTTCCACACTGAGCCATCTCCCCAGTCCCCGCCCTGGAAGTTCGCACTAGAACATTTACTTGGTGCTCAGACTCTTGTCTTCTACCTTCCAATGTTGGCTGAGAGATTCTTTGAAGATGAGGATTTTATCTGGTATGTTCCCCACTCCCCTACTAACCCTAGGAGGGTGTCACCCTGTCCCCGAAGTCATGGTAAAGTATGTGTTCACCCTGAGAGGATTCCCTGCAATGGGCACCCTGCACCTTCCATGTGGCTGGATGCTGAGACTTAAAAGCCCATAGAACCAGTGTGGTAGGTGGATGTTAGGTTTGCCTCTGCTCAGGGATGTGACTTGATGGGTGTTGGGCTGGTGAGGACAAAATGAGAGGGGCCATCAGGCTCCTGCTAGGCAACAACTAAGGACATGAAAAGGTTCAAGCCCCCCCACCTCTCCCCACAAGTCACCTTGGGGAGACAAGCCCCACCTTCAGGCTTCAATTATGATGTTAAATTAATACCCTAGGGGGAGCCTGGGTATTGGAAGCTGCAGGTCTGCTGCGTCTTTTCTGGTCTGTTTTCCAGATGGAAGAGGAGAGAGAGACTTTATGCTCTTCTGTAACTGCATTAACTCACTAAAATGACATGCCATTCATACACTGCAAATCCCAGGGGAATAAAATCTGATTTACGAACACTTGTTAGAAGTGAATTTATACAGAAAAGAAAAAGAATAAACTCTTTCCTTGCAGGGATGGATTGCTAATGTCTAGGCGATTTAGGTGCTCCATCTCATTAGCCCCTCGGGGGCTGCTGAGGCCTGGAGGGACCCCTGGAGTGCTACTTTTACCCCGGGGGACCAGCGTGGCCGTGATCTTCATTGTCAGATCAACAGATTCCAGTCAGGGACAGACCTTTCTAGAAAGTAAAGACAGACTGACAGTGGAAGGTAGGTCTAAGTAGCCTGGTAGTTGTAGTGTGTGCGTGGTGTGTGTGTGTGTGTGTGTGTGTGTGTGTGTGTGTACATACATGTGCTCGTATGTATGGAGGCCAGAGGTCAGCCTGACTGGGGTACCATTCCCCAGGAATCAACTATCTTTTTTGAGGCAGGGTCTCTCACTGGGCCACGGGGCTTACCGATCAAGCTAGGTCAGAGAGCCCCAGTGACCCACCCATCCCCCACCCCTCCAGCTCTGGGAGTACTAGCATATAGCACCAGGCCCAGCTCTTTCAATGTGAGGCTGGGGATCTAACTCTGGTCATCATTACAGACAGTCCTTTACCAACTGAGTTATCTCGCAGCCCCTGTTGTACTCTTTGGCTCAGCCATAGCTTTGAGAACCGCTGCAAGGTGGGGGGATTCGGGGGTGGGGGTGGAAGACCACAGGTGTAAAGCTGTTTCCTAGTTATGCTGAGAAATGGTCTTACTGGTCATTATGAGGCTTTTCAAAATTGAGGACAATAAAGAGCATCAGTGTGTGTGTGTTCTCATCTCGTGTAGCTATCCCTTCTGTGCAGGTGTGGAGGTCCACGCAGCATCCATAAGGCTGACTCTCACACCATCCCTCTCTGCTCCTCTCCCCCAAGATGCAACCACAGCATTGCCTTCGAGTCACATGCTTCCACTTGGCCTTCTCCTGACCTCCATGTCTAAGAAGCCACACCACATGAGCGTTCCGGCCGCTGGCTTCATGTCCCACCTACATGTTCCGTTCTCTAAGGACGGTGATCAGTCCAACAGCACACACACGCTGATGGAGCGCTGGCTCAGTGCTGAGCATGAGGGAACTGGCCTTCAGAGAGGTCAGAGCTGGAGGAGGGGATGGAAAAGGAAGTCCAGGCTCAAGCACGTGAGAAAGGCCCTACCATAGGAAATTTCGGTCACACTCAGTGTGATGGAACACTTGAGGTGGGTCCCAGCTTCTCCCTGCAGCAGAGGGGTTGGGATGAGACTTTCCTTGTTTAACACTCATCCTTTCTAGTCCTGTTTAAAACATGTGAGCGCATAAGAGCAATGGGCTATGGGAAGGAAGATTCAGAGAACCTAGCAAGTCCAACACCATGACTAAGACACATGGCTAATATAAGGGGTCAGAAACTGTCACCAGGCCTGGAGTTTAGGGGACTCTGGCATGCTAGGAGAGCACTCTACCACTGAGCCACACCCCAGCCCCTCACTGGGGGATTCTAGGCAGGGGCTCTACCACTGAACCACACCCCAGCCCCTCATTGGGGGATTCTAGGCAGGGGCTCTACCACTGAGCCACACCCAGCCCCTCACTGGGGATTCTAGGCAGGGGCTCTACCACTGAGCCACACCCAGCCCCTCACTGGGGATTCTAGGCAGGGGCTCTACCACTGAGCCACACCCCAGCCCCTCACTGGGGGATTCTAGGCAGGGGCTCTACCACTGAACCACACCCCAGCCCCTCATTGGGGGATTCTAGGCAGGGGCTCTACCACTGAGCCACACCCAGCCCCTCACTGGGGATTCTAGGCAGGGGCTCTACCACTGAGCCACACCCAGCCCCTCACTGGGGATTCTAGGCAGGGGCTCTACCACTGAGCCACACCCCAGCCCCTCACTGGGGGATTCTAGGCAGGGGCTCTACCACTGAGCCACACCCAGCCCCTCACTGGGGATTCTAGGCAGGGGCTCTACCACTGAGCCACACCCAGCCCCTCACTGGGGATTCTAGGCAGGGGCTCTACCACTGAGCCCCACCCCAGCCCCTCACTGGGGGATTCTAGGCAGGGGCTCTACCACTGAGCCACACCCCAGCCCCTCACTGGGGGATTCTAGGCAGGTGCTCTCCCACCAAGGCACTTGTTTCCCTAATATTTAAGCACGGTTAAAAGAGACCCTAGCAGATCCAGCAGAGAAACCAAATGTCAGCCCTCATGTCCAAATGCTGGGTCACCACGCGAGACAGGCAGATGTCACACCTGTGCCACAGTTCTTGTACTTCTTGCTTTGCCCATGCAGGACCAGTGCGAAGACCACCAGGAGGACGAGGAGGAGGCTGGAGAGTGCCATCACTAGCAGGAACCACCACTCCTCATAGAAGGGGACTTCAGCTTGTGCTGTGGAAAAGACCATATAGGATGAGGCTCAACATCAGCTCCGTACAGCCCTTTCCCTGGAATCTAGCAGCAGGGAAGAGAAAGAGCTCTCCAGGAGGGGCTCTTCTGGAAATTCCACAAGCTCCATAGCAGGTTTGGGAATCCACCCTTAGGAATTTTTCTGCTTTCTCTATGGAGTCAAGCTTGGGGTGTCTGTCATGGTTACCTTTAACTTTCAACTTGGCTCACCCTGAAGCCAAGTCTCTGGGCACTGTAAGGGGTTATCAGGTTGGTCAGGTTAATGGAAGAGGGCACTGTGGGTGCCACCATTCCTTGGCTGGGGTTCTCGGATATATGTGGTGGTTTGAATAAAAATGGCCCCCATAGGCCCACAGAGAATGGCATTACTGGGGGTGTGGCCTTGTAGAGTAGGTGTGGCTTTGTTGGAGGAAGCGTGTCACTGGGGGTGGGCTTTGAGGCTCAAGCCAGGCCCCGTGTCTCAATGTCTCTTCCTGCTGCCTGCGGATCCAGCTGTAGAACTCTCAGCCACCTCTCCAGCACCATGTCTGCCTGTGTGCCGCCATACTTCCAGCCATGATGATAATGGACTAAACCTCTGAACTGTAAGCCAGCCTCAATTGAATGTTTTCCTTTATAAGAGTTGCCGTGGTCATGGCGTCTCTTCACAGCAATAGAAACACTGACTAAGACGCTATAAATAAAGAAAGGGAGCTGAGTGTGCGTTCCTTGCTCTTTGATGTGAATGGCTGCCTGAGGCTCTTGCCTCCATGACTCCCATATCATGATGCATTGTACCCTTGAGCTGGGACACGGAACAAGTTGCTTTTGTTGGGGTACTGTGTCATGGCGGCAGGAAGAGAAACAGGACAGGACAGACACACACCAGACCCCTCTCCTACTCCTGACCTTATCCCAAGAACCGCTGCCATGCCCCTCCTAACCCCACCTCCTTAGAAACACTGACTTAAAGTGGGACCCTGCTTCCCCTCTCTGGGATGCTAGCTGTGTGCTTTGCTTCATTACACTTGTTGATCTCACCATGGCAACCCGGTCCTAACCATCTTGACCTTTCTCTACTATGCTACCCATCCCCTCACTCACATTCTTTAACACTCACTAGAGAAATCTCCCCAGATGGAAATACCATGCCCCCGCCCCCACCCACCTCCTCCACTGGCTCCCTTTGGTGCCACACAAGGCAATGGCTGAGGCCTCCAGATCTCTGGATTTGATAGATACTGCTGGTCTCAGAGCCCACTGTTGGCCTCCTCCATTGGGCCAGGAGCCTCTGAAGTCCGGGGCTGTGTTGTTAGTTTATGTCCCTAGCAAAACTCAGCTGAACTGTGGGCTCTGAATGCGAACCTGCTTTTGAGACATCTATTCAAAAATGTTTCATGTAAAAACTGCTCGGGCAAAAAGTCCACTTCCTCCTTCCTGTCTGTTCTATTCTGTTCACTAAGAGAGGAAAATGGGAAAATGTCTTCTCTACAGGTGCTGGGCCTGTAGGGCCCTACTCTTGCCTTTCAGGGGTGTCCCTGTGGGGGAGCTGGTTAAGTGGCACCAAGGGCCCTGAATGATGAGCCTCTTACAGGCAAAGCTGAAGGTCTGCTTCCAGCTGCCCAAATCTCCAGAAATTACTTCCACCTTCACATAAAGTATCTCACTGGCTGGATGAGGAATAAGTGCATGCTGGGAATAAAGGGGAAATTGGCTTTGGATAATGCTACACCACAGGGCTTCTCAGGCGATGACAGTGTTTTGAATCCGAAGGATGTAAGTGGGGTATCTCGCTGTGCATTTGATATCCCATGTAGAAGCCCCGTGACTCTCGGGCTGGGCCCCCAGCAGTGCCAGCCAGCTCTGCCTCTTGGCAGGGGAGAGAGGCCTCAGCTGTCCTATGGGGAGCTCTTATCCCAGAGGGAGGGTCTTGATGTGAAGCCAGTGTGTGAAGGTGGCTAGTATTTCTGAAGGATGTCATGAGTTGACTGTGGTCCAGATGGCAGCCATGGCTGGCTTGGATGCTGTGTGATCTCAGAAGTGTTTGTGGATGATGCCCTGTGGAAGAAATAAGGGCTGCATTCCACCTGCTCTCTGCTGTGTGGGGTTCAAGGACACATGGGCATGAAGTCGCTTCATACCAGTTCTTCACAGATCAAGCAGGGTTTTATATCCTCTGTGTGTGTGTGTGTGTGTGTGTGTGTGTGTGTGTGTGTGTGTGTGTGTGCATAGGCCAGAGGCGAACCATAGGTGTCATCATCAGGAATAGCACCCATCACCTTTTATACAGGGTCCCTCGTGGCCCTGGAGCTCACAGATCAGGCCCCAGGGATCCTCCCTCTACCTATGCAGAGCTGAGACAGCAAGTGCCTGTCACCATACCTGGGTTTTTGATGTGGCGTGGAGATCCTACCTTGTCTGTAGAGTGCCCTTGGCTCTGCTCTGGGATTCTGCTTAAAGAAGGCAGTCCCAGGGAGGAGTTGCATAATGCAGAGGGTCTACACTGTGCCCCCCAATGCAATCTGCAGCAGCTCCTCCACCCAGCTGGAGGCCAGGCCAGCCTCTCAGCTCCCCCCCTCACATGTGATGGGCACTTCCACTTGATGTACCCCCCAAGTTCCCTCACGGGTTTACCTGACACCGCTGTGGAAGGGCGGCTGGGTTCCCCAAAGCCTGCCTTGTTCACAGCCACCACCCGGAACTCATAGGTCACCCCCTGCCGCAGTTTGTCCAGGCCCACGGTGTATGATGTAGCGCTCCGGGGAATGTCCTTCGCAAACATGTCCCATAAGCCTTCATCTGCAAGAGGGATCAGAGATGGAGCAGCGGTCAGGGCAGCTCTTCTGGAGATGGGCCCTAGGCACCTGGCTGCCCACCTGCAGCGCTGGCCTGGGACAGGGCATCTGATGCCAGCCTCAGGGGCTGGAGCGGACCACATCAACAAATATCTCAGAAGAACGAGCTGGGCACGATGATTTATTTATTTGTTATTACCTTTATTTTTTCTGGGGGTATGGATGTGTCACAGTGTACTTGTGGAGGTCAAGAGACAACTTGTGGGACTTAATTTTCCATCCACCATGTGAGTTCTGGCACCCAAATCGGATCATCAGGCTTCTCACCATTCAGGAGTGGCATTCTCTTCTCTCTCTCCTTCTTATCATATTCTCAGTGGGTTCTAGGTCCCCCCTGGTTTCCCACTTGATGTCACCTTAGGGACACTGGCTCCCTTCTGGCTCGCTGCTTCCCCTGACTGTCCTGCGCTATACACCCCATCGCTGACCCTTTTGATCCCATTCTTGACCCACAGACAGCTCCACCTGGACACTAGCTGGTCACTAGCTGGCCCGCACTCATTACGGGTTCCAACCCTATTCTGACTGGAACCAAAGCTAGCCAGCTGGTTAAGGGGACAGTTTGAGCCATGGCTTCCTGTCTCACTGCTCCCATCCCTGTGGTGGTATGTGGCGTTCTCCATGCATTGTGGACAGAACGGACATCTGTGCTCCTGGAACGGCTATAATCCATCTATGTTGGGCTTCATCGCCTTCAGAGCAGAGTGTTGGATTATGTGGAAAATGCAGGCCCGGCACATGGTTGGGGGCAACAATGTTAGAGCTCCATGTTCTCTGCTGGAATTTAGACCCTGGTTTCTGCCTTGAAGGCCACTTCCCCAATGAAAATATCTTACCAGTGCCGAGTGTCTTGAGCACCCGCAGTGTCAAGCCTGCCCTAAATGCAGAGTGAGTGTTTTACTCGTATCCCACAACTGCTAGGGATCAAACCTAGCCATGCTTTCATGGCTGAGCCACTCTCCCAGACCCTCACTGAAGCTTTCTAGGCAGGTGCTCTACTGCTGAGCTAAGGTGCCAGAGCCTGACATTTTTAGTCCATGATCTGGTGCTACCAGTATGCTTTATTTAAAAATTTTTTTTTTAATTTAAGATTTTGTATTCTGGACAGATGCTTGCAAATCTATGTTCTCAGTAATATTTATACAGTGCCAGAAGGTAGAAACTACCCAAGTGACCCATGGACAGACAAAGGGCTAAACAAAATGCTGCATGTGCACACAATGGAATACTACTCCACTTTTAAAATGGAGGGATTCTGTAATGGGAGCTGTTTAAGCCATGTCCTGAAGCATCGCCCCTAGTGAGGTAGCAAGTAACTGTTATATTTGTCTATGACCTTGAGGTACATGGCATGGCTGCTGGGGGACCCTTAAGACCTGAGATGCATGTATGCAGCTCTCTTTGCTACCTCGTGGTTTTGGATGCTGGGACAGACTAGGGCAGAGCTTGCCAGAGAACAAACAGCGTTGGACCATGTAATATT
The DNA here is from genome assembly GCF_903995425.1 of Onychomys torridus. Taxonomy (NCBI): domain Eukaryota; kingdom Metazoa; phylum Chordata; class Mammalia; order Rodentia; family Cricetidae; genus Onychomys; species Onychomys torridus. The sequence continues at coordinate 9,406,646 of NC_050464.1, forward strand.
CCATTGTGTGCACATGCAGTGTTTTATTTAGCCCTTTGTCTGTCCATGGGTCACTTGGGTAGTTTCTGGATCACCCTCCAGGATCCTGTAGCAAATTCCTTTATTCTGTCTTGTAGTTAACCCCCAAATAAATTCCTTTGGTCATTAGGTAGACTCCGTGGATTGTTAGTGATACAATGGTGAGCTATGCCCCAGCCTGACATTTTTAGTCAATGCTCTAGTGCTACCAATATGCTTTTTTAATTTTTAAGATTTCTGTATTCTGGATATATGCAAATCCACATTCTCAGTAATATTCACAGTACCAGAAGGAAGAAACTACCCAAGTGACCCTTGGACAGACAAAGGGCTAAACAAAACACTGCATGTGCACACAATGGAATATTATTCCACTTTCAAAATGGAGGGATTCTGACACTATGCATGGGTGCTGAGGACAAGATGCCCAGTGAAGTCAACTAGTCACAAAAGGCCACATACTGCACAATTTTGTTTAGCTAAGGTCCTCAGGGTTGTTCAAGCACTGAAGCCATAGCGTAGAATGCTGGGTTCCAGGGAGTGGTGCCAGAGTCTGCATTTCCAGGATGAAAGGTGGATGGTGGTGAGGCATATACAGCACCATGAGGTTACTCAAAGCTACTGGGCTTCATACAGTTTAAGTGTGGCTGGGGAGATGGCTCAGGGGTGAACAGCTTGCTGTATAAGTATGGAGATCTGAGTTCGATTCCCAGTTGGGCACGGAGGCACATACTTGTAGTCACAGAACTGGGGAGGCAGGCAGGAGCATCCTCAGTGCTCTGTGGCCAGTCAGCCCAGCCTAATGAGTGAGCTCCAGGCTAGAGAGAGACCCTATGGATGGTGACTGAAGAATGGTATACAAGGTTGATCTCTGGCTTCCACAGGGACACGGACACACACACACACACACACACACACACACACACACACACACACACACACACACACACACTAAAGTGGTGACTTTCATAGTTTTCCACAGTAGGTAAATACTAAATTTATGTAAATTTTGGTATTTAGGAAAAACGTGAGTAAGATCAAAGCCAGAATATGTCTTATGTAGAAAAAAAAGAAAAAGGTGATTCCAAAGCACAACCAACAGAGTGGAGGCAATATAGCCAGGGAAGTTGGTCATGGGGCCTCACATGGTGGGCCATGCACTTACATGGTGGAGGCAGGACAATCAGCAGTCACCCTTGGCTTCATAACAAGTTCGTTCTAGGCCAGCCTGGGATACACAAGGCCATGTTTCAACAATAACAACAACAACAAACTGCAAACCCAAAGCAATGTGGCTGAACAAACTGTCTGTAACTACACAGCCTTAGTGCAGAGCTTGGCTCTGTCATTGGCTGTGTGACCTTAGGCAGAGAACTCAACCTCTCTGGGCCTTCTCTGGTGATAACATTGGTATGTACAGTGTAGGCCTGCCTTGAGGATTCAGTGTTTTTATTTATAAAGTGCTTAGCATCCTGTTTCACACTCAGTCAGTGCAACATGAGTGATTGCAAATAAAATACAAATTCCCCCAGGGGGCTGTTATTAAAAGGTGGGTGCAGAGCCTAAATTGTTCCTATAATGTAGAAATCCTTCCCAGGTTCAATTTCCTCTTACAGGCAGAGGTATGCGGGACTTGAAAACACAGGCCATCTGCGGAGGAAAAGCCCTCTGAATATACATGTGCACGTACTCCCTATTTTTATGGCCCAGGAGCGATGGGAAACAAAACCTCGCCACATCTCCTGCGCAGAAGATGCACTCGGAGGGATTAGCCCAATGGTAAACAGGAGGAGACTGCCGGTGTGCGAGTCTGTGTTTGCTCAGGGTTGAGACTTTGCCCTGGCGAAGCCCCGATAGTCACAGATTAATGAATCAGGCCATGCTGATGGTTTTAACGGCACCAGCAGAGGCTCGAGCCCAGTGATTTACCCCTACATACTCACATCATTTAGCTGTTGTTCATCAGGAGAGCCGCCAGGGGTGGCAGTGTCACCACAGCAAACTGGGGCATAGGTGGTCCCTCCCCCTACCTAAAATAACAAGGCTTATGTGCACAGAATGGAGGTCAGTGTGGTTTACGTATTTTTAAAAGATTTGTTTTTATTCACATGTGTCTGTAAGTGTTTCCGTGAATGTGTGTCCTGTATGTGCAGGTGCCTTTGGCATCCAGAAGAGGGCACTGGATCTCCTGGGGCTGGAGTTACAGGAGGTTGTGAGCCACCTGAAATAGATGCTGGGAATCAAACTCAGGTCCTCTGTAAGAACAGCAAGTGATCTTAACCACTGAGCCACCTCTCCAGCCCTGGTTGACATTTTTTACATGAATTTTGCCTAAGAACAGTCTGGAGTGATAGTGCCTTTAATACACCCAGTCTGCAGAGTGCTGGGACCCCTCTGACGTTTCCTTGTTCACCTACAAATATTCAGGGCCCACTCTTTGGGGGGATGCTCCTCTGCACCTCAGGGAACAGGAGTCTCCTAGGCTATGTACAGTCTAGGATGGGGGGGGGGCTGGGAGGAGAGGGAAAGTGAGAATATGTGTGTCCCTCTCCTCCCCTGGCCCCCCACCCCCCCATTCCAGGGAGGGACAGCTGTTCTACCCACAGCTTCCAGAGCATGTGCTCAGTTTTCTTCACTGTTTATACCCCAGGGCTCTTGAATTTTTAAAGAATTCATTAAACATTGGTTCTTATCTATCTACCCACCTACCCATCAACCTAACCATATATATTCATCCATCCCCCACAACCCACCCACCCATCCATTTATCACCTACCCATTCACTTAACTGCCAACCCATTCATCTACCCCTCCATACCCACTCCCTCATCTATCCACCTCTTCACTGACTCACCCATCCATCCATCTCCCCATTCATCCACTTACCTATTTGTGTACTCACTCACCTATCCATCTATCAGTCCACCTACAGACCTCATTCATCGACTCATTCATCATCTACCTATTCACTCAACTACTTACCCTTCCATTTATGTATCCATCCATTCACTCATATATGCACTTACTTACCACCTCACCCATTCATCTACCCATTTATGCACTCATTCACTCACCCACTCACTTATCCATCTATTCATCTACCCACCCACCTACCTACCTGTCCACTCACTTATCCACTCCTCCATCCATTCATCCATCCACCTACCTGTCCACTCACTTATCCACTCATTCATCTACCCACCCACCAATCTCTCTGCACACCAACCTAATCACCCACCAATAATTCACTCTCTCATCTACCTACCCATCTATTTACCCCTCCAGGCAGCCATCTTTGCTTCCCATGGCCTCTCTCAGGCCCCAATTCCACCAGACTTTCCATAGATAACAGCTACCCCTATCTTACTTCATGCTTAGCTCCAAGGCCCTAAATGTTGAATGCACTAAAAAGATAATGTTATGCTATGAGAGTCTAAACATAGACATACAGACTTGCAAACTGGGTGTTGTTCACACCCACCAAAGTTCGATGACAACATCTGAGCCTGGAGGATTTCCATTGCATCTGAGGTCTGAACACCTTTGTGGCGAGTTCTCTGCATTCATGTTTACTTAATATTCTCCTGTTGCCGGGGACAAACACGATTTCCTCTGCTTCTATCGTCTCCTAAAGACCACATTTTACTTTAAGAGCTCTGCCATAGCTCCAGGAGCTCTGTGCATTTTTTATAAAAACATTTTAAAATATTGATATAGGATCTCAACACTGAGCGATTTATTCAGCAATCCACTTACACTCAAAAATGGGGGTGGTGGTGGTGGTGTCATGCCAAGATGATTTCCTTCTGAATTAACAGAAGAAAATGTTTGCACTTTTTATTTTGTTTAATTCTGCCTTCTAAAATTAGCATATCAGATTATAATTCACTGGGCTATTTATCCACACCAATATTTACATGGTGATCACCAGTGGTGGTGGTGGGGGTGACAAAAAAATCTTGGCAGCTGTGAGAGCGGCCACTGTTTCCCAACTGTGGGTTGTTTTTCTCATTTTTATTATGCTGCTAAATATCTCAATAAATCAGTGATGGAGAAAATACCTCCACAAATTTGTGAGAAAAATAACATTACAGAACTATTAACAATAATGAGATTTGTGCAACTGATTTTCTTTGTATCGGGAAGATCCCCAGTGCCTGGACTTCCAACTCAATTGGAACAGGAGAGGACACCAGGCCTGTGTTTGCCACAGGAAAACCCTGGGCATTTAGTGCAGGTGACCCACTTGTCATCACCATGAGAAAGCTGGGACATGGCTAGAAGAGAACAGTCACCACACTTCCCACACAAGGCCAGGTCTCTATTGGTTGATCCTGGGTGAATTCGTGGGTGACTGGTCCTCTGGGTGACTGGCTTGTCTCCTGGTTGACTCACTGGTCTCCCAAGTGACTGATTCATCTCCTGGGTGATGGATCAGTCCCCCAGTGACTGGTTTCTGGGTGATGGTTCTGCTGGTAATGGGTCTCTTAGCTGATCCCTGGGTGATTGGCACATGTCTGATCGATCTCCTCCTGCCCAATCCCCAGTTGCCTGATCCTCTGATAATGTCACAAGATAACAGTTATGTGTGACTTTCGGTTCCTGGTGACTGACCCCTGAATGACTAACTGGGTGTTGACTGATACCCTAGGTGATTGACCCCTGCATGACTGGTCCTCAGATGACTGACCCCTGAATAATCCTTCTTGATTGACTCCCCCATGACTGATCGCGGAGAACCAATTCCTGGATTATCAATCTTGTTTCTTAGCACACTGTCAGAGAAAGCCTGCCTCAAGATCTCAAGAAAGCAGGGAAGCACCAAGACATGGATGCTGCAAACATTCCTACAGAAGCGTCACAGTCACTGCACACCTATCCTCCCACAAGAGGAGTGGAACTGCGGAGTTTACTCTCTGCACGGGCGTTCCTTAGAGAAGACAGACTCTGTGAATCTCCTCCTCCATTGTGTTGTTTATCTGAAGGAAGATTGAATGGAGACCCTAAAAACAGAAGTCTCTTCTAGTACAAACACATCTGCTATCAAAGGCTATGCTTGTTTCTCAAGGACGGAATGAGTCAGCTTTTTTCTCTCAATGCCGGCATCTCCCCAGCCCCAGTTGAAGGGATGTATTTGTTCCCATATGCTATCCCGTCTTTTCTGAACCAAGAGAGAGCCCAATGCAGCATGACCAAGGGGACTTCGCTGGATGTATCCCTCCAATGCTCAGGCATAAGCGCCGCAGGTACCAGGGCAGACGGCATGCCAATACAAAAGTTTGATTTCACGGCCAATTAAACAGGGTCTCCATGCTGAATGAAACTGTCACTCACCACCACCGAGACTGCGGGTTCCACTAACTCACAAAGCCAATGGCCTGACCACCAGCCTGCAGCGCTGAGTGAGTAGACGCCTGGCAGTCATTTATTTCTTAAGCACTGCCGTTTCTCTCTGTATAAATGGTCAAGCTAGGAGGTAAGGCTTAGACAACAGGCTAAATACAGCTGCTAATAAAAATGCCTTTTGTCTGGTCCTTGGCCAGGGTAGCAGACAGCACTTGGTGCATTTCTCATGGCAGGGATGGCCAGTGAAGGAGACTGACCCAAGAAAGGAGGACACCCAGGCATTTGGGGGGGGGGGCGTGGTGTGAGGCATGGTCCTGGCTAAAGTCTACATGCTATACCTGCTGACATGGGGGTGTCCTTAGATCTCAAACCTTCAAAGAACATTAATTAATTAATTAATTATGCGTGTGCATGTGTAGGCCAGAGGAAAACCTCAGGAGTCATTCCTCAGGTATTGTCCCCTTGGTTTTTGAGGCAGAGTTTCTCAATGGCCCATGGCTTGCTGATTCAGTTGACTATCCAGAGAGCCTCCGGGATCTGCCTGTCTCTGCCTCCCCAGCACCAGGATTACAAACATGCATCATCATGTCTGTTTTTATTGGGTATAGGTTCCAGGAATCAAACTCAGGTCCTCAGGCTTGTATGGCAAGCACTGTATCAATTGAGCCATCTCTCCAGCTCTGTACTAGTTTGTTTTTGAAACAGGGTCTCTCCATATAGCCTGGGCTTGCCTAGAATGGACCATCCTCCTGCCTCATCCTCTGGAATGCTGAGAAGACAACTCTGCACAACCATGCCCAGCTTGGAAATATTGGTTTTCTTCCTGGTTGAGTTCACACTCGCCTTGCCAAGAACTGACAATGAACACCATGCATGGGAAAGACTTGGGGTGCACCCAGGAGGGAGGCTAGAGAGGCCCAGCCTCTCCTCCAGGCTAAGGGATCATCTGTGAAAACGGTAATACAATGTCTGCCTGCCTTGGGTGCGTCCTAAATATATATTTCATGGCTGCTTTGGAGAGGAAAGTATATTTATAGCGCCTTTAGTGCCATTCCAGTGTATTGTGTAAATATGTAAATTAGGCTCCAAGAGCTACACAGCAAAATGCCTTGGAATAATTTGCGTAAATAAATCATTCGAGTCTGCCCACCAAATAGCTGCTTTCTGGGCGCCTTTTTTTGCGACAGGATTCCAGGGGAGGCTGGTTCACAATTTAGAGAAATGATCCAGCTGGTCAGCCGTCCTGGTAGAGCTTGATGGCTCTGTCCTCAGGGACCACCCTCTCTGGAATAATAGATCCTATGCTATCCCGATGCTATGCCATTAGCGACCGCTGGGTAGAGCAGTCATGAGCTCTTCAGCAAAACCTTCAAGGGTGAAGACAGGGATGGGGACAGACGGGGACACAGTGTTGGTGGGTTTGTCTTCAGGAGGGCAGGCAGGGATGTGGCTGGACAGGGACACATCAGGCTGAAGAGACCATTTGGGCCATGGGACCCCTACCGCTAAGTGTCTCTGTCCCCCTAGATGCCAGGCGGGCACAACTCTGCATAAACCAGGGCTCCGCCCGGAGAAGGCCTTGCCAGGGAGCTTCAGTGGAGAAAATGAGAAGATATAGTGTTTAATGGTTTGTGTAATGAGGCCTGAAATAGATGACAGCTGAGATCCAGAGGCCCCTGGGTCCCAGCAAGGTGTTTAAATATTGACAATCTATAAAAGCTTGCATGCCGCTGTGAGCTGTGGCTGGCCTGTGTTGTAGAGGGGACAGGGCATCACGGTGTGTGTGTGTGTGTGTGTGTGTGTGTGTGTGTGTGTTTTCAATGAAAAACCCTGGTCCAGCAGCCTACCATGGTCAGTTAGCGAGATCCACAAGGGGACATGGGTGGCAATTGTCTTTCAGTGTTGGTGGCAAGACAGCAGCCAAAGCCCACTCTGAACATAGAGTCACTATAGAAAGCTGGTTGGCCGTCCTCGGGGCCATGGAAGGGACAAAATGACCACAGGAGGCCTCGGAACCTTCACTGTCTTTAGAACCTGTCTTAGAGCTGGCCAGCACCTTGCTCCTCATATATCAGCTAGAGGTCTCACTCCAGCAAGCTGGAGCCAAAGAATTTTCCTTCCTTCCTTCCTCCCTTCCTTCCTTGCTTCCTTCTTTGCTTCCTTCCTTCTTTCCTTCCTTCCTTGCTTCCTTCCTTCCTTCCTTCCTTCCTTCCTTCCTTTATCTCTTCCTCTGTCCCTCCCTCCCTTCCTCTGTCTCTCCCACCCTCCCTCCTACCTTCCTTCCTCCATTCCTTCCGGTGCTTTTCTTCCTCCCTCCCTCCCATCCTCTGTTTCTCCTTCCTTCCCTCCTTGCCTTTGTGTGTTTCATTCTTTGACAATTTCGTATCTTACAAAATTTTCCCACTGCCCTCCTCCATCCAGGAAGAAGCTTGCAAAGGGTGTTTGTTTTGTGTGTGTGTGTGTGTGTGTGTGTGTGTGTGTGTGTGTGTGTGCACATAGGCGTGTCCATGCAAACACGCATAGGTAGCACTGTGGGCATGTGCATGCTGAGGCACATGTATGCAGGTCAGAAGATGACCTCAGGTGCTGGTTTTCATCTCTCACTGCATCTGAAGCAGGGTCTCATTGGCTGATGCTACACCAGCAGCTAGCTGGCAGGCTCACAAGCTTTCCGGTCTCCAGCTCCCAGCTTGCTGTGGGAGCATCAAGTTGCAGGATGTTCTGCTGTGTCCAGTGTTTAGGCATGCTCTAACACAGTGGTTCCCAACCTCCCTAATGCTGAGACCCTTTAATATAGTTCCTCGTGGTGTGGTGACCCCCAGCTATAAAATTATTTTGTTGCTACTTCATAATTACAATTTTGTTACCGTCATGAGTCACCCCTTTGAAAGAGTCATTTGAACCCCCAAAAGGGGTCGAGGGCCCACAGGTTGAGAACCTTTGTCCAGAGGCTTCAAACTCTGGTCCTCACATTTGTGCAGCCAGTGCTCTACCCACTAGGCAACCTCCCAGCCCACTTCCCCGGTCTATTTCTCCTTAGATGCTTCCAGAAGGCACTTCTAACTTATAAGCATCCCGCGGTAACATGGAAGGGGAAGCGAGAACTGCCTGCCACAGGGTGTGGTGCTGGGGCTCTTCCCTCTTGGTCTAAGAGCCTCCTTGAACACCAGACCGAATGGCCCCTAACACCACAGCCCCACCGGGCACTGGGAAAGAAGCCATTTCCTGAAGCGTGCCTGCTGCTTCGCCTGTGTTCACGCTCAGGCACTCTTTGGGAGCTTTGCAACTCTCTGAAGGTCACGTGCAGCTGCTTAGCATTCTCCACGTCTGGTGACACCCCCCCCCCTTACCCCCACCCAGCTCCCAGTGGTAATACCCAACTGAAACCATCAGAAACTCATTTCCCAATAACCTCCACCCTTCATTATCGAAACCAAATGGAACTTTCACACACGGCAGGTGGGAATGGCGATTAGGTCTGTCACTATGGAGAACAGGAGGAGGCCTCCTCAAAAACCTAAAAAACAAAACTGTGGATGATCCGCGGTCTCAATGCTGGGTATACAGCCAAAGGAAACAAGGCCAGCATGTCCAAGAGATAGCTTTGCTGTCTAGAATGGGGAGTCAGCCTAGATGCCTGTCCATGGAGGAATGGTTAAAAGAAGTGTGGTATAAATACACCATGGAGTATTACTTAGTCATAAAGAAGAACCATGTTCTGTGGCTTGTAGTAAACTGTATGGAGTTGAGGGAGTTAAGTTAAATAACCCAGACACAGAAACATAAGTATCTGCACTCTGCCTCAAATGTGGGAACCCACAAAGAAACACAACTTGGAGGCGGAACGGTAGTTGTGAAGGATTGCTGGGTTTGGGTGTGGTCGGTGCCTGACACCACGTGGTATCATGGTTGGTATATGAACTGCCTCCCACAGGCTTGTGTGCTCAATGCTGGGTCACCAGCTGGGGGAGCTAGTTCAGAGGTGGTCCTCGCTAGAGGAAGTAGGCCACTGCAGGTGGGTCCTTGTTCCCGCCCCTTCCTGGCCCTCTGGTTGCTTCCTGTCTACCATGAAGTAAACAGCTCCCCTCCACCACACTCTCCTGCCACTGTGTACTGCCAAGTGCGTGGGGCCAAGTGACCCTAGTCCGAACCTTCTGAAACATGAGCCAAACAAATCTTGTTTTCCCAAGTTCTTCATGTCAGGTAATTTAGTCCTAGCTATGTGGCAGTAGCTCCCAGGAAAATACCCCACTGGAAGCCTGGGGTGTGGCTTAGGTGGGAGAGGACTAACGTGGCATTCCAGAAGCACTGGGTTCCATCTCCAGTACCACCTAAAACTGGGCAGAATGATGCATACCTGTGATCCCAGCCCTCAGGAGGTGAGAGCAGGAGGATCGCGCTTGGCTACACAGAGAGTTCCAGGCCAACCTGAGTTACATGTACACTGTCTCAAAAAAAAAAAAACAAAAAAAAACCGCTGGGCGGTGGTGGCACATGCCTTTAATCCCAGCACTCAGAAGGCAGAGGCAGGCGGATCTCTGTGAGTTTGAGGCCAGCCTGGGCTATCAAGTGAGTTCCAGGAAAGGCGCAAAGCTACACAGAGAAACCCTGTCTCAAAAAACCAAAAAAAAAAAAAAAAAAAAACCAAAAAAAAAAAAATCCCACTAATATATGCAATTAATACTTGTCTAAAAGTGGACAAGAGAAGGCTGGAGGGATGGCTCTGGAGGTAAGAACACTGGCTGCTCCTCCAGAGGACTTGGGTTCAACTCCCAGCAACCACATGGTGGCTCACGATCCTTTGTAACTCCAGTTCCAGGGGATCCAATGCTCTCACCTCCTCAGGCATCAGGCACATGGGTTACAGACACACATGCAGGCAATACACCCATACACATCAAATAAAAATAAAATAATGTTTTTAAAAGTGAGTAGGCCATAAAGAAGTTAGAAGGAAGGAGGTAGGGCAGGGGCAGGTCAATGTGTATGTGTGTGGTGTATGAACAGAGTATGGGACTGTTTGCCGCCGCATGCACACACCAGGCCGGAGGAGGACATGGGGGTCCTGCTCTGTCACTCTCGCCCTATTCTCTTGAGACGGGATCTCTCCCTGAGTCTTCAGTGAGGCTAGCAGCCAGCAAGCCCCACCAATCCTCCTGTCTCCACCTCCTGCAGCACTGGGGTTACAGGTACACATGCACACATCGACATATCTTGCTTCTGATGTGCTAGGGATTTGAACTCAGGTCCCCAAGCTTGTATGGCAAGCCTTCTTACTCGCTAAGCCATCTTCCTGGCCCGGGAGTGGACCTCAGGCCTCGTTTTCAGGAGCCTGGAAGGTACAGCACTTGATGTGCCATTTCCTCTATTAATAAGGACATTTGCAATTATCCAAAGTGAGCAAGGCTCCTTCCACAGGCTGCCAGCATTAGACCCCTGAGAGGAGGCCCTGAAACACTTCTCAGTCTTCCTGATGAGCTGAAATGTCTTGAGTGTCCTTCGCCTCTCATCTACCCTTTTCTGAGAGTGACAATTATCATCTCCCTGAGCGTCATGCGGCTAAGGCATCAGAAATTGAATGCCCGAGAGGTTAAGAGCACAGCTGTGGTTACTAGGCACTAAGAAGGAACAAGACATGAGTATCGGCTCCCACACATACTCCCCCCACCTCAGTCCTGTGAGGGAAAGCAGGGAGAGGAAGCCAGAGACCCCACGGACCACAACCCTCAGTGTGACCGTGTGTCCAGGCAGGAGCGCACGGCCCCACTGCCTTACCTGATGGCCTGGCCTCTATGACATAGCCTGTAGTGGGGGTGTCCCCAGCATGTCCCTCTGTCCACTGCAGGGTCAGCTCGGAGGCAGATTTGGTGACAAGGACATTTCGTGGAGAGCCTGGGGACCCTGGGGGATAAAAAGAGCAGATTGAGTGGACATCAACCTTGAGGGGACTAGTGGCCCCTCATTGGGACAGAAGTGTTGAATTCATTTGTATTAAAATTGTTTTTTGTTTTGTTTTGTTTTGTTTTGTTTTGCTTTTTAGAGACAGGGTTTCTCTGTGTAAGTATTAAAGATTTTTACATTTTTATTTATTTAAGTGTGTGTGTGTGTGTGTGTGTGTGTGTGTGTGTGTGTGTGTGTGCAGGTGCCTGCAGAGGACAGAAGAGGGCATTAGATTCCTTAGATCAGCAGTTCTCAACCTGTGGGTTGTGACCTGTTGTAGAATATTATTTTGAGATGTGTTACATTCATTTATGCTATGAAATATTTGTTTAATTCTGCAAAGTTGTGTTGCTTTGCCTGTCTAAAACACCTGATTGGTCTAATAAAGAGCTGAATGGCCAGTAGTGAGGCAGGAGAGAGGACAGGTGGGGCTGGTAGGCAGAAAATGAGTTGAAGGAGAAGAAGGGAGGAGGAGGGAGAAAAGGAAAAAGAGAGGAAGACACCATAGGCCAGCCACACAGCCACACAGCCACACAGCCACACAGCCACACAGCCACACAGCCACACAGCCAGTCACACAGCCACACAGCCACACAGCCACACAGTCACACAGCCACACAGCCACACAGCCACACAGTCACACAGCCACACAGTCACACAGTCACACAGTCACACAGCCACACAGCCACACAGTCACACAGTCACACAGCCACACAGCTACTCAGCCACACAGTCACACAGCCACACAGTCACACAGTCACACAGCCACATAGTCACATAGTCACACAGCCACACAGCTACTCAGCCACACAGTCACACAGCCACACAGTCACACAGCCACACAGCCACACAGCCACACAGCCACACAGCCACACAGTCACACAGCCACACAGCCACACAGCCACACAGCCACACAGCCACACAGTCACACAGCCACACAGCCACACAGTCACACAGCCACACAGCCACACAGTCACACAGCCACACAGCCACACAGCCACACAGCTACTCAGCCACACAGTCACACAGCCACACAGTCACATAGTCACACAGCCACACAGCTACTCAGCCACACAGTCACACAGTCACACAGCCACACAGCCACACAGCCACACAGCCAGCAACGGAGAAGGAAGTAAAGAAAGACATATAGAATAGAGAAAGGTAAAAGCCCAGAGGCAAAAGATAGATGGGATAATTTAAGCTAAGAAAAGCTGGCTAGAAATAAGCCAAGCTAAGGCTGGGCATTCATAAGTAAGAATAAGCCTCTATGTACTTTTTTGTGGGGGGGAATTGGGTGGTGGGTCTCCAAAGAGCAAAGAATAGGAAAAGAAAAAGCCAAACAAACAAACAAAAATTGCAATGAGTCCTTTGGTCACATATCAGATATCCTGCATATCAGATGAAGTCGCAACAAAAACAATTTCATGGTTGGGGGTCACCACACCATGAGGAACTGTATTAAGGGTCTCAGCATTAGGAAGGTTGAGAACCCCTGTCTTAGATTGGAGTTACAGATGGTTGTGAGTCACCCTTATGGTCACTGGGAATGGACGTAGGACCTCTGCAAGAGCAACAAGTGTTCTCAACCACTGAGCAATCTCTCCAGCCCTAGACTGTTTTTTGTTTTTGCTTTTTTTTGTTTTATTGGGTTTTTTTGAGGCAGGGTTTTGGTACACAGCCAAGGTTAGCCTTAACCTTTTGACCTTCCCATCTTCTGAGTGCTGGGATACAGGCACACATCACCCTGTCTGACTCTGGTCCAGGTTCCCTTCCCTCATTTCAGCGTGGGTTTGGTATGAGGCAGGAAGAGGTCAGTGTGCACTGAGAATGTAGGACCCAGAGGGGATGATTTGGAAAGGCCAGTTACATCACTTTTGTGACTAAGAGCAATTACAAGATGTTTGGGAAGATGTTGAGAGCAGTTAGCATTGTCTGCCTGCAAGATCTCAAAGTGTTTGTCTCTTTTGTGTTTACGTTTAGCTCTGGTTTTTACAATCTTGATAAGTGCATGTTTTGAATGATGCACGTGTAGGACACAGGAATTTGAGAGACATGTTGGTGAATCTTAGAACGCTGTGTACACACACATATGCCGATGTATGTTGGCACAAAGAAGAAAGCTTCAAACCCTCCAGTGAACCCTGAAGTTGACTTGTGAGAAATGACTTAATGAAAAAGGGGTTAGCTAGGCTGGAGAAATGGCCTGGTCAGTGGAGTCTCTGCAGCAGAAGCAGGAGGCCCTGGGTTTGGATCCCTAGCACCCATGTCAAAGCTCAGCAGTCCCAGCACACAAGAGTGGTGGTGGACATAGGTGCATTCTTGAAGCTCCCTGGCCACCCAGTCTGGTCAATTAGTGAGCACGGGGTTCATTGAGAGACCTTGTCTCCAAAAATAGTTCAAAGAGTGATCAAGAAAGACACCCACCAAGGACTCCTGGCATCTACAGGCATACACTGTGCTTGGAGACACCTGTGCACGCATACATGACACACACACAAACACATGTACACAATTAAAAAAAAATATGAGTTGGGGCTGGCTGTGTGCTTGCAATCCCAGCATAGGAGGCAGATAAAGGAGGATCCCTGGGACTCACTGGGCTGCACTGAAAGATGGTATATATTAAAAGTTATTTTTAGCTGGGCAGTGATGGCACATGCCTTTAATCTCAGCACTTGGGAGGCAGAGGCAGGCAGATTTCTGTGAGTTCGAGGCCAGCCTGGTCTCCAAAGCGAGTTCCAGGAAAGGTGCAAAGCTACACAGAGAAACCCTGTCTTGAGAAACAAAAACAAAAACAAAAAGTTATTTTTAATTAGTTTTTAAAAAAATTAGTTAAAATGAATTTACTTTTCTCTTAAGGTGGTTTTTGTTTCCATAAGCATACAGAAAAACAAATCTGTATGCATAACATTTAAGAACTTGTTTCTGTGTATGTAGTGAGGCTACCCACACATCATATCATGTGCATTTTGCTTTGGGCTTTTGTTTGTATTTTTGAGACAGGGTCTCCTATAGCTCATGCTGTCCCCAGCTCTGCAGCTGAGGATGGCTTTGACCTCCTGAGCCTCATGCCTCCACCTCCTGAGTGCTGGGATTCCAGGTGGGCACCACCATGCCTGGCTTACAGTGTGTTTTGGAAACTTCCAAGGCTTTTTTCTGGCTGCTGGACCCAAAATGTTTGTTTGAGAATGTCCCTGAATGGCCAACCCACAAAGCAGGTGAGAGCTATGGTGCTCAGCTGCAGTCACCAGTGCAGGCCCACTCACCTTCGGCTGGCCCCGCAGTGACATTGGCCTGGAGCTCTGGCCCGTAGGCGATGGTCCGCGCCTGGACTCGGAAGAAGTAGGTCACTCCCTTGGTGAGGTCCCGCACCTTCAGCCAACGCTGCCAGTTCCCTTTCACGTCCACGGTCACCACCTTGCTCACACCTGGAATGGCCACAGAAGCACAGGGAAGAGGGGCCTGAGCTTGGAGAAGCAATTGAGCATGCCTGATCTGTGGTGATAAGGAGGAGGGCAGCTCTGGCAGCTCACAGAAGGAGCATTGCTTACAATTAGGAGGAGTTTAACCGGTGATCCTGGCCAATTTTCAGCCCAGACACATGCAATTAGAGTTTAAGCTTGATAAGTGACTCTGTCCAAGAAACCACCAAGCCTGTGACAGTCACAAGGGGAACAGTGGGAGAGAGAGGGAAGTGCCTGAGAAGGATTCCCAGGCTGCATCCTGGAGACCATCCCCTTCCCACACTGTCTCCAGATACACAGCGTCTTCCTCACTTGCAGAGATTGACTGCACGCTCTGATTCAGACAGTAGGGAGGGCAGGGTGTGGAAGAGGCTGGCTTTGGTTCAAAGGTGAGCTTCCCCCAGTGATGCATCTGCAGCCAGACTTAGCTGATGTGTGTGTGGCTTACAAGCCTCAAGCAACTTTTAGGAACATCACCTACGGACTTTGGAGGGAAGATGATGCTAAGTCCACGCCTCTGAGTTGTTGTGGAATATTATTTTAACTAGGCAAAGATGTGTTACATTTGTTTATGCTGCGTTTGTTTAGCTATGTAAAGATGTGCTGCATTTGTTTATGCTGCGTTTGTTTAACTATGTAAAGATATGCTGCATTGGTTTATGCTGCATTTGTTTAACTATGTAAAGATGTGCTGCATTTGTTTATGTTGCATTTGTTTAACTATGTAAAGATGTGCTGCATTTGTTTATGCTGCATTTGTTTAACTATGTAAAGATGTGCTGCATTGGTTTATGCTGCATTTGTTTAACTATGTAAAGATGTGCTGCATTGGTTTATGCTGCATTTGTTTAACTATGTAAAGATGTGCTGCATTTGTTGTACCTTGCCTGCCTAAGGCACCTGATTGGTCTAATAAAGAGTCAAACAGCCAATAGCTCAGCAGAAGAGGGATAGGCGGGGCTGCAGAGCAGAGAGAATAAATAGGAGGAGAAATCCAGACTTGGGAGGACCAAGAGAAGAAGAGAGGGAGATTGAGGGAGCTGCCTGGGGCCAGCCAGCAGATGGAAGGAACTGTGAAAGTAAGATATACAGAAGAAAAAAAAAAGTAAAAATCCCCGAGACAAAAGGTAGATAAAGAGAAACAGGTTAATTTAAGATAAAAGAGGCAGCCAGAAATGAGCCTAAGCTAGGCTGAGCATTCAAATCTAATAATAAGTCTCCATGTCATGATCTGGGTGCTAGTTGGTAGCCTAAAAGAAAAAGCCTGGTACACTGAGTATTGACCCTTAGTTCAGAGAATGAGAACCACATAAGACAACATTTCTACACAGAAACTTATAAACGAACACATGACTGGAGTTCCCTTTGCTCATGGATATGTTTCAGGACCCTGATTATTTCCTGAAACTGAGGATGTATGTGTAGGTATATATTATAGACATATATATGCACATACATATGCATGGCTTTTCCATAGAACCAGAGTTAACCTGTTCTTCATGTTACATTGCTGGCACCCTTTGTCTATTACCTTGCTTCAACTATTAAGGCTTTATTAAATAAAATAAGGTTGAGATAAATATGAGTATTGTGTAATCACAGTGATAGTCCATCTGATCTCTAAGAGAGCCAGAGTGACTAATGGGACAGCAAAGATACAATGCATGGGTACACTGAACAAAATTCAGTCTGAGTAGCTATTGAGTGACTCATGGGAGGGTAGTGTATACAGCATAGATAGTCTGGGACATTATCTTTTAACTGAGATAGCTAATGGGATGGTAACACATTAAGCATGAATATGCTAAACAACAATTGATCTGGTGATTGAGACAGCCACTGAGTAGCTAACAGGAGGGTAGCACATACCGAACTGATACTCTGAACAAAGAGGCAATTCACACCTTGGCCAAGATGCAGGAGGATGGGGGGAGATTTAGTTGAAGTACTTGGGATTGTGTACACTTTAAAACTTACAAATGGTTTAGTTCCCCAATTTCATATTTTTGAATTGCAGTTGATTTCAGGTTAATGGTACTACAGAAAATGAATCAAAGAATAATGGACAATTAGACTGTGATATTTAACATTTGGTGGAAAGGAAAAGTACTGAAAATTATATAACACACATTTCCTGGGAGGGCAAATGAGTTCTTTGCTTCCATGGGTTTGAAAACGATGCAGTCTTTATTTTTTAAGTTAGGTAAGCTCTTGGCTGAGGGACTTCTCTGAGCTCTTCTCACTCACTCTGCCGGGCACATCCTGTAGGACAGGAGGAAGTAGTTCTTCCAGGTCTTCCAGGTCAGCAGGTGCGTGCTCCTGGAGCACTATGAAGAGGCGGACTTGCGGGATGGTGTCTCCCGCCAAGCACTGACGCCCCCGTCTGCCCTTGGTCTGAAGGAACTGTAGCAAAGTGTGTCTCTTTAATACCACATGGGTGTGTTTTAGAGGAACCGAAGTACCGTCCGATTCAAAACGGATCCATTGTTCCGAGCCATCAGAGCATGGATCTGTAATCCCCAGGTCTCCAAAATGCCTCTTAGCTGGTTCATTACACTCATGTTATGCTTTTAATACAAGTTCGTGTCAGCTGAATTATAGCCTTCCGAATTATCTCCGGGTGGTTGAGACAACTTCTGTTTTACCCCCCTCACTGTGGGGTTTTCTGTAGAAAAATGTGGTCATTTCTGCCCAGGGACCTGGACCCTACCATGACACATGCTACTCAAGAAAGATGCTGGGTGGCACAGGGTGGCTGTCACTGCAAACTGGCTGGGTCCTCTCGGTTGTAAGGTTGTTCTACAGTGGCTCCTTAGTTCTCTCTGGAGCAGATGCACACCCATTTAGGGACCTTGTACATTGGATCCCGCCCAGAGGAAGAGCCATCCTGGCCTTCCCTCCATCTCAAGTGTGTCAGAATTTTATTTGTTTAGTCAATTTTAAAACCATGCCGTGCACTACAAAGCCTTGGAGGTACAATCTCATAAAACTACTACACTTTAAAACATATTTAAGAAACATAAAAATATCTCTGCCATAAAATCAGATTCCCCCAAACATGGCTCAGTGCTCAAATGGCTTAGTGTTCCAGGGGGCGTGGCCTGTGGGGCATGGTGCTGAGTCCTAGGTGTTGCAGTTCTGTGGACTTGCAGTGTGCTGTTTGGGTAGCATGGTGCTCCCAGTAGTATGAGACTCTGATGGCTGGTGCTCCTAGTGGTATGTACTTTGCTGGTGCAATGCCCCCAGCAGGTGATTGCTCCCAATGTACCGATGTCTCTGGTCCTCCCAGCAGTGCTCAAGTTTGGTAATATTTCAAGTGGTGTTGTGCTCCCACTGATGTAGTGCTCTAGTGAGGTGCTCTTCCCAGTGGAGTAATTTCCCAGTCATGTGGCAAGTGGTGTGCTAGTGTACCTGTTATCCCCAGTGAGGTAAGGCTGCTCTCAGTGGGGTGATGATTCTGAGGTTGACAGTCTCCATGGGAGTCAGTGAGATAAACTGGCAGCTCAGCGAGCAGCAGGGGTCCTGACTAGGTTATTGCTGTTGGGAAAGACACTGAGTCCCTGGAGTTTCTGTGATGCCCCCAGGACCTTTTCCTCCTGCACCTCTCTGTAATCTATTCCATAGCCCAGTGGCTAAAACAACCCTGCTGGTACCTGAAGCACAGGGAATCCCTGAAACATCCAAGCTAGTCTGGGCCACACCCTGAATTCTAGGACAACCTGGACTCTACAGTAAGACTGTTTCCCCAAAACCAAACAATTACCATCTGGCCTGGTGCTTGTTCCTTCTAGCCAGCCTCTGCTGGGCTGGCTTGGGGATGCTGGCTCAGGTCTGAGTCTGCACCACACAGCAGGGATGGCTGAGGCAGGGTCCTGTCGCCCTCACCGCTTGTTAATTAAGTAAGGCAAGGGAGGTGCTGGGTCACCCTGCAGGCCTGTTCAGATATGTGCATGTGTGTGTGAGTGTGCAGCATGTGAGTGCATGTGTGTGTGCACGTGTGTGTGCACGTGTGTGTGTGTGTGTGTGTGTGTGTGTGTGTGTGTGTGTGTGTAGGCAGGGCTCCAGTGTGGTCTCTGCTTGCCTCATGATGGCGGAGCTTCTGCTTGCCATGTGAGTCATGCAGCCACAACCAGAGTAAGCTGCCTAGGGGCACTGGTTCAGGTGGCATGAGTGGTGAGGCCTCATCCATGGTCACCTTACTCTTGCAGAGCCATTCATGGGTCCTGTGGCTCAATTGCTGCTGCCCACAGGCCACTCTGTAGTGTCACTCGCTGGGCTGTGTGCTTCTGGCCATCAACAAGCTGGGAAGCTGAGCCTGGGATTAACCATGGCAGGCATGCAGGAGGAGGTGGAGATGTGCCAGGTCACTGAAGGGTCCAAAACAGGGCTACCAAGTGAGTCTGAGGCCAGCCTAGGGTAAGTTTGAGTCTAGCCTGGGCTGCACAGTAAATCCTGTCTCAGAACAAAAGCAAAATCAAGGATCTGGGTGTCTGGATGACTTGCTCTTGGATTGGGTTGAAGCCTGGCTGTCTTTGACTTACAGAGCCAATAAGGGGCCACAAAGCCCCCCCCCCCCCCTCAGTTCTCACCACAGCACACACACACTGCCGGCCGCCGCTGCCAGCAGGAATGTTTGTGATGAGGGAGCCAGACCTCCCAACACACAGAGAGGCGATGCCAGCAACAGAACATCTTTTCACTTACAATAAGAGGTGAAAATGGGTGCAACTGAAGTGGTTAAATGGGCTGTCACTCGGGCAGTGACAGGCACCCACCCACCCGGCTGGGGGTCTGTCTGCAATATGAACTAATGGATCGCCGTCACTCCATCTCCAGTGCTCACCTT
The DNA here is from genome assembly GCF_903995425.1 of Onychomys torridus. Classification (NCBI taxonomy): domain Eukaryota; kingdom Metazoa; phylum Chordata; class Mammalia; order Rodentia; family Cricetidae; genus Onychomys; species Onychomys torridus. The sequence goes on from NC_050464.1 coordinate 9,426,263, forward strand.
TGCATGGGCTTTGGGAACACAAACTCCTCAGTCCCCTTCTATCATAGGCTTCAGAGCTCCACACTTGCACCGAACTGCCTGGGTTCAAGTCACACCCCTCCTTATCAGCCTAGCAGTCCAGGGGTGGAGTCAATGAATGGGGGCTCCTGGGGTCCATAGGTGCCCCATATATAAAGTCACTTGCTGCCAAGCCTGGTGACCTGAGTTTGATCCCTGGGACTCACATGGTGGAAGAAGAGAATTGACCACTGCAAGTTGTTTTCTGATTTTCACATGCATGCTGAACCTCATGAGTGTGCACATGTGTGTGAGCACATACATACACACAATAAAAACTTCAAATGTAATTTTAAAAAGACAAGCTCTAAACTCAGTTCCTCTGTGTGCGGGCACATGTGTGGTAAGGAGAGGTGATCATGTGTGTGCATGTGTATGTGTGTGCATGTGTGTGTGGGAGTCGCAAGTCGATGTTGAGTACCCTTCCTCTGGTGCTGCTCATCGTGAGTTTTGGTGCAGTACCTCCTACAGGTACTGAGGCTCTCAGCAGGCCAGGCTGGTTGGCCAGTGAGTCCCAGGGATCCCCCTGTCTCTTCCTCCCCAGTGCTGGGATAATAAATATGTGCCACCATACCCTTCTCTTTATGTAGGTGCTAGGGATCGAACTCAGATCCTCATGCTTGCAAGGCAAGTACTTTACTGACTGAGTCACCTCCCCAGCCTCCTAAACTCAGTTTCTTTTCAAAATGTACACTGAGACTACAGTTCAGCATGGGGACACGGACGCGGGGATGATGGACGGCGGGTGAGTAGTGGATGAAAAAAGAAACAGAGGAAGGGCATGACTGCTCTTAGGACGGTGGGGGAGAAAGTTTACTGTAGATGAAAGAGAGGTCATAGCCAGAGGCAGGGACATCTGGAAGAGTCCGGAGTGGACATGACCCTGAGCCATGTGAGAAGAGGGGAGAGGGGGGAGCCAGACTGAGGGGCCAGGAAGGTAAAGGGTCAACCAAGTAACCAAAGTGGTTGGATTGTATACGGAAGGGGAGGCTAGCTCAGTACCTGGGCTGGAGATGTTTAGGATAGGGGTGGGGCATGCCAGCCAAGGAGGACCCTGTAACAGCCAGCATTTGCTTTGATATGTTAAATAGGCACCTCAGCTGTTTGTCTCGGGCTTGAAACCTAACAAGCAGCACTGTGCATTTACACCATAAGTCAGTGGTTCTCAACCTTCCTAATGCTGTGACCCTTTAATACAGGTCCTGATGTTATGGTGACCCGCCAACCATCAAATTATTTTCATTGCTACGTCATAACTGTAGTTTTACTACTGTTAGAAATCGTGACACAAATATCTGTGTTTTCCGGTTTTAGGCTACCCCTGTGGAAGGGTTGTTCAACCCCCATAGGGGTCTCACCCCACAGCTTGAGGACCACTGCAGTAAGTGCGCAGTAAACACTGCCCGTCACTGAGATAAGGCCAGATGGGATCATGTCTCAAGAAAACGAATATGACAAAATACACTGTCATGAAAGATGAACAAGTACCCCCAGTCCTGGCAACACAGGGAATCCAGACACAGGGGGCTAGCTGGCTGGGAGGAGAGGCCTTGGGATCTTTGCAGAAAGCCAGAACTGTCTGGGGGAAGTACAGATAGGGGGACCATAAAAGACAGCAGGTTCCCTGTGTGTGGCATGGATCCCACTGAGGAATGACAAGTCTGGGAGGGCAGGTACTAGAGTCTGCTAAGAGCAGCGGTCCTGGGCTCCCAGGGTGTGTGCCACAGGAGATGTGGGCAGCCATTAACACGGGACATGGGGCACCGGACATGGCAGAGTCAGGTGCTTGTTTGAGGATGAAGGAGACACTCAAGCTAGCTCTGATTACGAAGGGCACACGGGTCAATTAGAGCTGTGGTTCTGACAGTCACTTCTCATTTGAATGGCTCCAGTTGTTTGCCGTCCTTGAATAGATGCTTGTGACGTGAGTGTGTGTGTGTGTGTGTGTGTGTGTGTGAGAGAGAGGTGGGGGGACTCGGGGTGGGGGAAGGACCCCCTACTGAACAGATAGGAAGGCTTTGGAGTTTCTAATCACCTCTCCGCTGATCATGCAAGAACAGTGGGCATGTCTTTTGGAACTGTCCTGAGATCGTGAAGGTAGTCCTGTCCAAGCCCCCTGTTCCTGGATGGGCTGCCCACTGTGGCAAGAATGCCACCCAGCCGGACCCCAGTAGTCACTGACCTCCCATCCCCCAGTGCCACCTTGGATTCTTAGAACTCCATTGACAGATCACCCCTACAGCTGTGCAGGAAGCCTAGACACCCCGGCTTTTCTTTTTCTCACTTCCCCCGGCTCTGATTTGGGATGTGGCTAGGAATTGATGGTGTGAAAGCCTGAGGCTATATTTTATGGTGAGCATTCTGTCTTTCTTAGAGTGTCATAAAATAACGGCAAATCTTCTTGTCAAAGGCATCAAAGATTCGATGCAATAAAATCAAGTGTTTGAATGTTCTCTTTCAAATCAACTTCCTGCTCCACGTGATCACTTATTTCAAAAGGAAACTGACCATGGCTTTAAATGGAGAGCCATTATTATTATCTGGCCAGCTGCTGATGTAGTGTTTCCTCCTAGACACTAAAGAATCTCTAGTTTTTACCATCTCTCTGTGCATATGACCAGGAGAGGGAACATCCAGACATGGGTCATCATGCAGAGGTGGCTGGACCTGTCTCGGGACATACAGTGGGGTGAGAAAGAAAGGCGACAAAGCCCTCAGTGGACCCAGGAACACCAAGTTGTGTAGTTTGGTCTGTTTGAGGGGCCCCAGGCAGTGGGGTCAGGATCTATCCCTGGTGCATATGCTGGCTTTCTGGAGCCCATTACCTATGGTCGGAATCCTTAATGCAGCGGGGAGGGGCTTGGTCCTGCTTCAACTGAATGTACCAGACTTTGCTGACTCCCCATGAGAGGACTTACTCTTTTGGAGGAGGGGATGGGGGTGGATCAGTGGGTGGGGAAGGCAGGGGTAGCGGGAGGAGGGATGAGAGGGGTATCTGTGGTTGGTGTGTAAAGAAATGGAAAAAAAAAGAAAGAAAGAAAGAAAGAAAGAAAGAAAGAAAGAAAGAAAGAAAGAAAAAAAGACAGCCATAGACAGAACACCCAGAGGCAGGGCTGACAGTCAGGTCCCTGCGTGCGACTAGCTCTTCTGGTCCTTTGAAGCCACATCCTTAACCTGCCACTTCCTCCTGTCCCAGCACATTACCTCCTCCAAGCCCTCCAGAGAGAATCTCTGCTGCTGCCTTCCTCCAGTTACTGCGGGGTCCCGGATCTGCTTTCCCAAAGCCATCTGTGTTCCATCCCGTGACCCATCAATCATTTATCTGCCAACACTTTCTTGGGAGAGCAATGGCCTGCTTTTTAACCTGTTGTCTTGGTTAGAATTTATTGCTGTGAAGAGACACCATGACCACAGAAACCCTTGGTGTGGTAGTTTGAATGTATTTGCCCCTGGCACCCCCCAAGCCCATAGGGAGTGGCACTCTTAGGAGGTGTGGCCTTGTTGGAGGAGGCTGGATGACAAACTGCTTTTAATCCAGACCTTGAGGCTGGAGGGCACACCTTTAACCTGGGCCACACCTTCTGGAGGAAGTGTGTCACTGTGGGGGAGGGCTTTGAGGTTTCATATTCCCAGGATACCCAGTGTGTCAGTTGATTTCCTGTTGCCTGCAAGATGTAGCAGTCTCAGCTCCAACATCACCTCTGCCTACCTGCCATCATGCTCCCCACCATGATGGATTGAATCTTTGAATTGTAAGCAAGCCGCCACAATTAAATGTTTCCTTTAAAAGAGCATGGCGGCATGCAGGCAGGCATGGTACTGGAGAAATAGCTGAGTATCCTACATCTTGCAGGCAACAGGAAGTTGGCTGACTCACACTGAGTGAAGCTTGAGAAAAAGATCTCAAAGCCCAACACGCCCCCACCCCCCAACCAAGTGACATACTTCCAACAGAAGGTGTGACCCAGATTAAAGGCATGCCCTTCAGCCTCAAGGTCTCAAAGTCAGCACCAGGGTTGAGTATATCGACACACATCGAGTTTTTACGTGGCTTCTGAGGGTCCATTCAGGCCCTCATGCTCTAGCAGCTATGTCGCCTCCCCAGCCCCTCTCTGTGTACCCTGGAGTACAGCCCACTACAGCCCCCCCAGGCCTTACCTTGCACGGGTGCTAAGGGCTCATACACCACTCGATAGCCCTGTAGGATGCCGTTGGCTGCCGATGGCTCCCCCCAGGACACGTTGAGTGTGGTGGAGGTTATTTCTGAGAAGGCTAAGAAGCTTGGGGGCCCGGGAGCTGGGAAAACAGAGCACAGGGGTGCAGAGTGAAGGCTTTACGGACCACTTACACACGGCCATGTCTCCCTACAGGACAGGTGGTGCTACTAGGTATTGTCGAATGTTGCGGAAGTGTAAATGGTGCAAGAGGAACAGGAGGCACATTGAACTGCTTCCAGCTGGTGATAGGAATTCCAGCCATGCCCCCATGGTCGTGCATGCCCCGGCGGGACACTTAGTCATTTCTACCTAGTCATTTCAGGGTCATACGTCCTATGTAACCCATGTGCTGCGTGGTCATATAATCTCATGTGCTGCGTGACCACATGATCTATGAGCATGTATAGAGTAGCCACTCGGGCCTGTGTGCACATGTGTGGGTTGGCCCTTAAAAAGGCAGACCGTATGTCCCCGTCCCCTTCTCCCACACGTGTCCTTCCGCAGGCCTGGTCACATCTGTCCCTTTCTCCTTGTCTTAATAAAACTCTTGTTAGTGGATTCTGTCGTGTTCCATGACTTTTCCTTACAGGATATGAGCGCTGCTAAAAAACCATCAGCTTACTGGTATCAACAAGAAGTGCGGGCCCTCCCAGAAGATCACGGAGGGCGATGCAGCTGATCCACAAAGGAGCAGCAAGGTGAAAGGACAAAGGCCAGAATGACTGACAGAGCCGCAGAAGATAAAATGCGGGCAACTCCGGAGGATGTGGGAAGATGCTGGGTCCTGCCCTTCGGGAAAGAGGAAACTCTTTCTCCCTCCTTTTCTTTTCCCACACCCCCTCCTTCCTCTCCACAACTCTGTGCTCCCCTTTGTGGCTCTTCTCCTTTTTCTCCCCAAGCCTCCCCTCCCCCAACTCACCTTTCTTGTCTCCTTCTTCTCTTCCCCCACTTCACTTTGCTTTCCCTTCCTCTTTTCTCCCTTCCGTACTTCACCTTTCCTCTCCTTTCCTCTCCTCTCCCTCATTTCACCTTTTGGGTAGTGGTGGTGGGTGGTGGCAGTCATGGTTGTAGGTGGTGGTGGTTGTGGGTGGGTGGTAGTGGTGGGTCATGACGTTGGTGGCTAGTGGTGGTGGGTGGTGGTGGCTGGTAGTGTGTGGTGGCAGTTATGGTTGTAGGTGGTGGTGGGTCATGATGTTGGTGGCTAGTGGTGGGTGGTGCTGGTGGCCGCCACCCTGATCCTTGCTCTTGAAATTCCATTGACACCCTGTGTTCACAGAGAGCTGTTTGGCTCAGACAGGAGGAAGCCGGACCAACCAATCCATTAAGGCTGCTGGCAGGCATAGCTGCCCTGGGGTGCGGCCATGTGGGGCCTGTTCACTTACCTGGGCCGTGCAGGACAATACTGGTAGGGGCCATCCTCACCTGACATCCCAGGAGGCTTCTGGTCTCCTCTGGGTGCCTAACTGCAGCCATGTCCAACCTCCTCTTGCTATACCTCAAATCCCATGATCTACTAGGCCCTGGTGCCTAAAAAACGGCCCAGCCATTGCTCTTTGCCTTACAAATCTACTCATGTGCCACAGCTCCAGTCCCCTAACTGTAAAACAGAAGAGCTGATCCTTTGGTGCTGGACGCAGCAGCAGGGAAACAGTCATGGCTCCCTGCTCATTCATAGTCACCAGCAGCAGGTAACACCAAGAGCCCTGACCAAGGAAGGGTCAGCCATGTAGGTGGGTGTCTGTCGCCTGAGACCATGGAACGTTGTGGAGTGCTAGGCCTTGTGAGTTTATTCAATAGGCTCCAAGGCCTCACTATCCTGCCTTAGACTTTCTGGAAAATTTTTCTTTCTTTCTTTTTGAGACAGGATTTCTCACACTGTCTTGGAAGTCGATCTATAGACCAGGTTGGCTTTGAACTCACAGAGATCCACCTGACTCTGCCTCCTGAGTGCTAGGACTAATGGTGTGCACCACTACCGTCCTGCTGACCTCCTGGCTCTTAACACAGGGCCTCTGGCAGTCCAGGGCCTTGGGCCAGACTGCCATTTTCTGGCAGTACTACTGCTCTTCAGGCTACTAGGAATTGAGATGAGTGGAGGGGAGGGGTGGCCTGCTGCAGATAGAGATAGGCCTGTGCTCTGTGTGTGCCCCTTAACTGGGCAGCTCTGTCACCACAGCCCATGTTGTGGTTTAGAAGGGAAATGCCCCCACCCCCCCAGGCTCATGTGCTTGGACTCTCATCCCAGCAGATGGCACTGTTTGGGGAGGTTGTAGACCTTAAAGAGGCGGAGCTTCAGTGGAGGAAGCAGGTCACTGGGGGCCGGCCTTGAGGCTTTGTAGACTGGCCCTACTTCCTGTTCACTTTCTGCTTCGCAACTGCCTGTGCAAAATGACCAGGGACTCAATTTCATTCTGCTGTCACCATGTGTCCCCTCGGGACATACCCTCCCTCGGCCCTTTGGCTGCTTTGGTTGGGGTATTTTATCATAGCAGGAAAAGTAAGTAAAACCTGTCGGGGGAGGCGGGTGCTTGAGTGACAGCTGCTGAGCTGTTCCAGGCATGGTCTAGGGACCTTGACTAGGGGCAGTGGGGGGGGGGGGCGTAACTTGAACCTAGATTTGGGCCCTGGCCTCCATGCACAAGGAACTCAGTTCCTGGAGACCAAGATGCACATGGGGCAGCTCTGAGAGAAAGCAGCTCTGAGGGTCAGGAAGGGAGCCCAGCCACAGACAAGGCCCTTCCTCCTTCCGGTGACTTTGAAGGCTTCCGAGAAAACACACAGCTCCAACCTGGCCAAACTACCTTAGCAGAGGCATGAGGGACCAATGAGTCAGCCTTGTACTTCCTCTCCAAATTCCAAGTGTATACTCCTTCCCTCTTTCTTTCTTCATTTATTTGTCTGTCTGTCTCTCTCTCATCTGTCTGTCTGTCTATCTATCTATCTATCTATCTATCTATCTATCTATCTATCTATGGGACAATGTCTCATGTATCTCAGGATGGCTTGGAACTCAATATGTCACTAAGGAGGACTGAACTGCCTCCATCTCCCAGGGGCTTGGAGTCCAAACATGCGCCACAACGCCAATTTAGATTCTGAGGTGCTGGGATGGAACCCACGGCTTCATATGAGCACTCCACCAAATGAGCTATACCCCTGGCTCTTGAGCTGCATCCCTATTTTGCTATGACAGGGCAGACAGGGTGACCTACCGGCTTGATGTGTGCGTCCCTGACGTGGGTCACTCTTGGGCCCGTCACCTGCAGCATTGAAGGCAGAGATGCTGACCAGGTATTTGGTGTGGCTGGTGAGATTCTTGATTTTTACCACAGGCTCTGGGAGGAAGAGGACCTTCATTTTCTCAGTCTCATTGCGGCTGTCCGCCTCCCAGTAGTAAATCTGTTGGGCAGGGCACAGGGCACTGTTAGATTATACCAGGCCTTAGTGTGAAAACAGTGATCCTGGGGGTCAGGCTAGTATGGTGATGGAGGCCTAGAGTGCTCAGAACAGGACTCTTCCCTGTTATCTAGACTTGGAGCATCATCTCCTTAAACTGCTCAGGGTGGGATCTGAAGACAGGCCAATATTGTATAACAGGCCTCTGTTGTGGTTAGGATGGGGACTGCCTGCTACAGGTTCATGGTTTAAACACTTGTTATGTAAAGCCTATAAACTATGATGTCTTCTGGGGGGGGCACACCAGTATCTGCCCCCTACTCTGATGCACAGGTAGGCCTAGCCCCAAAGTCTCATTCCACACCTTCACATTTTGTTCAAAGCCAACACCTAAGTGTTCCACCAATGTAGCAAAAACATGTTGGGAATGAAAAACACCAAAAATTACAGAAAGGAGACGGGGGATGATGGATCAATCAATCTGTTTGCTGCACAAGCATGAGGCCATGAGTTCAATCCCCAGCACCCATGCTAAAAAAAAAAAAAAAAATAAAAAAAAAAAAGCCATGCATGGGGATGCATGCTTCTAATCCCAGCTCTGGAGACAGGCAGATCCCTGGGGCTCAGCCTAGATTACAGGCCATCAAGACTGTAGATAGCGGAGAGATGGCTTAACAATTAAGGGTATGTTCTGCCCTTCTAGAAGATCTGAGGTCAGGTCCCAGCACCCATAGCTGCTCCTGAAGTTCTGATGCCCTCTTCTGGCCTTCATGGGCACCTGCACTAATGAGTATATACCCAGACACAATTTAAGAATAAATTTTTAAAAAGGTAGAGGAGGGAACCTAAGAAACAATAGCTTGGTGGGTGTGCCCTCATCTCCAACACATGTGCATACTAAACTGGGACTGGGGAGGGGCACCTTGCCTTCCTTAGGTACCATTCTTCTCATCTAGCTTTGCTACATTTATAGATAGATCTGAGGTCCAAGCACAAAGGTTTGACTGATTAGCAGATCCACTTCCCTAAACAGCTGTCTGGCAACCACTGCCCCCAGCCTGTGCCAGCTGGGCTCCCAAAGACAACACTGGCTGGAAGATGCCCCTTGGCTCTATGTACATGGGCCTGTGCCAGGCCACAAGAGCAGTGTGCCCTCTGTGAGAGCAGGGCAGACGCTGCAGGAGGCAGCCAGGACACCTAGCCTCACAGGTCATACCTGTGGTGGAGCCAGTCTGACACGTGAGCCTGCTGATTTCCACCCACAACCCCCAGCTGTACGCCTGATGGCAGAGCCGACTGCAGGAAAGCCTCTGCTCAGACAGGCCATGCTAACTTGTGATCAATATCCAAGTTCAATGTCTTTATCATTAGGGAAATGAGAAAACATATTTTTGGATGTGCATAAATAGTGCCTTGCCTCGGAGCTCAGGGGACTTTCTGTGACCTCATTCATCTTCGTAAGAGCCTGGCCGGCAGGGAGGTATTCATTTTTATAACACACCTACCAAAAATCATTTTAAAATGGACATTTAATTGGGCCAATATTCATCAGGGCAGGATGGCTCTGAGATTCTGATAACTGAGCAAGTGGGGCTCATGGAGGCCAGACAAGAGAATTACTTCTGGAAGAAGGGAGACTCTAGATGGGATGTCTCCTGGGGGTGGTGGTGGTGATGTTTAGAGCTCCAGGGTGCCCTTAGCAGGGGAGAGTGCAGGGAGGGGGAGGACAGCAGGGGAGAAGCTGCCCACAGGCGTTATTCCCAGATGCTGGCTGGCAAGGTGAGCAGTCTACCTTTCCTTTCACTGTTAGAGCTTTGGGCTCATGCGTCCTCACTGGCTCTTGTAGTGAGCCTGTCTCAAAGTGAGGTTTGCAGAGGTCACACTGTGTGGGGACTGCTGGAGCTCAGGACATGGCCCAGCTGTGCAGGTCTGAGGACCTGAGTGCTATCTGGAACCCATGTTAAAAAAAATAAATAAAAGAGCCAGGCACAGCAGCACCTGCTTGTAACTCTGCTGCTGAGGAGACAGAAGCAGGGGGATCCCTGAGGCTTGTCAGCCAGCCTGCCTAATCTAACAGGTGAGTTCCTGGCCAAGGAGAAACCCTGTCTTTCTCCCATTAAAAAAAAATGTTGACAGTGCTTGAGGCCTAAAGAACAGCACAGTCAAAGTGACCCTCTGGACACATGCACACACAAAGAAACACGCTCACACACATGAAATGCACACACACAGACACATACACACACTGACACAGAAAGATACACGCACATGAACATGCATAGACACAGACACACAAACACAGACAGATACACATACACAACAGACACATGCATATGAACATGCACACACATAGACACACAGACAGACACAGACAGACAGACAGACAGACACACACACACACACACACACACACACACACACACACACACGTTTTCTGGCTCTACTCCACACAGAAATGAGAGATTCCCTCAATGTGCAGTGGACAGTGTTGGGACTTGGAACCCACTCTTGTGAGGACACCCCACTATGGTTACAATCAGCAAATGCCCTGGGAGGCTGTGGTATGAGCACAGGAAGAGGTCAGGTTCCTTGGTGGTCCTGGGCACCTTTGGAGGAGCCAAGTGTGCTTTGTGGTGGGCACACAGCAGCCACATGGAAAGCCGCTCCCACATGGTTTTTATCCTAGGCGGTGCTCCCATGCCTGCTCCAGGCACACGGGGCCAACTTGGAAGCTGTGCATCTGCTGCCGGGGACATGGCAGTCCAGTGTGCAGCCAAAGCCTTCAGGGCCCTGGGCACACAGTGAGCTGGAAGAAAGAGCCCAGTCATGCATGAGATCTTGCCTTGTAGCCCTGGATGTTCCCATTCTGGCTCTCTGGGGGTGGTGGGTCCCATGTGACCTCCAGCTGGCTGGCTGTGAGTGGGGTCACCTGGACGTTCTGTGGGGCCATCGCTGGGGCTGAGGAAAGAAACAGGAGAATAACTGGAGTGGCCTCTCATACGCTGGTGGAGACCCACCAACCCATGTCTCCAGGGCTCACACAGGACATAATTCTGTGATAGACAGCATGGGAAACATTCCCTGGACACCACCCAAGTTTGGGAGGCCACAGGTGGAGACCCATTCCAGGCTTCTGTGCCCCATGCAATTCTTAGTCCTTTGATGCCAGGGAAGCCCTCCCAGAGGAACCTTCTCATAAATGCATAGAACAGACTACATGGAGTCACAAAGAACATGGACTCTGCTGAGATACAGTTCGCGAGTGTTGGGAGACAAACACTATCTAGATACCCATGTGGCATGGGCTGTGAGACCACCCACTGGGTGAAGAAACAGTGAGACATGGACACCAACTGGAGGTCCCAGAAGCACCTGGGGCATGGCAGGGATCTCTGAGGCTCTGTGCGTGTGGGAGCCACAGGTAGCAAGACAGCCCTGACTGGGGCAGGAATGCTATGCTTCCAGTGGAGACACAGAACACCATGGCAGCTCCCTTGCCATGTGAGTTCAGGTGATTCTATCAGGATGCCTGCTTCCAGACAACTATCTAGAGACGCAGCTGCCCGTCCATGTGCATGGGGGTTCTGGTGACTGGGAACACAGCTGTATGTAGTGCCAAGACAAACTCTGACCACAAGTTCTGAATACAAGGCTGTTCCTCTTCCTCCCTCCCACCAGAGCACTTCCTGGGTGCTCTGTCCATCACAGGTACAATATACAAACCAAAGATGTGGTAACCAGAAGGGCAGTGGGCTGCCCTCTCTGTCCCTTACAGCCATTAGGGGATAAAGAGCAGAGCAGAGAGCAGGAGCCACACTCTGGACCACTTCATCTTCTCTCCATCATGGTTCTGAATTCCATACGGGGAACTTTCTCATGGTAGGTTGTCCACTGCCTCTCGGGAGCTAGTCCTGTCTCCCACTGAGTGCTCCTCATAGGAAATATGGTCTCTGGTTGGACTCTAGAGTTGCATGGAGTCATCTCGAGGAACTAGCCCTGGAAGGCAGAGGCTAGCCCCACCCAGCCCCACTTCACCTCATTCAGCTTTGGGGGCCTGAGACTGCTGACTACCTTTTTTCACTTTCTGTGTATGTCTCTCTGTGTGTGCACGCGTGTATGTGGTATGTATATGTTCATGTGTATGCACATGTGCGTATACTTATATGTATAGGTGTATGTGAAGCTCTGTGGTCAATGTTGGTATCTTCACTAATCACTCTCCATCTTAGTGTGTGTGTGTGTGTGTGTGTGTGTGTGTGTGTGTGTGTGAATGCACACATGGAAGCCAGGTGTTTTCCATGATCACACTCTCCACCTTATTTTTTGAGGCAGGGTCTCTCAATGAGCCTGGAGCTATGTGATTCACAAAGCCAGCAGGTCCTCAAGCTGTGTGGCATAGTGAGTACCTTAGCAACTGAGCCATCTCCACAGACCCTGCTGGCTGCCTTTTGATTTGAATCTGTCTAGAGGCCATCGAGGGAGCCACAAAGCCATCACAGCCTGAGGAAATTTTTCTTGCATGGGGCTCATCTGTAGTGATAGCATGACCTGGTGAGCAGTAGGTCACCCTTTGCTCGCAGCTCCCTCCCCTGCTTCCTGCTCTCTCTCCCCCCACCCATGCAGAATAAAATAGTAATTAACACCCGCTCAGCCTGACATGACTATTTATTTTGTTCTAACTGTGTGCTTCTGTATTATCGCTGCCCACCCTGCCGCTAATGGAAATGTTAATAGCCCACACCAGGTTGTTGTGACAGATGCTGGGTCTCATTATCAGAAATTCTTATTTACCGCTCCATTAAACAACAGAATCACACAAAAAAACAATTCAATCAAAACTAACTGGAGGAATTTTAACAGCCGCATTAATAATCCAAAACATAAATAAAGTTAATGTCTTCTGCATGTTCGCCGTCGGCAACTCGATCACAAAATTACTGTTGTACAATTAAAATCATGAAAGGCGGGATTGAGCATGGCCGTTACTCTGGTAGGCCGGTGCACAGATCCCTCCTTGGCACCCCCAAGGTTGGCTTTTGGTAGACTTGGCAGGAAGCGAAGCCAGGACGGCCCTGGCCATGACAGTCCATCTGTGGCAGGTGGCCGGGTGAGCCATACACTCTGTGTGATCCCCAGCACTCAGGGTCTCCAGTGCCTTTGGGCTGAGTGCAGAGACACTGGATGATGCTCTGCCATAAGACACGCCTGTGTCAGCGCCTGCTGTTTCATGCCACAAAGATACTGCAGGTAACAGGATGTTATTGGCACATGAGGGGAGGAAATAGATGAAAGCATGGTATAGTCTAGGATTCAACTTTTTTTTTTTTTTTCTCCTGAGAGCTTTAGGGCTTCCAGACGGTCTAGAGAATTTAGCCATTTGGAAGGCCTGTTGTTCTCCATCCAGTAAGCAAGCCTCATCCAAGGGAAGTATGTGCCGCTGGGGAGCTGAAGGAAGGACATGGTAGCCTCTGTCTGATTGTTCTCCAGTCTTGACACACAAGGCATGAGATGCACACAAGTAAACATCAGCCTGTGTGTGTGTGTGTGTGTGTGTGTGTGTGTGTGTGTGTGTGTGTATACATGTTGATGTGTATGTGTGTGTGTACATGTGGGCATGCCTGCACATTGTGTGTGTAAAAGCCCCGGGTCAGGCCTCTTTGCCAGTTTCTCTCTATTTTATTTTTTTGAGACTGGGTCTCATTAGAGGTCTGAATGAAAATGGCCTCCACAGGCCCATAGGGAGTGGCATTATTAGGAAGTGTGGCCTTATTGGAGTAGGTGTGGCTTTGTTGGAGGAAGTGTGTCACTGGGGGCGGGCTTTGAATCTTCAGAAGCTCAAGCCAGGCCAGAGGTTCATGGTCTCTTCCTGCTGCCTGCCCATACGGATGTAGAACTCTCAGCTACCTTTCCAGCACCATGTCTGCCTGTATAATGCCATGCTTCCCTCCATGATGATAATGGGCTAAACCTCTGAAACTGTGACTCAGCTCCAGTGAAATGTCTTCCTTTATAAGGGTTGCTGTGGTCATGATGTCTCCTCACAGCACTAGGAACTGAACCTGGAGCTCACTGACTAACTAGGCTGGCTCAGCAGTGGGATCCAGGGCTCCTTCTAGCTGAGGCCTCTAGTTACAGATACACCTTAGAATACCTGGCTCTTGTGTGGGTGCTGGGGACAGAGCTCAGGCCCTCTTCTTTTATGGCAGGTGATTTACCAGCTGAGCCATCTCCCCAGCCCCTGGCACATTTTTAAAATGCATGAAATTGTTTTCTTAAAGCATTTTGAGTAGTGGTTTTCTCCAACATTGGCTGAGTAGATGCCCACGAGCAGCATCACATGTAAAATAGGAAGGTCATGGTCACGGCTCAGGTTGGCTCTGCATGTCTGTGCAGCAGCTGTCAACATCAGTCTAGATTGACCGGCAGAGTCACTACATCATCACCCTTGCCATGGTGCTACATGGCCTTGGAGACAGAGCTCCTCAGGCTATGGATGAAAACCCCAGGAACTTCTGGGACACTCTGCCTCTGACAATCATAAAACCCCCAAACAAAAGAATAATCACAACAGTCACATGCTTGAAACCCCAGTGCTGGGGAGGTGGAGACGGGAGGACCCCTTGGGGCCTACCAGCCAGTCTAATTTCTGAGTTCATGGTATAAGCGAAAGACTGCCCAAAATCCAAGAAGGGAACTGACATCTGACATCTGAGTCTGCCACTGTCCTACACACACCTATGTGCATGTGCACTTACAATGTACCTGAACACACAGGAACACATGTATGCATATGAACACATGTGTACACACACTCACACACACGTGCACATAAAATCATAGCCATTTGTGTACAAGAGCTATCCTCAGCTTCCATTTTGTTTGTTGGTGAATGAATAGTGCTGGCTTGTTGCCCTGGACTCTATGTTTTGGTAGACCCAGGGTGAGCCTGTACCACAATAGGCCCCACACTGCAGCCCTGGATTTAAGGACCTCAGAGCTTAGGAATGTTGTCATGGCAAACACACAGGAAATGCAAGCTGGGTGCTGTTGGAAGCTTCTGGAATGTGTTGGGTCAAGGAGGGAAGAGGATGGGTGGTCTAGTTGGCATTCTGCTGCTGTGGTAAGCACAATGACCAGAAGGAAAGGGTTCCTTTCATCTTCTAGTCCATTGCTGAGGGAAGCGAAGATAGGAACGGAAGAAGAGGTCAGGAGGAACGTCGCTTCTTAGCTCACGCTCAAACAGCTCTCTCACACAGCTGAGGCCCGCCCACCCTGAGGTGGCACTGCCGTCAGCAGTCAAGGACATGCCCCACAGATGTGCCTGTAGGAGGCAATTTTCCAGCTGACATTCCCTTACTCTGGTTTGTGTAAGGTGTCAATAAAAACTAACGTCTACAAGTGGCTTCCCTCAGTCTTTGGCAAGGCAGAGGAGCCTCCAGAGAGCCAAGGAAGCTCCCGGAGCCATGGAATGAATCCTGTAGGGGGGGGATATTCATCCTCTCAGCGATGAGAACTCTCAGACAAAACATCTACAGTGTGTGGAGGTCATCCATCCATCCGACCTGCAGAATACCTGTGATGGTTAGTATGGACCATCAACCTGACAGGATCCAGAAGAATTTAGGAGACGAGACTGGGCATGTCTGTGAGGGATTATCTAAACTCACTTAGTTGAGGAGGGAAGACCCTCTTTGAATGTGAGAAGCCCCAGCCATAGGCTGGGATCCTGGACTGATAAGAAGGAAAAAGTGAGCTGAGCATCAGCATCCATCTCTCTCTGCTTCCTGACTGTGGATGCCATGGGACCAGCCACCTCCTGCTCCTGCCGTCATGCCTTCCCGCCACAATGGACTGTGCACCTCAGACTGTGAGCCAGAACCTTCCTCCTTTAAGTTTCTTCTGTCATGTATTCTGTCACAGCCATGAGAAAGTGACAGATATAGTTGTTAGGGAGGCCTCACACAAGGCATCTAATATTCTGAGGACTCGCTAAGCCACTCTGGACACCCTCTATTGACAGGGCCATCCTAGGGCACATGTGGCATCAACTGTTGCTGGGATTATCCTAGGCAATACTGAGGATGTCTGCTGCTCCTAAACTGCTCCCACACAGGGCTCCCACTCTGGCTGATGTCACCCTGGACTGTGACAGACCACACAGGTTGCCAAGTTTAGTTTTTGTGATCAGTAATTTAATAATAATTTGAAAACAATCTGAGCAGCTAATAGAGGTAGGGCTCAGCAGTAGAATATTTCCCCAGAGTTACCTAGAATTGAAGCTACTTCTTTTTTTTCTTTCTTTCTTTCTTGTAGCAGAGACTGACTTCAAACTCCTGACCCCCCCTGTTTCCACTTCTAGAGTGCTGGCATTAGAGACAAGAGTCACCACATCTGGTCCCTGGTTCAGTGTTCAGTGTTAGCACTGAACCCTCCGCCCTGCAGACAAAGCAAGCCTTTGAGGCCACCATAATCATCTCTATTTTCTTGGTTAAGCACTGGGTGCTTAGACTCCTAGCCTGTTCAATAGCTGTTATTGCCCTTTGTAAGATAAGCAAAGCTGAAAGTCATTCACCAGCTCTCTACCGAAGTTGAGGGTTTTTGTTTGTTTTCCCCCTTGCCTGTACAGTGAGTTTCCCATCATAGCGAGACCTAGGTTTTGACAAATCATGATTACATTACACAAGAGCCAGGCAAGTCACTTTCTTGTCTCTCACAAGATTTGCGCTGTTGAAAAAAAAAAAAAAAGTCTTATTCTCATTAGGTAACTTGGAGGTTCATATGGATTTCATGCCTTTCCCTAAAACAATCTATATTTCATTTTGGATCTCTTTGACACCCAAGCTCAAGCTGTTTCCCTACAGTTGAGGTGGAAACTTCTGGGAGGGCACTGGAGCCCACAAGCCTAGGAGAAAAGGCTACAGAGAAGACACAGGGGCTGGGGGTGTGGCTCAGTGGTAGAGCGCTTGCCTAGAATCCCCCAGTGAGGGGCTGGGGTGTGGCTCAGTGGTAGAGCACCTGCCTAGAATCCCCCAGTGAGGGGCTGGAGTGTGGCTCAGTGGTAGAGCCCCTGCCTAGAATCCCCCAGTGAGGGGCTGGAGTGTGACTCAGTGGTAGAGCATCTGCCTAGAATCCCCCAGTGAGGGGCTGGAGTGTGGCTCAGTGGTAGAGCACCTGCCTAGAATCCCCCAGTGAGGGGCTGGGGTGTGGCTCAGTGGTAGAGCACCTGCCTAGAATCCCCCAGTGAGGGACTGGGGTGTGGCTCAGTGGTAGAGCACCTGCCTAGAATCTCCCAGTGAGGGACTGGGGTGTGGCTCAGTGGTAGAGCACCTGCCTAGAATTCCCCAGTGAGGGGCTGGGGTGGGGCTCAGTGGTAGAACCCCTGCCTAGAATCCCCAGTGAGGGGCTGGGGTGTGGCTCAGTGGTAGAGCACCTGCCTAGAATCCCCCAGTGAGAGGCTGGGGTGTGGCTCAGTGGTAGAACCCCTGCCTAGAATCCTCCAGTGAGGGGCTGGGGTGTGGCTCAGTGGTAGAGCCCCTGCCTAGAGTCCCCAGTGAGAGGCTGGGGTGTGGCTCAGTGGTAGAGCACCTGCCTAGAATCCCCCAGTGAGGGGCTGGGGTGTGGCTCAGTGGTAGAGCATCTGCCTAGAATCCCCAGTGAGGGGCTGGGTGTGGCTCAGTGGTAGAGCACCTGCCTAGAATCCCCCAGTGAGGGGCTGGGGTGTGGCTCAGTGGTAGAGCCCCTGCCTAGAATCCCCCAGTGAGGGGCTGGGGTGTGGCTCAGTGGTAGAGCACCTGCCTAGAATCCCCCAGTGAGGGGCTGGGGTGTGGCTCAGTGGTAGAGCACCTGCCTAGAATCCCCCAGTGAGGGGCTGGGGTGTGGCTCAGTGGTAGAACCCCTGCCTAGAATCCCCCAGTGAGGGGCTGGGGTGGGGCTCAGTGGTAGAGCCCCTGCCTAGAGTCCCAGTGAGGGGCTGGGGTGTGGCTCAGTGGTAGAGCCCCTGCCTAGAGTCCCCAGTGAGGGGCTGGGGTGTGGCTCAGTGGTAGAACCCCTGCCTAGAATCCCCCAGTGAGGGGCTGGGGTGTGACTCAGAGGTAGAGCACCTGCCTAGAATCCCCAGTGAGGGGCTGGGGTGTAGCTCAGTGGTAGATCACTGCCTAGAATCCCCCAGTGAGGGGCTGGGGTGTGGCTCAGTGGTAGAGCACCTGCCTAGAATCTCCCAGTGAGGGACTGGGGTGTGGCTCAGTGGTAGAGCACCTGCCTAGAATTCCCCAGTGAGGGGCTGGGGTGTGGCTCAGTGGTAGAACCCCTGCCTAGAATCCCCAGTGAGGGGCTGGGATGTGGCTCAGTGGTAGAGCACCTGCCTAGAATCCCCCAGTGAGGGGCTGGGGTGTGGCTCAGTGGTAGAACCCCTGCCTAGAATCCCCCAGTGAGGGGCTGGGGTGTGGCTCAGTGGCAGAGCCCCTGCCTAGAGTCCCCAGTGAGGGGCTGGGGTGTGGCTCAGTGGTAGAACACCTGCCTAGAATCCCCCAGTGAGGGGCTGGGGTGTGGCTCAGTGGTAGAGCCCCTGCTTAGAGTCCCCAGTGAGGGGCTGGGGTGTGGCTCAGTGGTAGAGCACCTGCCTAGAATCCCCCAGTGAGGGGCTGGGGTGGGGCTCAGTGGTAGAGCCCCTGCCTAGAATCCCCCAGTGAGGGGCTGGGGTGTAGCTCTGTGGTAGAGCACCTGCCTAGAATCCCCAGTGAGGGGCTGGGGTGTGGCTCAGTGGTAGAGCACCTGCCTAGAATCCCCCAGTGAGGGGCTGGGGTGTGGCTCAGTGGTAGAGCACCTGCCTAGAATCCCCCAGTGAGGGGCTGGGGTGTGGCTCAGTGGTAGACCCCTGCCTAGAATCCCCCAGTGAGGGGCTGGGGTGTGGCTCAGTGGTAGAGCACCTGCCTAGAATCCCCCAGTGAGGGGCTGGGGTGTGGCTCAGTGGTAGAGCCCCTGCCTAGAATCCCCCAGTGAGGGGCTGGGGTGTGGCTCAGTGGTAGAGCCCCTGCCTAGAATCCCCAGTGAGGGGCTGGGGTGTGGCTCAGTGGTAGAGCCCTGCCTAGAATCCCCCAGTGAGGGGCTGGGGTGTGGCTCAGTGGTAGAGCCCCTGCCTAGAATCCCCCAGTGAGGGGCTGGGGTGTGGCTCAGTGGTAGAGCCCCTGCCTAGAATCCCCCAGTGAGGGGCTGGGGTGTGGCTCAGTGGTAGAGCCCCTGCCTAGAATCCCCCAGTGAGGGGCTGGGGTGTGGCTCAGTGGTAGAGCACCTGCCTAGAATCCCCCAGTGAGGGGCTGGGGTGTGGCTCAGTGGTCGAGCCCCTGCCTAGAATCCCCCAGTGAGGGGCTGGGGTGTGGCTCAGTGGTAGAGCCCCTGCCTAGAATCCCCCAGTGAGGGGCTGGGGTGTGGCTCAGTGGTAGAGCATCTGCCTAGAATCCCCCAGTGAGGGGCTGGGGTGGGGCTCAGTGGTAGAGTGCCATCTTCTTTTCTTCTCCCCTCTTCTAGGGCCATGTCCTCCTCTGTTCATGAAAGCTAAACTCTGGGCACATTACAACCCCATTTCACAGTCTCAACCTTCCTTCTCTGCTAGATATCCCTAAACACTCAGCCCCAGACTCATGACAATGCTCAGTTTGCTACCCTCTGAGATTAGGGCCTCATGGAGACTATAGTTCCCTCTGAGGTATCTATAGAGTTGGGGTCTCTCATGGAATACTCATCTCATAGTCCTGATGCAAGACCTCATCTTGTTTACATACAGCCTTGCATACAGCATGGGCAGACTGGCTGGCTGCTGGGACCACCTGTGGTACCTGTGATGTCACTATGGTGTACTGGGTTAAAGGTTACCCAGGCACTGTGAACCTGATGGGATCGGGAAGCCCTGGGAAGCATGGCGACTGCGTTAATTACTCCTGAGCGGCTGCCACTCTCTTCATTATGAACACATATTCTAACTAGCACAGTTCTGAATCCTTTTAATTTCACTTAATGGGCTCCAGGACTGCTTAATGTGTCACTAGAGGGGGCTGAAACAGCTAGAAGTGTGGTTCCTTTCTCTCTTCCCAACCAGCAGTAATTAAAAACCTGTAGGATTCGAGGAAAGGTAAAACCCACATTCTACAGTAAGATTTTTTTTTTCTGTCATTTAAGGACCTTGTGTAGCCCAGGCTGGCCTCAAATCCACTATGTAGCTGAGGATGACTCTCAACTCCTGATCCTCTAGTGTCCACTCCCCAGATGAGGGGATTGCACGAGGACACCATCACACCCAGTTTATGTGGTGCTGGGCAGGAGAGGCAGCTCAGTGGTTAGGAGGATCTATTGCTCTTGCAGAGGACCCAAGCTCCTCTGTTCCACCATCTACACCAGGTAGTTCATAACTGCCTACAACTCCAGCTCCAGGGGATCCGATGCCCTCTTCTGGCCTCCATAAGCACTGCACTCATGTGCGCAAATCCACACACCAACACACACAGAGACACATAACTAAGAACTAATAAATAAATGTAGTGATGGACTGGTGAGTGGGATGGCTCAGCAGGTAAAGGCTCTTGCAGTCACCCCTGATGACCTGAGTGTGACCTCTGGGATCCACATAGCAGAAGGAGGGAACTTACTTGAAAAAGTTGTTCTCTGACCTCCACAAGCATTCTGTGGCACCCGTGCACCCTCCATACACAAAATATAATTTGAAATGTAATAATTTTTGAAAGCCTCAGCTTTGAAGGGACAGTGGAGTTGCGGTTTCCAGGTACTGGCCTATCTTCCAGAGCTCTGGGCAAATCAAAAGTCACAGAACCCCACTGAGTCTGAGGGACTGTGAGCACCAAGTGTGTATCATCTCTGTTCTCCTGGGAAAATTTGTGGAGCCAAAAACCAAAGTCCTGGCCCTGTAGCTGCTAGTGGGCACTTAGTGTTGGATCTCCACTGAGTAGAGGAGGGCAACTCCTAGTTCTTTTCTAGAGAAATTAAAAGGCTGTTCCTTGTGTGTGTGTGTGTGTGAGAGAGAGAGAGAGAGGGGGGGAGGGTGTAGGTCAGAGGTCAACCTTTAGTGTTGTTCCTCAGGCACTGTCTGCCTTGTTTTTTGAGGCAGGGTCTCTCCCAGGTCACATAAACTAGGCTGGCTGGCCACTGAGCCTTAAGGACCTGCCTGTCTCTGCCTCCCCAGTGCTGGGATTACAGCACATGCCACAATGTTAGACTTTTTTTTGTTCGTTTGTTTGCATGTGTTCTGGGGACAGAACTTGGGTCCTATGCTCACTCTGAAAGCCCTTTACCCACTGAGCCTTCTCCCCAGCCCCTGCTTTTTACGGTGTTGGGGATAGAATCCAGAGCCTTAGCTATTCTAAGCATATGCTCTACCGAAGCTATGCCCTGGCCCCATGGTGGCTCTTCTTGCTAGACTAAGATTGACTGCGTGTCTGCAAGGATGTGAGCCTTTGCCTCAGGCTGTTAGCAGTGATGAGCAGGGCAGAGACATGTCGCCTCAGCCTCTTTGTAATAACTTCAGAAAAACCTGCTGGCAGTGACTATAGAAGCAGTCTGTATGGAGGACACTGCCATCCCCACCACAGGATGTGAAGAGACTCCAGCCAATTCCTGAGCAGAGACAAGGACAGGAAGAAAGCAATGGGAATCCCCAGATCAGTTTGTCATTTAATCACTTTCCATCAGAATCCCAGAATTTACCCTTTTCTTCTTCCTTCCTTCCTTCCTTCCTTCCTTCCTTCCTTCCTTCCTTCCTTCCTTCCTTCCTTTTCTTTCTCTCTCTCCCTCCCTCCCTCCTTCCCTCCCTTCCTTCCTTCCTTCCTTCCTTCCTTCCTTCCTTCCTTCCTTCCTTCCTTCCTTTCTTTTATATTTTTGCACTTGCTAAAGTGACTGTCAGACTTATAAAATGGCTGTGAAATTTTGGAAAACAAGAACATGAGCAGAGTTGCTAAGTATGAGCCATGTGTGAAGATGTGTGATGATGGGACACAAAGGAACCAGGCAGCTAGCAGAGACACCTGCAGAACCAAGGAAAGCCTGGTCCATGTGTAAGAATTCAATAGCAACTGAGACTCATAACAAGGTGAGAACCTGTTGATGGGTTTGTGGGGTCAAGAGTCAAGAGCCAGGGATTGGGGGTTGGAGGTCAGGGTAGGAAACTGCCTTTCAAATCATCTCAAAGAAGCTCACTTTCTACTGAGCGCTAAGCTCCACTATAGATCATAATGGCACAGAGTGCTTATCAAGCAAGGAGAGGCCCTGGGTTCCATCCCTGGCATGGCATGGCCCAGACTTGATGGTGCGTGCCTATGATGCCAGCACTAGGGAGGTGGAGTCCGGGGGATCTGGAGTCAAGGTCATGCATCCTCAGGTACACAGTGAGTTCCAGGCCAGGCTGGACTAAATGATGCTGTCTCAAATAAATAAATAGGTGTTTCCCTATTACAGAATTGAGCGCATGCAAGTATCATGGATGGGACTCTCCTGCCAAAGTCTTGTTTGGAGCAGGTAGAGCCAGCTCCTGCCTTCTGTGGACTGGATCTTGACAGATCATTTTTCTTCCCAGTTCATAACTGGTGCTCACACATGGATCTCTGTGAAAAGCATCTATAAACTACCTGCTCCCTGAGGTTCACAGAGGTAAACAGTACACATTTGATCAAGAGGAGCCCCAGAGAGAATGCTCGCTCCCCAAGCCCCATGGGAATCCCCAGATCAGTTTGTCATTTAGCTAACCAGACGCCTCAGGTAACTCAGAAAGGAGCTTCCTACATGCTTAGTAAACATGAAGAGGGGTTATGCCAGGCCAGACGCATTCTACAGATTCATTTATGGGCAGATGGGCTGGGAGCCTTGCTGGGAGATGAACCTGAGTTTCCTCCCTATGGCTCACAGATTTCCACACTGTATCACAGTGCTCAAAGGCTAGACTTCAGAGTGGTTGAGTAATATCCTCAAGGTCACACAGTCCGGAAAAAGGCAGGGTCATCACTCAGACTCACAAGTTCACTTACAAAACCACAGCTGGGTCTGTTTCCATAGCAGCCTCTGAGCATTTTAGGGTGACTTGCATGTGATGCTCAGAGGGGAGTTGTAAGAGAGGAATGAGTGAGTAAGATGGCTCAGCAGGTAAAGGTGCTTGCTGCCAAGCCCGATGACCAGAGTTCAATTCCTGGGAGTCACATGATGGAAGGAGAAAACTGACTCACTGGTTGTTTTCTGACCTCCACACCTATGCTGTTGTAGGTGTGCACTTACACTCATGTACACACACACACACACACACACACACACACACACACACACACACAACCGTGAGCTGGATCACTGCAGCCAGGTGACAGACTGTGAGGAGCAGGGAGACCTGCGATGACTGACTGGAAGGGATGCTTCACTGGCTCACTACTTCCTCCTTCCAGAGAATTCTCCCCAGGATAAGATGTGGAGCAAAGGGAGATGAACTGGGACGTGGGACTTCTGTGCATTGCTGGAGGTACAGAAGAGGTGCCTCTGGCGTGGTGGGACTTCTGGGAACACTAAAGTCATTGTGCATGGACAGGCGAGGGCAATGATAACATCTTAGCAACTCCAAGAGAGGGGTGGGGGGCTGGGATGTGGAGTCCTTCAGGGGGGCTGTGCTGAGCCACACGGGGCTGATATATAAGTGCCTCTCCCTTAGTAAAGTGATAAATGCCAGGCAAAAGCAGTTTAAGGTGGGAGGGTTGACTGTGGCTCACACTCTGAGGGTGCACAGTCCATCGTGGCCATGAAGGCGTGGCGGCAGGAGCAGGAAGCAGCTGGTCCCATGGCATCCTCAGTCAGGAAGCAGAGAGAGATGGATGCCGGGGGAGGGCTCAGCTCGCTTTCTCCTTTTTAATCAGTCCAGGACCCCAGCCCATGGGAGAATGCTTCCCACACTTAGGGTGGGTCTTTGCACTTCAATCAACCTCATCTAGACACTCACTCACAGACATGGCCAGAGGCGTGTCTCCTAGGCAATTCTAGATCCTGTCAAGATGACAATCGAGATTAACAATCACTGGTGGCCTGGTTTGAGCTGAGGAGAGTGGGAAGGCCATCTTTGGACCAGCTGGACCTGTCTACTGTCTAAACTCCGGTAGATGACCCGTCTGCTCTAAGCCTGCCTGTTTTCCTCATCACAGCTGCTCCTCTGACCACACAGACTGGCCTAGGCAAGTTTTCTTCCATTCCCACAAGGCCTTGTGATGGCTGAACTTGGTTGGATATGGCATCAACTCAGACCCGCCTCTGGGAAGTCTGTGAAAGCACTTCCAAGAAGTATTAGTAGCACATGATAGACCGTCTTCCAGAGTTGGTAGCACCATCTGCCTACAGCCAATGTATAAAGAGGCCTAAGGGTACAGCTGCTGCCCCGTTGCCCCTTGCTGGCAAATGCATCTGTTTCTCTGCCATTGCTGCCGCCACAGCAGAACCCAGCTTCTTTAGCCTCCCAAGACACATGAAGAGACAGCAGCTTTCCAGGGATCCTCCAGGCATTCGCCCGTGGATGGGGACTGCTAGGACATTCAGCCTTATAGACTGAGTAGCTGACAGATTCTCAGCATGCAGATGGCCACAGCTGGGCTACCCAGCCTGTGTTGTGTAAGCCAATCTAAAAAAACAAAATAAAACAAAACAAAAAAACCAACCAACCAACCAAACAAACAAAAAACCCAAAAAACAAAACAAAAAAAACCCCAAAAAACAAAAACCAGAAAAACAAAAAACAAAAAAAACCTCTTTGAGGTATCCATTCTGTGTCTGTTCCTCTAGAGAAACTCTGACTCCAACAGTCCCTCTGGAGAACCTCATAGCTGAAGCCTTCAGAAAGGATGGGTGTGCCCGGGTGTGCCGAGAGCAAGGATAGCACAGGAGACCTGGCTGGCAGTGTGCCAATCAAGTCCATCCAATGACAAGGCCTACTGGGAGGGCATTGTGGGGGTCAACCTTGACTGCTGTGGTGGTTCAATAAGTTCACAATTGTTTGAACACCTCATCCCCAGTTGGGGATGTAGTGATAGCCATCCCAGCCTTGGCCTGGAAGTTCCAACCCCCACTGAGGCTTCGGTAATGGTCACGCCCACAAGGCGGGGCCGAGGGAGGAAGCGGAAGACCCAGGATCAAGAGGAGAGGTCTCTCTTGGTTCTGGGACCCTGGACGCTGGAGGTAGACCGAGCAGAGTTCTCCAGAGAACACCGCCAGACTGCACCATACCTTTGCCAGACCCTACAACCTACCCCTTCATTTGTAAGTTATCCCACAAAAATAAACCTCCCTTTTAACTATGTGGAGTGGCCTTAATAATTACACCAATAGGGGCATGCTGTTTGGGAGGCCATGGAACCGTTTGGAGACAGGGTCTACCTAGAAGAAGTGGGCTGCTAGAGGATGAACTGTATGGGTTATAGCTTGACCTTGGTTCAAAGCAAGTGCCTAGTTTCCTGGATACAAATGCAATGGGCCACCTTGTGTTCCTGCTGCCAAAACCATGAGCAGCCTCGACCACCATGCTTTCTGCATCATGATGACAGAATTGTAGCCACAATAAATCCTTCCTTTCCATGATGGTAAATATTGTCAACTCTAGTTGTCAATTAGACTAAGTGAGGTGGGAAAACCTCCTTAAATACAGGTGACCCCATCCCATGGCCTGGGTCCTGGATTGAATAAGAAGAAAGTAACCTGAGCACCAGCATGCATCTCTCTCTGCTTCCTGACTGTGGAAGCCATGAGCAGCTGCCCGGCTCCTGCCTCTGCCAGTGCCTCCCCCACCATGACAAACTGCACCCTCAAACACATCAGCTCTTCTTTTCTTCAGTTGTTTATGTCACAGCCATGAGAAAATAAACACACACTCTGGTGAGTTCTTTGGGTCAGGTGTTTGTCTTAGTTACAAGGAAAGTAAGTGATACTGTGTCAATTTGATGAGACTGAGAATTTCCTAGAAGAGTAAAGCTGCCTCTGGGTTTGTGTGCAAGGGTGGACAGATGGACGCAGCCAGCATCATGTTGTAGGCTGGGCTACCTGACAGAACACTGGGGAGGGAGGAGGAAGCCTGTAATGGAAGCCAGATCTTTCACCTCCTCCAAGAAGCCGCTCTAGCCCTCCCCACTTAATGGACGGACACTGGGAACCAAAAGAAATCATTCTTCTTGAGTCTCCAGTGTTCTCATTATGAAGCAAGTCTCTGTTTCCTGCAGCTATCTGATTGATTGTTGCGGCCCTCTTCTGCCTATGAGCTGAGAGACAGAGCTTACCAGCCTCACCAACGAAGACCTCCACGGGCACACTGGCCGGGCTCTCGCCGATGATGTTATAGGCAGTCATGATGACTTCATAGCGCCGGTACTTCTTCAGATCTGCCAGGTCAAACACACAGGGTCAGCTTACAGCTGGACCAGCTTTTGTTCTTAGATCTCCTCTGTGGACCACACCCAGGCAATGGAGACCCCAGGGAGAGGAGTAGCCTGCTCTTTGAAGGACTAGGAAATGCCTCCATCTTGCCTCCTGATGCTGCTGTCAATCAAGTGAGATGACTCCTCCCACCTGTGCCCAGGTAAAGGGCAGCAAAGCATCCAGGACCTGCCCTTCCTTTATCCAGCAGCTCTCCTGGAGAGAGGCACCAGATGAAGACCCAGGCACTTACAAACTCCTCATCCTCCTGCCAAGTGCTGGGTTTGCAGGTGTGCATCGCCATGCCTGCTTATGCCATGCTGGGAATAGAACCCAGGATTTCTCCATGCTAGGCAAGCATTTCTCCACCAGCTGAGCTACAAACTCAGCCCCTGTGGTCAGTATTCAACGTAGAGGGTTTTAGTTCAGAGAGAAAGAAAGTAGACCACTGCCTTTAAAAGAGTTAAGATGGGGGCTGACTCAGCAGTGAAGAGCACTTGCTGTTCTTCCAGAGGACCTGGGTTTGATTTCTAACACCCACATGAGGTTCACAACCATCTGTAACTCCCGTTCCAGGAGACCAATGCCCTCTTCTGGCCTCCTTGAGCACCAGGCACACACGTGGTACACTGACATCCATGTGGGCAAAATACCCGCAAATTGAAAATATATGGTTAAGATGGCAAACATTTTGGCCTGTATATTTCACTATAATTATGAGAGAGAGAGAGAGAGAGAGAGAGAGAGAGAGAGAGAGAGAGAGAGAGAGAAGAAGAAGAAGAAGAAGAAGAAGAAGAAGAAGAAGAAGAAGAAGACAAGAGAAGACAAGAGAAGAGAAGAGAGAGTCACAGGAGAGATTTTGCCTTGTCTGACTTTCCCTTCTGTCCCAGCCAGTTGGGGTGCTACATGGCACTACTGGGAACCCCACCAGCCTTGGTCTCTAGAAGTTTCCCTGATATGTGGGCATGCTGAGACACAACCATCAAGAGTGGAACTCTAGTAGTTGGAGCCACGAATCCAGGCTGGTTTGGCTTGGACTCTGAGAGAGGGATGGGCATCTCTGTACACAGTCACAGGGGCCCAAGGTGCTGTGCACTTACGTGTTAATTCATATGTTGTTAACGTGGAGCTGCTGTTCACGGTCTTGAAGCTGCTTTGGGCTACAAGGGTTAATAGAAGACAGTTAGTACAGAGGGACACTGTGCCTGCAAACCGTGTGTGGGGTGGACATGAGGCACACCGCAAGCTGGATGGGATGCTGTGCTGACTTCCACAGTTCCCCAGGTACTGTAGACTGTGGGCTTCTCATTAGCTCCTGGGAGTTACCATATGTCTACCTAACACATCAAGCAAGACACACCAGCCTGAGACCGGTGGTGGTGGGCTGGCCCTCTGATAGAAGGAAGCGAATATGAGGGCGTTGGCAGCAGTAGAGAGGACAACAGAAAAGACACGGACATGCTTTTATTTTCTTCCTCCAGGCTTTTCTGGTAGGCAGATTTATCCATCTGACTGATGTTTGCAAGCTGTGGGACTCCAGTCTGAAGGGGATGAGAAAGTCATCCATAAGTGTTCCTCAAGCTACAAGCCACCAGGGACAAGTTTGTGTACAGTTGGCATGGGTGACCCTGGTGGAAAGGGTGGGGTGGAGCAGGGACTCTGTTGCACACTGGGTGACTGGACATTAAGTCGCTTCCTGGCCTGATGGAGATGAACTAGGTAGGAAGTGCTGCCCAGGTGTTCTGTCCTGTCTGTCCCTTATCATAGAGAGCAGCCTGCATCTGCCTCTTGAGTGCTGGGATTAAAGTCATGTGCCAACATGCCTAACAAATGGGAATTTTCTATGACACTCTTTAGGGACAATTTCCTTCCGGGGGGTGGGTGGGATAGAGAGGTGGGATCTTCTGCAGTTAAGCTGCCTCTGGCAGTGGTGGGATACAGGCTCAGCAAGATCAGGAGGTCCCCACGCACAGCCATTCTCCACACAATGTGTCCCTGCAGAGCTGGCCCTTCTCTCTTAATTCAGCTTCCAGGTCTTCTGCCTTCACCCATGCCCCGCTGGCTTCACACTACGCTGTCTGCTCCCTCACTGTGCCTGGCTCCTCTATAGTATTTCCTAGCATGCCTTCCAAGGAGCAGACAGATGTGTGAAGCTCACCTGTGAGTTCAGCGCGTAAGGCAGAGGGACTCTTGAGTGTCTTGGCCTCGGGGCCCACGCCCGTCTCCGACTCCAGCTCACGGTAATAGATCCTGTAGCCTTGCAGAAGGCCATTCAGACTCTCATCCCGGGGTGGCTGCAAAGACATTGCACACTCAGCCATTTGGGGATATTACCAGAGTCCGTACGTATAGAAGGCTTAGTAGCCTCCACCCTGGTGTAATTAACCCACCATGAAGAGTCACTATTTCAAGGCTGTGGTTCTTTTTACTAATCATTTTACATATATTTTATTTTATTTTGATGATTATTATGTGTGTATACACACACACACACACACACACACACACACACACACACACACACTCATGTGTTTAGGCATGGATGCACACACATGAGCCATGGTATGGATGTGGAGGTCAGAAGACCATTTCCAGAAGTTGATTTTCTTCTTCTTCTACCATGTTGGTTCTAGGGTTTGAACTCAGTTCATCGGGCCATTCAGGCTCTAGGCCTATGGTCCTTGTTAAAGCAAAGCAGGAGAGCTGTTGAGATGTGTAAGTTGACAAAGTGCCCACCTTACAAACACTAGGACTTGAGTTCAATTCCCAGAACCCACATAAAAAGCTGGGCAGGGTGGTGCGTGCTTGTGATCCTGCACTGGGGAGAAGCAGACAGGGCATTCCAGGGAGCTAACCTAGTCTCCTTGTGACTTCCAGGCCATTGAGAGGCCTGCTCTCAAATATCAGTGTGAACATCTACTAAGGGACACCTGAGGTTGTCCTCTGGCCTCCATGTGTGTATGTGTAAGTGTATGCGAAGGAACTGGCTCTGTGACACTGGACCCCTTCTGAGGTGAGATGGCATGGCAGAAGACAGGGCATGCAGTGGCTTCTTATATACCTGGGCCTGTCTTCCATCTGCATGCTTGTGTGGGCCCAGGGCAGAGCCATGGAGAGATGGAGGGGCTCCAAGCTCTGCACTGTGAGGATTAGTAACAGCCTGCATCTCCTTGTGGCTATGAGAACTTCTGTTCAAG
This sequence comes from Onychomys torridus, assembly GCF_903995425.1. Taxonomy (NCBI): domain Eukaryota; kingdom Metazoa; phylum Chordata; class Mammalia; order Rodentia; family Cricetidae; genus Onychomys; species Onychomys torridus. The sequence continues at coordinate 9,455,553 of NC_050464.1, forward strand.
GAATGGCAAAGAGCCATGGAGGTGGGTGAGAAAGAACTGTGGGGTCCCTGAGGAAACGTTAGCACCTAGAGCAAGGGGAACTGACAGAAATGGTCCCTGAAGAAGAGTCCTCCATGACACATCCCATGGGAGAGATGGTACTCTTCTGCCTAGAGTGGGCAGCCTGATTGAGAAGTGCAGCCCCAGGGTCCTGGGCTGGAACTCATCTAGGTTTTGTGATGTTTTCCACATGGTAGATTTCCAAAATGACCCACAGCCTAAGTCAGGGATCTTGCCAGGAAAGTGCCTCCTCTAAGTCCATAAATGGCCACTCATGGTTCCCTGAACCATGGGCACCAGTCCTGTGGCAATGTGTGGACAAGAAGCCCTTGGCGAGACAAGGGACAGCAAATATTTCCAAGACCCTGGGGCAGCTTTGCCCCTCCCTTCCTAGGCCCCTGACAAAGAACCAGGGAGATGCGTGTCCCTGTCCTGTGGCTCTGACTGCTACACTAGGAGCCTGCTCTTGCAGCTCAGATAACACCATGTGGCCATGCAGAAGGTTCCGTCACAGTCTTCACTCACGCTGGGGGGAGGTGGGGATGGCAAGGCCGGGGCTAGGCAGATGAGATGGTGCTGGGATCTGGGCTGACTCAAATCAGCAAGAAGGGAGGGTGAGTGGGCACATCAAAAGCTGGTTGCTGGGCTCTGCAAGTGCCAGACCCGAATGCTCCCCTCAAGGGTCACCTTCAAAGACTGCTCATCAGTCTGAGATCACACCAGAGGGAGGTGGCTAAAGCCTGGCCAACTCTGCAGAAGATGCATGGGCTGAAGGCAGTTACAGCAGGGGAAGTGGAGAGGACTGGATTCTGTTGTTCACTCAAGATATCAGCCCAACAGGACACTGGGAAAACGGAAATGCCCTTGCTGGGGACATAGTGTGGTTGTGCAGACACACAACCCCAGCCCTAGAGTGTGCCATCTGAGGATTGGGGGAGGAAGTGTGAAAGGTAGAGACATTTCTAGTCAAGTCAGAGGATGGAAATGGGAGAGGCCATGCCCCTCCACCCAGGGGACAACAATGACCAGCATTAAGCTGGGGCCATATTTGCCAGGTGGTATCAGAAGCCCAGAGTATCTGAGTCAAGTTGTGTGCCCTCCCAGCAGGCATCTGCTGTGGTCTGGATCAGTGGCTCCCAGGAAGGGCTGTGTGCTGGAGGCCTCCGCCCCCTGGAGAGGACGTTACACTTCCAGGTCACAGTTCATCCCTGGGGGACTTGCTGCCTCTCTCTCTGACGGGTGCTTAGCATTCGTACACAGCCCAAGACCACCTGCCCAGGAAATGAAGCTGCCCAGGCAGGCTGGACCCTCTTACATCAATTAATAATCAAGACAGTCCTCACAGAGATGCCCACAGACCGACCTGATAAAAACAATCACTCAGTTAGGACTCTTTCCATGTGACTCTGGGCTGTGAATGCTAATGAGGACAGTCCCCAAGCTGAAACCTTTAGGAGTTGGGGCCTAGTGGGAGGAAGTTAGGTATGGGAGTATGGTGCCCTTGAAGGAGACTGTGGGATCCCAGGATCTTCCTGTTTCTCCTTGCTTCCTGGCTATGAGGTGGTTGTTCTGTTCCAATATGCACTTCTCAACAGAGGCTCCAACCAACAAGTCCTTGAGTTTGACTTGGAATTTGCCGGACTGTGAGTGGAATGAACAGCCTTTTTCCTTTCCACATTAATTCTCTCAGATGTTTTGTTAGAGTTCAGGAAAGTGGCTGACATGGGATGGCAGATTCTCCAAAGGCTGCAGTCCAGGCTTGCCCATGGGCAGCTCCTGCAAGGTGGGGACATCATCCATCCATCCAGGGTCTGGGGAGTCTGCAGGGACTCCGGGCCAGCCTGTGTGGAGCACTGCACTGGAGCACTGCACTGGGACATCATGGTCTAGGGTCTGGGGAGTCTGCAGGGACTCCGGGCCAGCCTGTGTGGAGCACTGCACTGGGACATCACCCATCCAGGGCCTGGGGAGTCTGCAGGCACTCCAGGACAACCTGTGGGAGTATTTGCATGGGGATATCACCCATCCAGGGTCTGGGGAGTCTGCAGGGACTCCGGGCCAGCCTGTGTGGAGCACTGCACTGGGACATCATGGTCTAGGGTCTGGGGAGTCTGCAGGGACTCCGGGCCAGCCTGTGTGGAGTACTGCATTGGGTTTAGTTTGCTTTTTATTCCTCCATTTTGGAATCACGGTGGAAGTTAAGTGACAGCCTTGCAAGTCTTTCCAAGTAGTTCCCCGGGACTCATGGGTCCAAAAAGGATGGGCAATTCAGGTTCTGGATTTAAGTCCTGACACTGTGGCCTCCTCATATGCTTCAACTCCCAGGCTATGCCTTGAAGCCTCACTGGTAGGAGTCTGGCCCCAGGCTTGGTCCTCCCAGCCCTCCCAGGCCTAAGCCTAAAGTGCTTAGTCCAGCACATGTCACAGAGCACAAGGCTCTGTCCGCCCTGTGCTCAGGCCCATAGCCCTACAGCACCAGACAGGCCTCGGGCGCTGCCGGTGCTCAGCCGATGCTTGTAGAATTGAGTTGAACATGCTGGAGAGGAGGGGTCTCCTGCACGTCATTCCACCCTGGACTGGCCATCCGTATGGGCAGAAGCTCAGAGGGAGCCGGAAGTCCTTCCTAACTCTGCCTCCCTCTGCCCATCCTCCATCCAAAACCCTATAGCAGACTCAGAGTCTTAGGATGGCTTTTCCAAAGTCCCTGTTCCAATGCAGGTGACACAGTGGCGGTCAGACACCAGACCGTCATCACCCATTGCACAGGAGAACGGTGCCTCCGGAAAGACCCCGAAGGACAGTGCCCTGTGGGGCTGGCAGAATTGACTGGAGGGAGGGACTTGTGTTGGGAGGAGCAGGCCTCTACCATCAGCCTCTGTGGCTCAGGTGGGAGGTAGGCTACAGCTCGCCCCATGCTACAACAGGAACTTAGGATCCAGGGAAGCAAATCGCTCACCTAAGGTCTCATGAGAGCATGAGGAGAAGCTAGGATTGAAATCCGAATTCAGAGGGGCTGCTGAGGTTTCTGGGGTCTCGGCTTACATCCCTTTGACCCCCAAGTCTTGGAGAGTGGTGCAGGGGTTCCCTCTGGGACTAAGTTCCAGTGGTTAGGGACACACACGATCACCATTTCAAGCACAATATTAAACATGTGATGTGTTTGTCAACCTTTCTGCCGCTGTGATAAACCCCCAGTGAGAGCAACTTGGAAGGAGGAGGGGGTTGTTTTGGTGTATGGGTTCAAAGACTTTGGTCCAGAGGTCACTTGGCTCTAGGGTTTCTGGGCCTGTGGTGAGGCCAGTAGAGTGTGGCGGGGGAGCACATGGTCTCTTCACAGTGGACAGGAAGCAGAAGGGGACCCATAGAAAGAGGCAGGCCACCCTCTGTGGGTGATGGTGGGGGAGATACTCTGTAGGTAAGAAGGCTTGCTGCACAAGAGCATCACCACGGCTTCTGGCTGGCCACTATAGCTACAATATCTGTAAGTTCAAGTTCAGTGAGAGACTGTCTCTAAATAAATAAATAACATGGAGAGCCACAGAAGAGGGCACCCAGTGTCCACCTCTGGCCTCTCCATGTGCATTCACAGGCATACACAAGCGGGGACACACACACACACACACACACACACACACACACGGCATGCCCAACAGTTTCTTCCAGTTCTGGGTCCATCAATAGATTAGTTAGAACCCTTATCCAGCTATCTCCCTGAAGCCCCATAACTAGCTACTTATGTCCAGAATCAAGCATGCTACCCATTAGATGTTTGGGGGACACATCATATTTATACCATGGCCTTCAGCAACTTTACAGATGAGTTTTCCCAGGCTGCTTTGTCCTCTGGGGAAGACCTCGCCACTCTGTCAAGTGTGTTGATTTGTCCCTGGGGCACAGCCTCTCTCCACTGCCTTCCCGAATATTCCTGTCAGCCCAGCCCATGGCCCCTCTGAGCAAGAAAAATAAACCCTGGTTCTCAGCTGCCTGTGGCTGAGGATGCATGGTCTTTGTCTTGGCTACCATTACACTCACAGAAGAAAAAGTTCCTTAGCTGACGCAAGAGGGGAACAGGTCTTTCATTTGCCAGCAAGTATCTGGGCATGTCTGTGAGGAAGGTTCTAGACTATGCTGAGGTGGAAAGACCCACCCTAAATGTGGCTGGAACTATTCCATGGGCTGGGGTCCTGAATACAAAGGTGAGCCCCAGCATTCACCTCTCTCTGTTTCCTGACAGTGCACACAATGCGACCTGGTGTCCAGGACCCTGCTGTCATGCCACCTCACCACGACCCGCCGCGCACTAGAACTGTGAGCCAGAAGGTGTTCTGTCCCAGCAAGGAGCAAAACAACGACAACACCTGCCTTGTGGTGTCAGGGCATGTGTGGGACTGGTGCAGAGTGGCTCATGGGGACAGTCAATGCTGTCATCCTCAGTTCAGAAGCCTCCACCCTGGGATGAGCAGAACTCACTGCAAAAGTAACACACATTCACATCCTAGGACACTGCTAAAGGTGAAGCCTGATTGTCCCCCTAGGAGGCCTGAAGCCCAGAAGTCCACTGTGGGGAAGGCATTGATGAGGGCCACAGTCTTCAAACTACAGCCCATGTTTGTGTATATACATATACATTATATATATATATATATTATCAGCAAATTGCTAAAAAACAAAACAAAACAAAAAGTTACAGGTGAGACGCTTCCTGGGGAAAAGAATCTATTTTTAGATGCAGCTCTGCTTTCTTCAGTCCAGTCTCTGATTTCCTAAATTACTCATCATTTTAATTGTGTTTCAACTGCCTGCTGGTTGACAGGCATTTATTTCTACAATACACTGGACTGGCCACCTCTTGCTCTGGGCTTTTTGAAGTCCGTTTGTTCTATTGGGCACTGGAGGGCACAGCTGATGAGCACATATGCCAAGTTCCTTTGGTGTGGCTCACTGTCACTTCATAGGCTGTCCAGCAGCCACGGAAGACACTTGACACCTGGGCTGTTACCGACTGGGACCGGCCACAGCTCGGCGCCATAGCAACTTTATTCAGGGGGGATGGTGCGCCCCGCCCGGAGCACTGGCTGCCTCTGTGGAAAAGATGTGTACCTCATTATTGGCAGGCCAGCTGCCACATCTACAAATAAAACACTAATTTTCTAGCAGAGTTTGGCACAGTGGGAATGGAGGCAGTACAGAAAGGCAGGGACATGATGGGGTGAGAAGAGCCTGGTTGAGGTCTTTCACTAGCTGAGAATCAAGTCAGACACATTTGCCTAAGGCCCTTCCCCCCTCACAGATGTAACCTGCAGTTTCCCAGGAATCTCACTAGAAACCCCATTGACAGTAAAAAACAACAACAACAACAACAAAAAAAAAACAAGCCCTAATCCCCCTGCACAGCCTTGGAAGCTCATTTTCACACTATCAGATTATATATGACCCAACCCAAGGCATCTCTGGAGCCCCTTATGGTCTCAATTATCAAAAAGGGGGACAGAGGCAAGGAAGGGGAGGCCCCTTAGGAACCCACTAAGCAATGCAATTCCAGAAGCTTCCAAAATGGAGTCACAGAAAAGATCCTGAAGTGGGACCTTCTCTGGGAAGCTGTGTGGCCCCCACTTGGTTCAGACATCACAGACAATTCAGAGCAGAGGCCTAAGAGTGTCAGATGGAGCCACTAGGAAGGAAAAGAGGGACAGGGACCGGCAACTGGAGGAGCCACCTAACACCCAGGGTCCTCATCACCCCGTGCACTGTTGTCTCTTGGTACCTAAGTGGTAGGTTGTGTCTTACATTAGGTACTTTCCTCTTTGCTGAGACAAAGTGTCCGTCAAGAAGCAGGTGAAGGGGGTAGGGAGGGTTTATCAAGGTTTCAACCCATCATGGTGGGGAAGGCATGGTAACAAGAGCGTGAAGCGGCTGGTTACACAGCGCCCACAGTCAGGACGCCGAGAGAGATGGATGCTGGGACTCAGATCACTTTCTCCTTGTTGTTCAGTCTGGGACCCCAGCACACGGCATGATACTGCTCACCATTAGGGACCATTTTCCTTCCCATCTCACTTATCCTGATCTAGAAATGTCTACGCAGACATGCTACAGATCTGATTCCTATGTGATTTTAAATTAAACAAACAAACAAACAACTAAATAGATGAATAAATAAAATGTGGAATCAGGCATCACCATGCCTGAGAACCTGGGGACTAGCTGACAGCTAGTATTAATTCTCATGGATTCTATGAAGCACAAACGTATGTTCAACCTACTGGAATTTGACACTGTCACCTACTGGAGGGACAGAGAAGAGGCCTTTAGTAGCAAAGGTCTCTGCTGACAGTATAACATCTTCCCTTCACCAACAGAGTCACCACCCAGTGACAGGTGCCTTTCAAGGCGACAAAAGATAGATATTTCCAAATGTCTCCCTGCCCAGAGGGCCTTGCTCATTCATTGCCTATGAGAGGTGAGTCCTGACCCTGGCCTTCCACCTTCAGAGATAAGCCCCTGCCACCCAGCAGGTTCCCACGCCCCCAGCCGGGGCCATGCAAATAGTTCTTTTAGACTGAGTTTTTCGGATGACCTGTAATTCACTGGAACTGAGATATTTCAGTAAGTCTTCCCTTCCTCTCCCGCCCCATGTTAATTTGTCACATACTGGAAGTCTGACCAACACAGAGCCACCGAGGTACTTGTATCTCTGCATTCATACTGGCCCCTGCCATTCTCCCTGGGCAACACCATCAACCTCAAGGAAGAGTCTCATGCCACCTAGTCCACCCTCTCCATCCCCAGCTCACAGCAGCCCAACTTGGGCAGACCAGGCCTTCCAGGGGCCGTCTGCACACAGCCCACAGTATCTGCCCTCCTTTAAGGCCTCTCTGGAGTCTCCCGCGTGGGCCAGAAGCCCTGCTTCTTTTCTCATCCCTGTGCTCTGTGAGCTCATTGGTGTGAGGATAGGTTGCAGCCCTGCAGCCCTGAGCACCCGTTTGCTCTGTGCTGGGTCGGGAGCAGCCCCAGCCCTGGGCCAGCCCTCTCCTGAAGGTTCCCGCTATTATTCTCAGCTGGGGGCTCTGGAGCTTATAGTCAGTACTTGGCATGAGTGTGGCTTATGTGCAAACTCTGTACAGTTGTCCTGGTTGACTGACCCAGGAAGCGAAGGTGTGCTTCAGAAATAGGTGAGGTTCCCCTGGCTCTTACCTGCCACTGGATCAGAACGGAGGATGTGGTGTGCGGTGTGGCTGAGACAGACCCTGGAGGCTCTCCTGGAACTGCAGCCGAGGGAAGAAAGCAGTTAGAACAGTTCTGTCGGGTGTCGGATGCCCTTCAGTTGGGGTGCCTTTCCTCCCTTTGGGTACCTTCACATTCATCTGCCTAATGTAACAAGGATGGCTCTCACGTGGCAGCCCCCCTTTAACCCCACTGTGGCATATAGGTGAGTCAGAATCTCCTAAGACCCTTCCTAGGTTTCTAAATCTTTGGGAATGGGAGTCACACAGCATTTTCTAAGACCGTAGGTGACAGTGGTTCCCCGTGAGCAGGCCAGGTGGTTACAGTGAGGTCACCGTGCTCTTAGTCTGAAACACCAATGTGACTGTTGGTAGAGATGAGACTGCTGAGGGCCAGCCAGCAGGCAAAGCCAGGAAGCTGCTCTGGTCCCTGGAAGGACAAGGCTGGTCTGAGCCCTGTCATGGACAAGCCTCCTTTAGGATCAAAGCAGAAGCCTTGCCATGTATCAGCTGCTGAAGGCCTTTCTACACTCTCAAGGTCACATGGTCCCTCTTGTGTACTAAACTGACCTCTCTGTGCCCCCTGGCTGTACCTGTGAGGCAATAAGAGCCTTTTCAATAAGGGCTTATGGAGGGGGACAGGACTGGACATGTTCCATCACCCACACGTGTACCAGGCTCTGTCTACTTTATATCCCGGGTTGGTCCCCAACTGATTCTCCTATGAATCCTCCAGGCCCCCTCTCTGTCCTCAGTCACACAGATGGACCCCCGTGTCACCCTCTAGACCAGGGGTTCTCAACCTGTGGATCATGACCCTTTTGTGGGTCAATCAACCCTTTCACAGGGGTCCCCTAAAACCATTGGAAAACATAGATATTTACAATTACAGTAGCAAAAGTACAGTTACAAAGTAGCAATGAACTTATAATTTCACGGTTGGGGTCACCATGACATGAGGAACTGTATTAAAGGGTCACAGCATCAGGAAGGTTGGGAACCACTGGTCTAAACCTTCTAGTGGTCTGTTGTCAATGTGGACCTCTATCCAGCCCAACAACCCTGTGCAGTCGATAAATATCAGCCTACTAAGAAAATGTAGGGGCTAGAGAGATGGCTCAGAGGTTAAGAAACAGACTACTCTTCCAGAGGACCCAGGTTCAATTCCCAGCACCCACATGGTAGCTCTCAACTATCTGAAACTCTAGCACCTTCACACAGACATACATGCAATGCATGCAGAACACCAATGCACATAAAATAAATAAATCTAAAAACAAGCAAACAAACAACAACAAAAACCCATCTTGCCCAACAGAGTTGCTGTTCTGAGTGCTGAGCCCACATACAAAGGCTTGAAGCTCTCACAGCTGCCATTAAAAAGAATAAATAAATAAATAAATAAAATGTGGAATCAGGCATCACCATGCTTGAGATCCTGGGGACTTGGAAGGCACAGGGAGAGGATTACAAGCTCAAAAGTTTAATACTACTTTATCAGAGAAGGATGTCAGAAATGTGTGAAGGTGATGAGTCAATATTCAGCAATCAGGGCTGGGTGTGGGTTAGTGGTAGAGCAACTGCCTAGAACCCCCCAGTGAAGGGCTGGGGTGTGGCTCAGTAGTGGAGCACCTGCCTAGAATCCCCCAGTGAGGGGCTGGGGTGTGGCTCAGTGGTAGAGCACCTGCCTAGAATCCCCCAGTGAGGAGCTGGGGTGTGGCTCAGTGGTAGAGCAACTTCCTAGAATCCCCCAGTGAGGGGCTGGGGTGTGGCTCAGTGGTAGAGCAACTTCCTAGAATCCCCCAGTGAGGGGCTGGAGTGTGGCTCAGTGGTAGAGCACCTGCCTAGAATCCCCCAGTGAGGGGCTGGGGTGTGGCTCAGTGGTAGAGCACCTGCCTAGAATCCCCCAGTGAGGGGCTGGGGGTGTGGCTCAGTGGTAGAGCACTTGCCTAGAATCCCTGAGCAAGGGTTGAGGTGAGCACCTGCAAGGCCTGGGGCTCCATCCCTAGCACAGGAAGTAGGAAGTGTTAATCAGTCATCAAAGGCCCCCTCTTTTCCAGCTAGGCTAGGGTTGGTCTAGCCAGTCAATCTCCACCTCACAGAGGGAGACAAAGGGCCACAAACACAATGCAAATCCACCCACAAAGGGAAATTGCAAGTCTCAGACAAGGAAGATGATGAGATAGGGGCCTCAAAAGCCGCATTTGAATATCAAAGGGTTGAGAAGGGGCCTGGGGAGCCTGGAGAGTTCCTTGAATAGCTTTTTTGAAATGGCCCATTCCCTGAGGTCGCTGGGAGCCTGTCAGGATCGGAGCTCTCTGTTTGTCAGAGATAACTCAACAAAGACAGCAGCTTGCTGGGTGTCTGGTTCTTTCTTCTAAGAATTAGTATACCATTGCAAATATTCCCTCCATTGTGTCTGATGCAAGATAAAAATGAGGGTTTTTTTTTCAGTTTTCATTCGCTGCTGACTTTTTGCCCTTGTTCCATACCCCTTTGGTGTGTTTGTATATGGAGGGTCTGTCTATGCATGTGCGTACATGTTTATGCCCCTTGCTGGTCTTTGGGGGAGCATGTGAAGGCTGGAAGTTAAAGTTGGATATCTTTCTGCTATTTTCTACCTTAGTTTTGAGGGGCTCTGGTTGAATATCAAGATTCCCCACTTTGGCTAGACTGGCTAGCTAGCTAAACCCTAGGATCCACAGCTGGGATTACAAGCATTGCTGGGTTTTTTACCCAGGTGCTGGAGATTTGAACTCAGGTCCTCATGCTTGAGCAACAAGGATGCTACCCACTGAGCCCTCACTTTTAAGTGAGTTCATTGATAGACTTTCTCTCTCCACATATCCTTAGCAGTGAATGGAAGGGTTTTGCTTCTGAGTGGTCTCCCAACTCTCCCGCCAGGCACCTTGGACCACCCAGCTTCCTGCACAACATCAGTTTCTCCCTGAGCTCTGCTGCTTCTGAGCCCAGACAGCTGCTTGGGGGTCTCATCACCTTTCGGGAGACACAGGCACAGGATCCATTTCTCCAGGGATTCGGGGAAGCTAGAGTCCCTCTCATCAGGTACCAGACCGGTGGACCCAGCCACAGTGGGGATGCTGGGTTGGCAGCAAAAGTCTGTTGACTTAAATTCACAGTGGGGTATGGGGGGGGGGAGCTGCATCTACATTAACCATTCTTCAAGGCTGATCAAGAGCCCGTTAGGACTGTAGGTCTCCATCAGATCATGGAGAGTTGGAACATTGCAGGTTGAGAGCTGAGCTGTCTTGGGCCATCTTAGTTCCTAAATAACCACCTACTGACTGACGCTGTGTGCAAGCTAACCCCCTCATGACTTAAGTCCTTTTGGAATGTACAAACAGACCTCTGGCTTCACCCACTCAAAGGCTAAAAAGTATCACCAGGGAAATCTGAGGCCTAAAGTGGAGATTGCTGGAATTTGCCTGCTTGGCGTTCCCACCAATGTATTCAAAATGGTTCTTGATTTAAAATGTCCTTTGTCCTGCTACTATAAAAACTGCGTGGGATTTGTTAACATGTTGGAACATGGCAGTATTGGGGGTGACCTGAATCCGTGTTCCCCTGGACCATGATCACTCATAGTTGGCTCCCAAGTAAAGCATCTCCCATTCCTGTTGAGGTGAGACCTGGCTCTTTTTTTTTGTTCGTTGCATTTATTTTTATTCCAGCATCTGAGTATGGCTGGGAAGCTGAAAATGGCTCACTTCCACCCCTGGGCTAGTCCCCGAGGTGCCCTGAAACTTTGTGTGGTGGAAGTTAAACTTCTAGGCTCTGAGAAGTATGTGCATGGTGGGGGGTGAGGGTCGGGGTGGGGGAAAGACACATGATGTGGGGTCACAGGGCCAGGCAGCCGGGACCTGGCCCATTTGGAAACCATCTCACTGGAGCGTTAAATGGAAGAAACAGAGCTTTCTGGGAGTAACCGCAAAGCCCTGGTGGCTGAACTAAGTGCCCGGGCTTTGAGGCTGAGCTGGGGGTTGCTCCGTATTCATCTTCTCCCATTGTACTTGTCAGGTGATGGCTGTGTCTGCTAGAGCCATCTCCCCCAGCTTCACTGCACACCCCCACACACACACACGTGAGCAGGTCACCCACATGACAGTGTATCTTCAGGTCCAGTGCCTCTGAGGTCAGAAGTGGGTGAAGAAACCACCTGGTGCTTGGGGGGGTGGTGTCTGAAACTGCTTGGACCCAGCTTCCCTGCCGACATTTATTTTTAACGACCCCCATTAATTATTCAATTTCTGATGGAGGAAGGTTTTGGAAGCCAATCAGAGGGAGTTCCATTTCATCTGGAAGCTCTCTGGGGGACCTTGATTTATGAGCACGGGGTGTGTAGGGACACCCCAGGCTGTCAGTTACTAATGGACTTCTGCTGCTTGTCACCCTCCCTGGTGACCTCTCCTCTCTGCTCAAGACTGGAGCAGGGTCTCTTTCTGGGAGGAAGGTGCCCTCCGGTCTCAGCAGAGCAGTGGGGAGTGGTTGCACTGGGCTGGCTTTTGCTCACCGTCTTGCAGGGTGGTCACGGCCTCTGTTTCTGCACTGAAGTCACTGTCCCCGATGTCATTGGTGGCCTTCAGGCGTAGTTTGTAGGAGGTGAAAGGTCTCAGCCTGCAATGGAAAGACACCAGTGGCTTCTTGTCTCTGTAATGATGTAATCATGGTGGGGAGAGGGTAGACAGTTGGAACCTGAGAAGTTGGGTCACCTGCCACCACTGGTTGTTGGGACAGAACCACCATTCCCTGGATATAGCTACTCGGGCCTTTCAAGGTCCCCTAGACTGCCATGATGTCCAAGGAGAGATGGTTTCTCCAAGGGAGACATCAGTTGAGAAAATCTTGTCCAGAGGACATTCGATTCCTCTTTAATAAGATGCTACACAGTAAAATTACTGCTTGCCTAGCCCAAGGATGGAGGGGTAGAGCCTGGGGTGGGGCTCTAGGGAAGAATTGATTAGATCTGTCTTCCAGCTCTCACGTATCCATAGCAAAGCGGCCAGCCTCCTTGAATTCACCCATGTCTCTGCCTCACCCATGTCTCTGCCTCACCCATGTCTCTGCCCCACCCCAGCCAGGCATGACCATAGGAGCCTTCTCCCATCTGGTGCTGAGCCCATGCCACACCAAGGGCGAGCATGCCCAGTCCAGCTTGCACTAGGGACAAGTCCTCAGGCAGATCATCAGGGCACCACTTCACAGGCAGGAAATGGAACAGCAGGGAAATGGTAGCTTCCAAGATGGGCTCTGTTCTTTAGAAAACCCATAATCAGTTTCAGTTCCCAGGGGGTGGGAAGCGGGGTGGGGGGGCAGAGAAAGAAAGAAAAAGACAAGAAAAGAAAAAGCCAGTCTACATGGCTGCTTGGCTGCTTAGAATTTCTAGAATGTTGCATATTGGGAGCGAGCTATCTTGGGTTCCCATTAGCCCTCTAAACAGCCATTTATACCCACCTCTGTGTCTGCTCTAACATCTATGTGACTTTCAGGCAAATCCTTTCAGAAGGTACAAGGGAACCTCTGGCCAAGAATGTCCCCAGACAGCACCTGAAGCTGTACAGAGATTCCCCCACTCTGCTGTGACCCGCCTACCTGTGGTTTCTACCAGTGTATCCTCCATCGCCCTGACGGAGGACTTTCTTTGTTGTTACTGTAAAAACTCCATGAACCGGTTACCACACTGGAACATGGCATTTGGGGTAGCCTGGATCTGTATTTCTAGACTATGGACACTTGTATTCGACTCCAGAATAAATTCTCCTACCCCTTGAGGAGAGAACTGTGTTTTTACATAGACTCCATGATCAGCACTTGTGTGCTCCTTTTCCTCTAGATACAGTGGATGATAGCGTTTCTCTAAAGCCTGAAGGGACGCATGACTAAAAGCCCTGGGAGCAGTCTGGCCTTGTCAATACCTAGAACACTATAGGCCTGGCCTTGCCAGCAGCAACCAGGAGAATCTGGTCTTGGTTGGATTAACTCAGCTTAACTGAGAAGTCCCCTGAAGGCCCACTGCCTAGAAGGATCTTTGCTGTCGTTTCTGGGGACAGCTTTTGTTCAGCTCGAACAAACCGCATCCACCTGTTCTGGGCTTCCCAGAAGCTACTGTGTCTAGTCTCCGGGATAAACGCCTGCTTGTCCCCTGTCACTTCCCAGAGCAGCCCACACACTTGAGTTAACTACCCACTTCTTTCCGGTGTTGAAGGCAGAATGGGGTTCCTAAAAACATGGGCTCTGACGTATACCTTCCAGTTTCTCAGTCCCAGCCCTGCTTTGAGGACACTTCCTCATCTGGGCTGCTAATAGATGGACATCAAGAAGCTGTCCCGAGAATCACATCAGATGAGGCACTTGGGAGAGTCTGTGTTAAGTCTCACTTAAAAGAGCTGGAACGGGGCTGGGGTGATGGCTCAGTGGGTAAGAGCGATTTTGTGCAAGCATGGAGAGGATCTGAGTTCAAATCCCTAATACCACATGGCTTATGGCTCGTTCTCTGTGTGTGTGTGTGTGTGTGTGTGTGTGTCCCCAGTGCTGGGGGGAAGGAGAAGTTGGAGACAGGATGATTGCCAGGGGGTAGGGGTGGGGGTGGGGGTGGGGGTGGGGAAGCTTACTCCCTGCCAGACTAGCTCCAGGTTCAGTAAGCGACCCTGTCTCAATGGAATAAGACAGAGAGTGACAGATGTCATCCTCATCTAACCCATGTGTGATTGTATCTATATACACATGTGTACACATCTCCCCCCTACATACATGCACAGCTGTTATCATTATTATTTTTCAGGTATTATCTTAAAAAGCTAAAGAAAGCGTTCATCACATGGTAACTGTCTCGAATGTCCTATTGCCCTGTTCCTGTCCTCTCTTGCTTCCTTTTTTCTTTTCTGAGTCTGAAGTAAGAGTGGCTATGACCTTACTATGTACCTGAGAGGGCAGTGAATTCCTGATCTTCCCGTCTCTCTCTCTCAAGGACCAGGATTGCAGGCACTTGCTACCTCATCTACGTGGTGCTGGGGATGGAACCCAGGGCTGTGTGCATGCTCGGCAAGCACACACTCTGCACACTGAGCCGCATTGTTGACCTTCCTGTGTCTTCTTCATCATGGCCACACTGTCACTCTACATCCCTAAAGACAGGGGCCGGGGTGGCCTGAGGGGGTCCTGCCGCTCTAGCATGAAGAACTATGCTGGGCACCTGGAGATGTTCCTATCACTTTGCTGAAGAAATGAATACATTATGGCGACGATGATGTTCCAAATCCTCTTGGGAAGGCCGAAGAAGAGGACACTGGTCACATGCTGCAATCTGGCCTGCCCGGCAAGCTGTGCCCACTATGCACTAGTGGCTGACTGTGATGGGGTAACCAGCCACTTTCTGACTGGATTGGAGGTCTGCTCCCCAAGGGGGAGTTCCATGCCTGATACCACAATCCTGTTTGAAAGCCCATAGCTGAGGAGGTCCTAGGCCCTAGGAGAGAATAGACTATTGTTATTTTCCTAAATGGTCATGCTCTCCAAGTGTCTCCTAAATATTTGTGTTTATACCCACAGACTTTGGCCAGAGAAGGTTCTTTTTATCTATCTGTCTGTCTGTCTGTCTATCTATCTATCTGTCTATCTGCAGCGGGCAGCAGCAATAGAGGGTAGGGAATAACTTGTTAAGTTCTGCAAATAAAAGACTGAGTGCTCAGCTCTACCGACATGGACATCTCTATCAGCCACCTCCCCGAGGGCCCCGGGCACACCGTGAGAGAGGAGGCAGGAAGCACACAGGAGCTGGAGGACGGGGAGCAATGCTATGAAAGGCTGGATGGCGGTCACATGCACAAACTCACAGCAGCTGGGATTATCCGCACAGGACCAAGCCAGCCAAAATGCAGGTTTAGATGGGGTCGATGAGCTCCAAGCTTCACCCATCCTTTACTACAGAGTTTTTGGCAGTAGACAGTTGCTGGGTGTCGGGGTAGGGGAGGATCGAATATTTATTTATTTATTTATTTATTTATTTATCTATTTATTTAATGTATATGTGTGTGCGTCTGCGTGAGTTTATGTGTACCATGTACATACAGGAGCTCTGGAAACCAGCCCTGAGAACTAGAGTTACGGGCAGTTGAGAGCCACCTGATGTGGGTGCTGGGAACTGAACCTGGGTCTTCTGTAAGAGCAGTAAGTATTCTTAGCCATGGAGCCATCTCTTCAGCCCCAAGATTTATTTACTTTTAATATTATGTATATGTGTATGGGCCTGAGTGTATATATGTGCACCACATATATACATATGTCTTGGAAGCCAGAAGAGGGTGTTGAATCCCTTGGAGAGGATTGTTCTTTTTTGAGAATGTGGCCACCAGTTGGATTCCCACATTCCAGTGGATGGCCCCACATCCACGCACATAGGGACAGCTCCAATTGGACTTAGTGGGAGATCTCTCTCTCTCTCTCTCTCTCTCTCTCTCTCTCTCTCTCTCCACACACACACACACACATACACACACACACACACACACACACACACACACACACACACACACACGTCAAAGGGATGTGTTATGGGGGATATTGAGGGAGTTGAAGGGGTAGACATGATCACATATCCTTGTATATATGCACAAAATTATCAAGAATAAAGAAAAAAAAACTTCAAAGTAAAATTAGGTATAAAAACAGAAAAAGCAGCCAGGCAGTGTGGCGCATGCCTTTAATCCCAGCACTCGAGAGGCAGAGGCAGGCAGATCTCTGCAAGTTTGAGGCCAGCCTGGGCTACAGAATGAGTTCCAGGAAAGGCGCAAAGCTACACAGAGAAACCCTGTCTTGGAAAAAAACAAAAAAACAAAAAAAAAACCAGCAGGACACATGCCCTACATGTAGACTGGAGAGAGCTGAGACCACAATCAGCAGCACACGGAGTAAGAATCTTCTGTCCCTTGAGAGGTCCACAAGGCATGCTCCCAAAGGACGCTTTCTCCATTGCCGTACCTGTGTTGGGAGCCGTGTGCAGTAAGTGATACCCTGGCAGGTGGCTGGACGGACCAGACCATCTTAGAGACAAATGAGGCTGAATGCGAAGGAGGGCAGGAAACAGAAGCCTGCAGTAGGCCAGGATCTACCAGGACTACATTCACCAAGGATGCCTGGAGTACAGGCAGCTTAAACACAGGGTGTCCAGGGAGCCAAGCCTGGCCCTAAGCTAACTTCACTATGTGCAAATGCCTCTGGCCCCGTCCACTCCTGCAGATCTTGCCTCTGACCATAGCTGCGCCCCTCCCCACCCCCCATTCCTCTTGCCTCTGTCAACCCATGCCTCCATCCCACCAGGGTCCATCCTGCATCCAGGCCAATCTCAAGGCCTCTCTGATAAAGGACAAAAAGATCTGTCCATCGAATTCCCCCACACCCTTCTCTACTCTTCCAGGACAACCTAACCCTCCACTGTGGGGCTGGCCAAGCAGAATTCAAATTTCGCTCTGTCATTACCAACCAGGGTGAGTCGTTTGATTTTTACGATCTCATTTTGTTCGCCTGTGAAAATGGAGCTCAGAGCCCCTGAGATCACTTGTGAACACTGAATCATCATCAGGGATCTAACGATGTTGGCACACAGCAGACAATGAAAAAATGCTCTTCTGGAAGGTTGTCTTGCCCTGCCTCTCTGGGTGAGATGAAGTTCCTCCACACTGCGGGCAGCTCCCACCGGCCCTTTGCACATTCCGCACACCTCACCTTCCAAACTCGGACAGTGCACAGGCTGAAGGCACAATTTTGAGATAACACTGTTACCTCAGCTCTTACTCCTAAGTATCCAAGATTCAGACTTCACAGCAAAGGGCCCTTGCGAAACTCTATTCACACCTGCTGCTCTGCATACTCAGGAGCCAGGTTCACACAATCCGGCGTGTACCAGTCCTGTGGATGCGCACATGTGAGTTTTATCTCCACTGCCAAAGTCTTTTGGAAAGAGTTGTGGGGATGGGCAAGACACAGCCTGCAGCTCAGGGTCCCTCCTTCAGGGCTAAATTCTAGGTCTTGGAAAGATAAGTAGACCTGCATATTCATTGGTTCATTTTCATTAAAATGTAAGTTGTGTGGGTTCTGAACATTCTGAACATCGCTGCTTTTACCTAGTTATCTATAAGGCATTGAAACTACCTTTTAAGTATTCTGCTAGGCCTGATGTTGTACATTGGGGATCTACTCAAGATGTTGAGGCAGGAGGATCAAATGTCAAGGCTTGTCTGCATGGAATAGTTATTGTCAAACCCAAACATACCTGGAAAGAGAGAGTCAAAATGGAGGCACTGTCTCCATCATATTGGCCTGTGAACATGGAATAGGGCATTTTCTTTGTTGCTACTTGATGTAAGAGGGTCCAGTCCACTGTGGCCAGTACCTTCCCTGAGCAGGTGGGCCTGAAGAAAGGTAGCTAAGCAAGTCAGGGAAGCTAGCCAGTAAGGACTGTTCCTCCATAATTCCTGACTTCCCTTGATGATAGACTATAACCTGTAAGCTAAAGCAAATATTTCCCTTCAAAGTCTGTTCTAGTCAGTATTTTATCCTTGCAACAGAAACCAAACTAGAACACTGAGCTACAGAGTAACTTAAGTTAAAGGGAAGCCTGGACCACCTGTGGGATTCTGTCTCAAAAAGTATAAAGGAGGCAGGGTGTAGCTCATTGGCACAGTGCTTGCCTAGAATCCCCAGTGATGGTCTGGGGCCATGGCTCAGTGGTAGAGCCCCTGCCTAGAATCCCCCAGTGAGGGGTTGGGGTGTGGCTCAGTGGTAGAGCACCTGCCTAGAATCCCCCAGTGAGGGGCAGGGGTGTGGCTCAGTAGTGGAGCACCTGCCCAGAATCCTCCAGCTAGGGGCTGATTAATACACAAGGTGCTGGGTTGCATCCCAAATAGGACACACATGGACGGACACACACACACACACACACACACACACACACACACACACACACACTTGTTATTTGCATCATGAAGAACAAAGACCTTGGAACCCATGTGTAATACCCCTGGACTTGCACGTCAGCACTGTTACAGTTCTACAGAGGAAGAAATGAAGCTTCACATGGACCAAGGGCCAGCAAACTTGTTTGTAAACTGCTTTTTATGTGGCCGTTCCTTCCCTTTGGACACAATGCTTTCTGACTGGCTGCACTGTGCCTATTCAAGTGGTTGCTCCACGGAAGAGGGGAGCCCTAACTCCGGTACGTAGCCCTTCTGTAGTCCCTAGTCTCTGTCCCTTCCTAAAGCCCCTGTGTCACCTCCTTTCTTCTAGGTGTCCCATTTCTCTGGGAGGCTACTCTGTTAGGGTAATGACTGGTCCTATTAGGCAGGCGCTAACTCCTGGAGAGACTAGCCAACAAGGCCCCCAAAAATAGGACATAAGAAAAATAGGTCGGCCTGCTCTGGACTCTGGAACAGGATGTAAAGATAGCAGCAGTGGTTGACTCCAGACAGGCCAGCTCAGGGCTCCCAAACAGCAAGCAAAGAAAATAGTCAGGTCAAAGCAGCTCCTGGGAGACTCATTCCCTGGCCAGCATGTGTAGAGTACTGCTGCCCTTTCTCCTAGGGAGCCTTTCAACTTTAAGAGCATTTAAACCCCTGTACATATATATTTCTGGATTTTATGCACTTATCACAGACTGAATTCTGGGTAAAGCATGCTTCCATAACATTCCTGGAATCCCCAGCCTGGGGAAGTCACAGAGAAGGGCAGAAAAGAAAGAGAGGTATGAAGCCCATGCTAGACAAGAGGGTTGGTGCTGCTCAGCGTGGTCCTAGGAATATACTCCTGCTTCCATGCTTGCTCTGATTTAACCCCACTGAGCCACTACCCCATCCTGTCTGAATCCCCTTTCCAAGGCCACCCCCGAAGCCGAGTCTAGGGGAAACTGGAGCCCCTTTCTTAGGACCCAGGCCCACCTCTCAAATGCAGTGATCACTCTGAAAAGGCTAGATCCTACACCCCAGGCAGTTAGACTTAGGTGCTCTGAGTCTTTCTATGGTCTGGAGCATTAAAACCTTTCTGTGTCGCCCCCAGTCTAGGACCCTAACCAATGCCTGGATCCGCCATGCTCTTTGTCACATGTTTTGTTGAACCAAATCACGTGATATGAAACTTCCTGCCAGCTCCCTGATGAAGGCTGCTCTCTGAAGAGTCTCTTTTGCACCCTACCTCTGCCATCCCTTACCAGGCTGTATTCTTTCCCACTCTTTCTCTACACACACACACACACACACACACACACACACACACACCACCCATCTTTCTTTCTTTCTTTCTTTCTTTCTTTCTTTCTTTCTTTCTTTCTTTCTTTCTTTCTTCCGTTCTTCCTTTCTTTCCTTCCTTCCTTCCTTCCTTCCTTCCTTCCTTCCTTCATTCCTTCCTTCCTTCCTTCCTTTCATTCTTCGAGGCAGGGTTTCTCTGTGTAGTTTTGGAGCCTGTCCTGGATCTCACTCTGTAGACCAGGCTGGCCTCGAACTCACAGAGATCCACCTGGCTCTGCCTCCCGAGTGCTGGGATTAAAGGTATGTGCCACCACCGCCCGGCACACCATCTTTCTTAAACTCATCTTCAGGCTTCAAGGAAGCCTCTCCTTCCCTCTCGGACATCATCATGTCTAGATCTCCACATACCATACTGTTTCAGCCTAATGCTCTTCCTCCCACCTCAAGGCCCTTTTCCCTAAGGCACCTGCTGCACCTTCTGAAGAGAAGCACGAGCCAGCTTCCTTTCTGGACCACCCACTGCAGATGTGTTACCATCTTACCATTATTATGTCCAACATTCCCCATTAACAGTCCCACAGCCCCGGCCACCACATAGGCGCTCACAATGCCAGCAGCTCTCATCCTATCTTCATGCTGTGCTCTGGACCACGGTCACTTGAGCAGACAGCCACGTCCACTAGGTCTCCACAGTCAAGCTTTGTCTCTCCACTAGATCTCACGAGGCAGATGGAAAGTAAACTTAGCTGCCAGGATTATTAGGGGTGACACCATGGCAGCAGATAAAACAGCTTCTCAGGACGCTGTCTGGGATCAGCTTCCGTTCTGGTTCTTGCTGGTTAGGAAATTGACAGGTCTCTTCTGGAAGCAGTGAAATCGCCCGTTTGAACAGGAGCTTCTCCTTACCAAACACAGTATCTGTGGGTACTCAGAAGGCTACAGAGGACACGACTGCTCTTTCTATCTTGTTCTTCAGGTGGCGAGACAAAGGGGAGAGCTATTTCACCTCAACCGAGAAGGGGTGTCTCTCTGGCTTCACCTCCAGCACCCACCCCCTCTTACTGCCTCTGTCCCTGCACCTACCTTTGGGGGTACTGGGGTGTAGCCCAGGTTCAGCCCCACTCTTCTTGCCTCCCAAGTCCTTGAGCCTTGGTGTAGCACATCTGGAGGGTCCCTAAAGATTTTGGGTTCCTGGTGTGGGAAGTGTCAACAGAGACAGGGGGCTGGCTCTCAGTGGGGCATCTCCTTGGCTCTACAGACTCTTATTTTGTGAGCTGGCTGGGGTCATGGTAGGGGCTCTCAGAGTAGTGGCCCTTGGGTCCATAGAAGCCCTTTTCTCTCCAATATCTTTACCTTTTTTTTTTTTGTTTGTTTTTGTTTTTTGTTTTTTTTTTTTTTTGGTTTTTGGTTTTGGTTTTTTGAGACAGGGTTTCTCTGTGTAGCTTTACATTTTTTTTTATTAATGAAAAAGTTACTTTTCCATTAGCATTCCAACATGTTCCTGTCATACTCAGACCTTAGCTCCTAACTACACATGTATTTGTGTGGGAGCAAGTGTGGGTAGAGGCCGGGAAACTATGAAGGGGTCCACGGGCGGCTAAAAGGAGACTTTGCAGTGAACAGAACACATGTGACAGGAAGAGGAAGGGGGCATGGGCGGGGGAGAAGCAGGGGTGGAGCAGGGAGATGGAGGAGAGGCATTTAACACACAACAAAACTGAGTCTGTAAGAAAAGGCCATGAAGAAACAAGCTACTTAAACATCAGGTCAGTGAGGTAACGCAGTGTGATGGTTAACACAGACTAGGACCATCCTAGAGTCAGGCCTCAGGAAACGCCCGCAGGGCGTCGTTGACAGGAGGTGAAACAAGGTCCTAAAATCCCCCCCTGAGTGTGGGTGACACAATTCCAGGGGCTGGGGTCCTGGAATGCAGAGTATGAATGACTTCCTGAAAGGATGTAGCATGACTAGATGCCTCAAGCTCCTGCCTCAGGCTGTCACCGCCATGATGAACCACCTCAAACTGTGAGCCAAAGTCAATCCTTCCAACAGGGATTTCATCACAGCAGGGAGACATGTGACTGAGGTCTCCGGTTCAGAAAGACAACACTGGGTGCTTCCCCTACCCCACGGTACCTTTCGACGGCACAGGCTGTGGCCTCGTGGCTGATGGATGAGGAGTAGGTTTGCCATTCTCCACCAGGCAGGTCTCGTACCTGCACCGTGAAGTACCGGATGGGGGAGGCCCCGTCGCTGCCGGGGACCCACTGGAGTCGGAGGCTGCGCGCTGTCACTTCGGCCTGGGGTACCAGGAGCTCTCTGGGAGGCGCTGGCCTCTCTGCAACCAGAGGAGGAAAAAAGCCGGGATTCATGAGAGACCATTCTGTGCTGCTCCTGGATGCCTGCCCATGGGAGCCGCTGTATGGGACAGGCACAGAGAAAGAAAGTCCTGAGGCTAGAGAGCTGGCCTAGCAGTGCAGGTAAAGTGTTTACCATACAAGCCGAGGACTCAAGTTCAGTCCCCCAGGTCTCACATAAAAATCTGGGTGTGAGGGTGCGTGCTCTTAATTCCTGTACTAGGGAGGTGGAGACGGGCATAGAGCTGGGGCTTACTGGCCAGCCAGCCTCACCTAATGGGAGAGTTCCAGGTCCCATTGAAACAGTCTGTCTTAAGAAACAGGTTAGAGCTGAGTGATGTTGGTGCACGCCTTTAACCCTAGCATTCAGGAGGCAGAGGCAGGTGGATCTCTGTGAGTCCCAGGCCAGCCTGGTTACAGTCACACAGAGAAACCCTGTCTTGAAAAAAAAAAACAATAAAAAGAAAGAAAGAAAGGAAGGGAGGGAGGGAAGGAGGGAGAGAGGAGGGAAGGAAGGAAGGAAGGGAGAGAGAGAAAGAAAGAAAGAGGGGGGTAGACTGGTACCTGAGGCCAACACCCTGGGCTGGACCTCTGATTTCTACATGTACCCACACATGCAGTCCCATTCATGTGATCACATGCATGTGTGCTTCCCCTTGCCACACACACAAAGAAAGGAAAGCAAGTGAGTCCTAGGTTTGGGAGAGGAGGCTGTCTTGCAGCTGACTTTGGATGCACCAGATCAGGTCTGACTGGGGAGCAGGGCTTGCTCACATAGCAGAACCAGCCAGAAACGTGGGCCTCCGGAGGCCCCAGCCCCTATCAGCAAGGGCAAGTACTTCTGAATGACAGCTGATGTCTGCGGTAGCATTCTTCTGAACACCTCCAGCCTCCTTTGTACGCTGTCTGATTTGGGGGCTCATCTCATCCTTAAAACCTCATTTCTTTTGCTTTATAGTTAACCTGAGTCTAACACATGAGAGAAATCTACTGAGTGCTCCTGGAGGGTGGGAGGCAAGTGCAGGCGAGGGTCCCTGTAGGCTGTTAATGGTTTCTGCCGGGTTAGAATGCAGGGTGCCTGGGACCAGCCTTGGCCTTGAATGGCTATCATGTGCCTGACACTGTGTTCCCGTCCCCCAGTGATTTCCACAGAGGGACCATAGAGGGAGAAATAATTGTTTAATTGTTTATCATGACGATTATTGATTCTGATTAAAATGTGTGGCGTGTAATAAAGTAGCCATCGATCGTGGGCCCCGCAGTGACAGGGATGTGAGAGGCGCTTCGATCTGGTTCAATCAGTGGTCCTGGCTATGAGTGTGCACGCTGGCTGGAAGCCTGATTTCTGCAGGATGGAAAGAACTGGGCTCCCTGGCTGGTTTCTAAGGCCTTCTGTGGGCACATTGCCACTGGAAATGGTGAGCTCCCTGTCCCTAAGACTTGCATTAGAACCCGGTGGGAAGTCAAGGTTCTCCACACCTAAGGGGTTGGGGGCTGGGCAGGGAGTGGTGGCCCTGTGCCCCAGGCAACAAGGCGGCATGATCAGGCCACACTGGTCCACCCACAGAAGGGTGTTTATGTATGTGTTTTCATGTGGCTCTGACTCTAAGGGCCATTCCTCATCCATCCTTTGCCTCCGAAGAGTCCACGGGATGGAGAGAGAGAGCTCAGCTGGTAATGTGACTTTATAAGCATGAGGACCAGAGTTGGATCCCCAGAGCTCAGGTGAAAAGAATCCCAGAGGGGTGGTGCATGTAATCTGGGAAGGTGGAGACAGGTGGATCCCTGTGGCTCACTGGCCAGTTAGCTTAGCCAAAGCAGCAAGAGCCAGGCCACTGAGAAACCCTGTCCCAAAGAACAAGGTAGAGTGTCTCAAAGAATGATACCCAAGGCTGCACTCAAGCCTACAAATCCACGTGTACATGTATACATTTGCATGTGCATACAAACACCTACTGACGGGTAATACACACACAAGTACACAGATGAACATGCGCACACAAGCATGCATGCAATCGCATATAGTGTTGGGCATTCCTAAGGAGGGCATGACCCGGGGAAGAAGGCAAGGGCCAAGGGTGGCTGCCTGAGCAAAGGCCTGTGTCACCAATTTTTGAAAAACACTACTAAGCACTCTGGGGACCAGGCTTCAGCTGCCAATCTCCAGAGGACCCTCCCAGTGCCCATCATTTGGATCCTGATCCCCTGGGCCAGGGGCCACAGGCATTGAAGGTCACATCACCACTCTGAGTTCAAGCACATCTTCCCAAAAGGACCCAGTAAGAGCATCCACTCACAGAGTTGTGGAGGCAATAAGGGATGTGCCAGTGAAGCCATGCACATGTATCTGGCCAATGGGAGGGCAGTTGGTATTTGGGAGAACTCTGTAGTAATACATGTACATCTGTAAGGAGGGGAAAGATGTTAGCTTCCAGAAAGAGAAAGACAAGCATGACCCCAAATGTGCTGTAGCTGTGTTTGCCTAGCATGAATAAGGCCTGGGTGGCTTTGGTCTCCTGTGGCCCGTAAAGCCAGGTGTAATGGCATACACCTGCAGTTCCAGCATGTAAGAAGCAGAAGCAGGATGATTTGGAGTTCAAGGCCAGCCTGGGCTACATTGTCGTTAGGTGATGTACCTGCCTGCTTTAAGACTATCTTTATCCTAGAGAGACCAGGCTGTCCCACCCCCTAGAGCTGACAAGCTCCTGCTGTGAGGATTAAACCTTCTGTAGGAGTGACCAGACCTCATAAACAAAAGCTCCTCCCTCCCTCTGCCACCACAGTCATATTTTGAACACACAGGAACCGATAAGCCAAAACTAACCTTCCTCCTTTAGGTTGTTTTTCTAGGGTATTTTGTTATAGTAGTGAAAGGCTAACATAGCCTGACTGGCAGCTTGAAGCTGGGAAGACCCTGGAAGAAGAGATGTGCTCAGCCTGCTGGCTCCTGCAGCCAGGTGGCTGGACCATGCTGCAGTCATTGGGAGGATCCTGGCTCAGTCCAGGGAAGGCTGAGGGACACCGGGCCTGCTGGGAACTTGCTGGTTCAGGGTATGGGAGGTGAGGCTTGACTTCCTTCTTTGGTGCTGACTCTGGGGCAGCACAAGGTAGGCATGGTTGGCCTCAGGGGGGCTGTTCTCCACCCAGCAGGCTTCTCCTCTGACAAGGACTTGGTTTCTTCCCTGAAACCACCTTAGGAGGCTTTGACTGGAGCCTGGTGTGAGCTCTGTCAGCCCCTCCCTCTGTTAGACTTAAGCCTCTGAGTTCGACTCCTCGATCCCTGAAACGGCCTGCTTTAGACCTTGTGATAAAAGTCATCACAAATGCAGCTGTGATACTCACTCACATTTTTTGAGCACTTACTTCACACCAAAGCAGCTCCTGGGAGCCTTGCTGATGACAGGAAAAGCCACCTTCCTGTCCAGGGTGTCTTGGGCACTGCTCTGCACAGGCCTCCTAAGTTAGTGCCATAGCAGAGAGAGGGGAAGGGTTTGCCAAGGCCTCATAGGCCTGAGCCTTGAGCTCTGGGTGTTTTCCAGTCCTCCTGGCCTAGTTCCCCAGACCTAGCTATGAGGGCATTCCTTGTATGACTTTTTCTTCTGGGCACAACATGATAATATCATTGCTATTTTAGAGTAGAGATTATCTTGGACTGGTAACCATAGTAACTAATTGAGCAGAATAAGGATGGTATTAGCTAAATCTATTTTAATAATGATGGAGCTACTGGCACTCCTTGGGAGATGAAGGATAGGAAGGTCATAGGACCTTCACCTGGGATCCCAGTCATTATGCTCTCTTGCCCTCCACCTAGCTAGCTGCAAGTGATCCTGGGAGATAGATACTAGATTATACAGGAAGTTGAAGACTGACTGAAAGGCAGACCCCATGAGGTCATCACTTGGTGGTGGTCCAACTGTTTGGGGGTCGCCACGTGTATGTAAGCAAATCCCTACCACTTGGGTGCTGCAGACAGTCCCCGTAAACTCGCTGGTTCTCCAAGCTGAATTTTGGTGGAGCCCTGTTTGGTCACGGTTGGTTTATGTCTCCTCAGGAAAGGTATCACCAGAGCCCCTGTGCCTGAAGGCATGGGTTCCAAGAGAGGCCCTTTGGGCTGCAGTGGAAGGTTCTAGAGCAGTGGTTCTAAACCTGTGGGCTGCAACCTCCAGGATCTCATATCAGATATCCTGCCAATCAGATCTTTACATTACTATTCATAACAGCAGCAAAATTGCAGTGATGAAGTAGCAGCAACAACAACAATAATATTTTATGGTTGGGCATCACCACACCCTGGAGAGCTGTATTAACGGGTCGCAGCATTAGGAAGGTTGAGAACCACTGCTGTAGACAAAGCTCGGTGCTACCCTGGGCTAGCCTCTCCGAGCTGCACTTCTTGCCTCCGGCCTCGATAATAACACCTGACTGTCTGAGACAGTGGGCAGGCAGGCGGCTAACAGTGGTGTCACAAAGACACTTTGACAATACGCCTAACTCCGAGCTGGGGACATGGCTCAGCAAGAACAATGCCTGTAGAGCATGCATGAGGACATGAGTTCTGATCCTCAGCACCTGCAAAAAGCCAGACACCATGACCCATGTCTTTAACCCCAAAGCTGGGCATACACAGACAGGTGAATCCTCTGGAGCTTGCTGGTCAGTCAGCCTAGCCCAAACAGCCAGCTCTGGGTTCAATGAGAAACTGTCTCAAAACGCAAGGTGGAGGGTGTTGGAGGAAGACACCTGACCTCTGGACTCCACATATGTGCACATGCACGAGTACCTGCACATATACATGCGTACGTCTGAACACACACACATACTACACATACTTAAAATAATATGACAATCTGCCTAGCTCCACGTCTAGTCCAGGCTTCTAGGCGCTGTGGGGGATGGGGCAGGGGGCTGACAAAACAGCTGTGTGCCCTGCCATCTACAGTCAGATTTGGGTCTGGGATCTCACCTCTCTTCTCAGTGGTGATGACTGTGGCCTCCAGGGGCTCGCCCCAGCCCTGTCTCGTCTTAGCAGACAGTCTGAAGATATATGCAGATTCCGGGGCCAGCTCTGTGGCTGTGAACTGCCGCACTGTGGCACCCACCTCCACAGTGGTGAAGGTGTGAGGACTGCCGCTGGCCAGGCGGTAGGCAATCTGGTACCCTGTGGGAGGGGGTGGGGACAGAGTCAAGAGTCAGCTTAGTCATTTATGTCTTTGCTTGCCCAGAAAACCTACACTCCCGACACTCTATAATCAGCCCAGATTGGAAACCCAAACACAGCCTGCCCTCTGTTCCTTCCTGATTTCCAAAGGCTGCGGGGCGCATCTTGAAAGGGAGAGCACCCTTGGTGGTGAGTGTGGTTGTCTGAGCTCAGTCCTCTATGAAACTTGTCTCATAGTTTACCCTTCACGGGAACAAGATGTGAAGACAGCTTCATCTTTCCTGGGGATGCCACCAGACCCAGGATCCCACATTGTTCCCACGGGAGATTGTCAAGAACCAGCGCCTCTGGCTCTTCCATCCCCTTCCATCCCCCCTCCTACGGTGCAGCCTTTCCCTTCAACCCCGCAGGAGAGGCCAGAGCCTGCCCTTAGCAGGTTAGTTCATACTTCTCAGCAGGAGCAGTGCTTGAAGCTGGCAGGACTGCTTCATGGTTAGGGCTTGCATTATTTAGCCCCTTACTAGTTCCCCCCCCCCCCCCCGCCCCGGCCTTCCCCACATCCTCATCTCCCGTGATTCCAGTGACTAGGCCTCCTTTGCCCAGGCTGCCTGAGCTTGGAGGCTCCACGTTAAATAGTTAAATACCCCTTCTGTTAATTTCCATAACTCCGGAGTGGCAGGGTTTGGCTGGCTCTGCGTGTCTCTCTGAGTTCCTTGATTGTGAAGGGGTCATGGTTGATCAGACATTATAATGATCAAATCCCACCAACCAAGCAACCCCAGTGCCTGCCCGCCGGCTTCTGAAGAAGCCTTGCCAATTTCCCAGACCCAACCGTGAGCCGTGGGCCAGCCCGCCTTCTGGGCTCATGGACCACGTGTGGTCCAGCTTCTGATTAAAACCAGAATGGATGGGGTGCTGTGACATCTAAAAATAAATAATGACAACCCAAGTGATGATGTTAAACAAGAGGGACTCAGCAGGGGAAAAGAAAAGCATTAAAGGCCGCCCTGGTCCTCCACAGCTCTGCCTGCTAGGGCAGCCTGTGAGTAGGGACCACCTATGGGGACCAGGATGGAGGTCTGCTCACCTCCTGAGGTGTGGCTCCTCCTACTCCACAGCTTGGCTAGTCCTCTGAATGCTCTCAGGTAGTGCTTTTGTTAGTCCTGGTCCCCCTGGGTTAGTTAGCTTTTGGCTCTAGGGTTTTCCAAGCCATTCCCCCACTGTCTGGTGAGTTCCTTCCAGTCCTCCACTGGGAGACCAGGAGGACACTCACACAGAGGTCAGATGGAGCACACCCTGACCTTCAGACCTAGCCACCACAGGTCATCGATAGGGTGCTTATCATTGCCCTATAGACCAGGTGACACAACCCTCATCCCTGTCCAGAGTGATGCCCAGTGTCCATGGGATGTTAACCCCAGACCCATGAATGGCCATTATGGCCACTGCCTATCTCTGATGGACCAGCCGTGGGGTCCAAGTGCTTTGAGGCATCTGGCAGCTGGTCCAAGCCCCTTCCCCTTCTTATTCACTGACTAAGGCCTGCAGCCTAGAGATTGTTGGTCCGTCCTCCTAGGCCACCTCTTCTCTCCATGGCGCTCAGTCATGGGAGGTGGAGCTGGGGTGCCCCAGGGGACACAGTCTCAGATCTTCAGAGAATCATATAATGAGAAGATGTCACGGTAGCTGGACAGCCATGTGCAGGGGACATGGTTTCTACAGTCTTACTCTGGCAGCAAGTGCTAACAGCAGTGGTCCCCAGCAGGCCAAACACAAGGAGGCAAAGGCATCTGGAAAGGTTACAGTTTGCCCAGGGTTGCTGATGATGGGCGCCCCAGGTCTGCCCTATTTTTCTTCATAAAGAACCTCCCGCACTTCCAGAGAGGAGACAGCCCCTCTTGGCTCTTGCTTGCTTCCAGGAATGTTCAACCTTTTGGCATTGTGATAGAAGTTGTCATATAGAGTTCCTGCTTGAGAACCATGCAATCGAGTTATGGAAAAAAAAAATCACCACCCAGCTAAAACACTCCTGGGTATGTACCCAAGTTGACATAGCACATAGACACGTGCACGCCTGTCGCATACTAGTACTGTGGACAGCAGCCATGCTACGAAGCCCATACAGGATATCCGACAGCATAGGAATGTTAAGGAAAATGTACTGTTTATGCAATGAATCAAAAAATAATTTAACTTATGTGTGTGTTCCTATTCGTCTCTCAGTACACCATGTGTGTCATATCCAGAGGCCAGAAGAGGGCATCAGATGCCCTTGAACTGGAGTTACAAGCAGTTGTGAGGTATAAAGTGTGGTGCTGGGAATTGAACCCAGGTCCTCTGTAAGAACAGCAAGTGCTGTTAACTGTTAAACCATGACTCTGACCCTACCCAATGCCCCGCCCCCTGCCTACACACAAAAATGTTTTTCCATCCATAAAGAATGAAGTTATATTGTTCTCAGAAAAATGGATGTAACTGAAGATGTAACTGTAAAAATCATAGAAAGTCACATATCATGCTGAGAAAGCACAAATGAGAGGTCATTGGTGGTTCTTAGGTTTTCTATAGATACATAAAATCATATATGCATACATATATACCTATACATGCATAGAGATTATAAAAGTAGAAGTTGTTATGTAGGTGGTAAAAGGACCCATGGGGGAGGGGAAGAGGAAATAGAAGGGAGAAGAACATGGGGTAGAGTGGGTGCGGTAAGCAATATATGAGAGTGTGAAAAAATAATAATACAATACAACTTTTTGTAATTTTGATTTTGTGGGCCATACTCACAGCTTTCTTGGGGCTCATGTAGTCCATGGGCCCTATGTTGGATACCCCTGCCAGATCCTGTACCCTGCAGTCACCTCTGAGAGGGTTTCCCAGCAGAAACAGAGTTCCACAACTGCAGAGAGATGTGCCTGGACTGACACATCGCTCTGCAAGTCCCCCACTTTGTTATGTGAAAAGTGACCCCCACATATACAACCTCTGTCTCTTGAGCTTGAAGTGGGTACCACAAGCCACACCTAACAGGCTGTTGGGGTTTCCTGTGCTGCAGACAACAGGCCACATCTCACAGGGACAGTGAAGGCACAGAATTTGCTTTGTAGCTGTTTCTCAAATCCATGTGTTAACTGACCTTCCCAGGAAAAAGTCTCCCCCTTGGTAAACATTCTCCAAGGCTGATAATTAGCACATCAATATTTTGTCAACAGCTGGAAGTCACAGGTCTACAGCCAAATTATCTTGGGCTATCTCAGCCCCTAAATAGCATTTACAGCCTACCTCTGTGCCTAGCATCTTGTGATGATTAGGTAAATCCATTGAAATGTACAAACATACCCTTGACTTCCACCAACCACCCAAAGCTAAGCATGTTGTCAGACAGTATCCAAAGTCTGTTACAGTGACTTCTTGGCTCTGCCGTGACACGCCTACCCAAGGTTCCCACTAACGTGTTTGAAAACTATCCTGATTTATGATTTTCTTTGCTTCGTTACTGGGAAAATCCCACCAACTGTTACCACACTGGAAGGTGGAATTTGGGGTAATCCAAATCCGTGTTCCTGGGCCATGCTCATATTTTGATATTGTGCTCCAGAATAAACTATCTCCCTTTGAGGTGAGACCTATGTCTGTTGCTGTTTCATATCAACACATGTAACCAGAACACAGTAACGGCACCTGGTCTCTACCCTCTATAATGGGTGGATGCTGTTGCCATGACGCCCCTCACCAGGGTATTCTAGGGCTCTTTGTCACACCTGCAGTTACTTTTTTCATGTGTTTTTTTTTTTCTTCCCTGAGGGCCCATCATCCTATCAGTACCTATGCCTCCTCAGACCTACAGAAGCCTCAGGTCTAGCTCTGGAGTTCCTAGGACCAACACCTAACCTGCCTCACTGTGGTGGTTTGAATAGGAATGGCCCCCATAGATTCATGTGTGTGAATGCTTGACCCATAGGGAGTAGTGGAACTATTGGGAGATACAGCTTTGCTGGAGTAGGTGAGGCCTTGTCGGAGGAAGTGTGCCACCGTGGGGGCAGGCTTTGAGGTCTCCTATGCTCAAGCCATGCCCAGTGTGGCAAGTCTCCTTCTGCAGCTATGCTCCGTAGCATGGCTGCTGTCCACAGTGCGACAGGTGTGAGCGTGTCTCTGTGCTATGTCAGACTTTAGGGTACATACCCAGGAGCGTTTTAGCTGGGTGGTGATTTTTTTTCCGTAACTCGATTGCATGGTTCTCAAGCAGGAACTCTATATGACAACTTCTATCATAATGCCAAAAGGTTGAACATTCTTACCGCACACATTCTACCCCATGTTCTTCTCCCTTCTCTTTCCTCTTCCCCTCCCCTCACGGGTCCTTTTACCACCTACATAACAACTTCTACTTTTATAATCTCTATGCATGTGTAAGTATATATGTATGCATATATGATTTTATGTATCTATAGAAAACCTAAGAGATGGAGGACTCTCAGCTCCTTCTCCAGCACCATGTCTGGCTTGCACACTGCCATGTCTCTCCACGACGATAACGGACTAAACCTCTGAAACTGTCAGTCAGCCCCAATTAGATGTTTTCCTTTATAAGAGTTGCTGTGATCATAGTGTCTCTTCACAGCAATAGAAACCTTAACTGTAAGACACTCACCTTGGCCATTACACGGGCAATGCCCAAACATGTCAGGGCTTATTGAGTTAGCTGCACATGATACATGTTCACTCTGAGCCCAGCAAAGACCAGGTAACTTTAAAGTAGGATCCTCCATGGAAGCATGTATTTTACAACTCTGTCTACTTCTTTAGAAACCAGGGGGATGACCCAAATTTAAAGTCTTTGTTTTCCTTAATTTTTTTTTTAAAATTGTGATTTATGTGTATGTATGTAAGTGTATGCCATGTGTGTATAGGTACACTCAGAGTCCAGAATAGAGCATCAGATCTCCTTGAGCTGAAGTTACAGCTGTGAGCCACCCAACATGGATGCTGGGAATTGAATTCAGGTCCTCTGCAAGAGCAACAAGCATTCTTTCTTAACCACTGAGCCATCTCTCCAGCTCCACAACTCTAAGATCTTCTGACTGGGAATGATACCTGTAGTCATGGAGTCAGTATTTATTAACAGTATTTTAGAAAAAAATGCCTAGATTTCAGCTGACTTTCTTTAATTTTTTTAAAAAAGGACATTAGTTTAGTTCTATTGGCACCAGTGTGTAGTCCCAGCTTCTCAGGAGGCTGAGGCAGGATGACTAAAAGCTCAAGCCAGCCTGTGCTACAGAATGAGTTCAAGGCTAGCCAGGGCATGTAGAAAGACTGAATATCTGAATAAAAAACACAGAAATCTCAGTGGTAGAGCACCTGCCTAGAATCCCCCAGTGAGTGGCTGGGGTGTGGCTCAGTGGTAGAGCACCTGCCTAGAATCCCCCAGTGAGGGGCTGGGGTGTGGCTCAGTGGTAGAGCACCTGCCTAGAATCCCCCAGTGAGGGGCTGGGGTGTGGCTCAGTGGTAGAGCACCTGCCTAGAATCCCCCAGTGAGGGGCTGGGGTGTGGCTCAGTGGTAGAGCACCTGCCTAGAATCCCCCAGTGAGGGGCCGTGGTATGACTCAGTGGCTCTTGGTTGTCACATGTGGATCTTTGTATCTCCTGGGAGCCCCTGCCCAGAGAGTAGGTAGACAATGATGTATGTTCTAACCCAGTCCAGTTCTTTGTTTACCTTGGCTAAGTCCCTACCCCATGTAACTCTCAATGTCTCTCTTCTCACTGGTAACACTGACAACATCCACAGTGGAAAGAAGACTCAGTAAGTGAAGCGCTTGCTGTTCAAGTGTGAGGACCTGCATTCAGTCCTAGCATCCACCACCTAGCCAAGGTGGTGGTGTGTCTGTTACCCCAGTTCTGGGGAAGTGGAGACAGCTAGCCAAATCAGCAAGCCCCAGGCCAGTGAGAGACCCTGTCTCAAAAAACAAGATGGACAGAGTCTCAGAAATGACACTTGATGTTGACAGCTTACTCCCACACACAGGTGCACACACTTGCACATGCAGAGAAGAATGAATGAATAACATCTGGCACTATGTACAGAGGCCTCTCTAGTGCAGGCCTTTCATCTATATCCATTTAGACCTTGTGGCCTTCCAGGGTGTGTTTCTGCCTGTTAAGAAGGTGGGACTGGCCATGTTCTTGAGCAGTAACAGGGCACTTGCACACAGACACACACACACACACACACACACACACACACACACACACTCCAATATACACGCAAATAAAAATTTAAAAATTTCTTTAAAAACTCCAGAAAAGGCCTGTGTTAGTGCTGGGTGGTGGGGACCCTTGGTGTCATCTTTAGAGGATACAGCGTGACTGCCACTATAAAAACATCTACACCGGACAAGGCACAGGCGGTCACCTATAGATGACTTCAGTATGTAGTTAGTAAGCACAGGTTATCTGCAGACACTACGCCATTTATCTGAGGACTTGACTCTGGTAGATTAGGGTATCCCCAGGGGTCCTGGGACAATCCTATGGCTGCCTAGCACAGTAGGGCCCTCCCTCTCATGGAAGGGGATTTTTGCTGCAGGGCTACCCTTAATCCCCAACCCCTCTGTCTCTGAAACAGAAAGAGAAAACTATCTACCCGGGACAGCTACCGTGCAGACTCTGTAGATAATGTAGGGAAACCACAAGGCTCAATGTCATTTGTCCCTAACTGCAGGAAATCTGGGTTATTATTTTCTACCTCCAATCCACTTCCCACACTGAGCTATTACCGAGAGAAAACTCCTCAGCCTCAGGCTTCTGTTTGTACCTTGCTATTATTTTCATCCAATAGATATGGCATCATTAGCAGGCCCTGCACCCTGGTGTGCTGAACATAAAAATTAACACCCGCTCATCACCCTGACACGCCGAAAAGACTCATTCCCTGGACCACGGCGGTCTTTTCCCCTGTACATCCCCGGTGGAAGAGGCAGCTTTGGAGTAGTTCTTGCATTTTTAGACAATAATGATGGATGGTGTTCAGAGCTAAGAGCGGTTCCGAGGATGAGGCTTCTTATGTAATTACGGTTGCAGCCGGATCAGAAGCATTAGCAGGCAGGATTTCAGTGAGCTGAGGTCAGGAGGCTGCCGTGTGTGTTTGCAAAGAATGGGTATGCTTACTCGAGAGGAGGAGGAGAATGTGGCCCGAGAGAAGCCCAGTTTTTAAGGTTATGGGTGAATTATGATAATATGGGCATTGAAGAGAACAAGGCCAAGCATGAGGGACATCGATCCGAGGGAAGATTAAAATGTGCAGTGAGAAGCCTGTGTCGGTTTCTGAACGTGCTGGAAGGTGGAGGGGATACTGTGCGCCTAGAAAATTGGCTGGAGGAATGACAGAGGAGAGGATATGATGACACAGCCATGGGCTACAAGCCTCGTGGGGGTCCCCACAACTTGATGTCTGACCCTGAGAGCTGGAACAGCTATCTGGGGCTTTGTCTTAACATTCAAGGCAGCTGAGAACCTTTTATGAGCTGCACTGATGGCCAACAACCAAAGGCATTGGTTTCCCTGATGATGCTCGGGTCCCCAAAGCAAGGTCATCAGCAGGACATGGTGCTGCTAAGCCTTGATGGCAGTTTGGAAGCTATGATGTCTGTGCTCACACTCACAAAGGTATCAGAGAACTCAGACACAGCTTAAGGGTCCCAAGAAGCCCCAAGTTTAGCTCATGGCATGTAGCTGTAGGTTTACAGATTATCTACTTAAGGGATGGGAACACAGTAAAGCTACAGCAGGGTTCTCAAAAAATGTTCAAGGTTAGTGTTAGGCCCTGGCTGGAAGGGATGGGAGGTGGGGGGAGGGGCTTCCGATGGGTGGGGAAGGAGTGGAATCTAAAGTGTCTGGGCCCTGCTATGGCACGGTTCTGAAGAGCACACGAGTGAAGCCTAGCTTAACAGTATTCAAGGGTGTGAGGAGCAATCTGCCAAGTTGGAGCGGGTGGCTATACCCAGGTAGTTCCATACAACCCCCAAAGGAGGCTTCCAACCGCTCAGAGCTCTCCATAGTAAAATATTTACCACACAAACAAGCAAGTGTTTTCTCCCTTCAGGCACCTGGCACTGTTTCATGCTGTTAATCTCTTTGGGAAATGCAAGAACATGTTTTCACAGAGACTGGGAGGGATGGTGTGAGCTGAGGGAGAGTTCACAGGCTTAGACGACCGCCAGCCCAGGCAGCCTGAGTGGGAACATCCTTTCGAGGTAAGCCAGGGAAACAGAGTGTTTCCTTCTCACTCCAGCAACAACCTGGATCTTTAGGAACCCGTCTGTCTTTCTTTCCTAGAGCATCTGTGGTCCGATGTGCTGGTTGTAATGGTACCCAAGTGATGGGTCACCCAGACAGCGTCTGCTATCACCAGATGCCATTACAACTGTACTCTAAGACAGTTACTGCCATCTGACTTAGCATTTGTGTGTGATGGTTAATCTTGTTGGCTCTGGAGTCAACTAAGAGGCACGCTTCTGAACGGAGGGGTGAGGGGATTCACAGGAAGA
The DNA here is from genome assembly GCF_903995425.1 of Onychomys torridus. Lineage (NCBI taxonomy): Eukaryota > Metazoa > Chordata > Mammalia > Rodentia > Cricetidae > Onychomys > Onychomys torridus. The sequence continues at coordinate 9,491,133 of NC_050464.1, forward strand.
ACTAACTAAGGAAGAGAGAATCCTCCTCCAGGTGGGCAGTGCCTTCCAGCAGCCCAGACACAGAGACTGGAGGGAAAAGCAGCACTCTGCTTGCCTGCCTTTGTTCCTTGCTGGTAAGTGCATCTGCGCTTCGGTTGCTGCCACCCTTCACTGGCATTGGGATCCAGTCTCTGTAGACTTCCAACATGGGCTGAGGACCAGTGAGTGGCTCTCCAGGAATCCTTCAGGCCCTATGCACCAGATGGGGATTTCTGAGGTATCCGGACTCATAGACTGACCAGCTACCCCGTTCTCAGCTTCTCCAGCATGTAGATGGCTGTTGTTGGATTTTCTAGCCTGTCTCTAATAAATTCTCTTTGTAATGTATACTCAAATCAGTTTTGTTCTTCTATAGTATACTGACTAATGCAGGGTGCTCGAAGTCTGTAAATATCATGTAAATATCACCCACTTCTTCCCTATGTGTTTGGGATTTTCAGTGATGGCCCCCTCAGGACGTCACATTCAATCCAAAGGTCCTAGTTAAGAAAACAGTGCAGCAGGTAAGAGCACTTGCTGTGCCCGCATGAGGACACGAGTTCAAACCTCCAGCACGCATGTAAAAAGTCAAGTGTGGCTGTATGTGTATGTCTGTAAGCCCAGCACTGTGGGGACAGAGAAAGGAGGGTCACTAGAGCTTGTGAGCCAACAGCCTAGCTCCAGATTCACAGAGACACCCTGTCTCAGGGGAATAAGGTAGAGACTGACAAAGGACACCCAGGTTCCCCCTCTGATCTCTCTGTGTGTACAGGTGTCATACCTGAACACCCATGGACACACACACACACACACACACACACACACACACACACACACGCACACATAGCAGAGTGATGGAGAACAGGGGAACTCAGTGTGCCATCAGTACACACAAAGTCAATTTCTGACCTGGCTCGGCCCCATGTCATACGGGGTCCTGCAAGCCAGCCCCAGGATCAAAGGCCCTCCAGCCAGAAGCGAAAGGCTAGCAGATGGGACAGGAACGCTCACATTTATTGAGCAATGAATGTGGTAGATGTTTTTTCTGAGCGCTTCATTGTACAAGCTGAGGGAGGTGTAAATGGGGAAACTGAGGCCTGGGAATCCAAGTGACTTTTAATAAATGTATTCAGTTAGTAGATGCTGGGCTAAGGTTTGAGCCCAGGCAGTGGGGCTTTTGGGGTCTTACCCATCATCCACTCTGCTTTGTGCCTATGTAACACAGAGCCTAAGACACTGGGAGAAGTACATGCAGCCCTCTGAGAGCTGAACCATGCAAATTGCAGATTACAGCCACTTCCTTTGCTGCATAAACAAATATGCTTAAATGCATAGCCATGCATATAGATGTGTTTCCTTTGAATTTTTTTCCAGACAGGACCTCATATGTGAGACCTATGGCCCAGGCTGGCCTTGAACTCACTTAGTGGCTAAGGATAACCTTAAATTTACTTTCATAATCTCCTGCCTCCACATTCTGAGTACTGGGATTACAGGGGTGTGCCCAGGGTTTCACACAGGAATGTCCTGTCAACCCCTTAGAGTTTCCTTTGGGCACAATGTCTCGAGATGAGAATGGCTGGGATGGAGGTGGCCCTGCTCATCTTTCCCACGTGTGGCCCTCTAGCGGCTACACAGGCCACACTCCCAACAAGGACGTGTGTGTGTGTGTGTGTGTGTGTGTGTGTGTGTGTGTGTGTGTGTGTGTATGTGTGTGTGTGTCCTCACCCCGTTTCATTTGTTCAGGTGGTCATGAGGCCTCATGGTTCCAGGTCTGATGGATGTGACCTGGCATGTTACCGCTGCCTAAATCTCACGTTATGGGGCTTCTGTGATATGCGAAACAAATGTTCCAGGACATTTTGAAGAGTGGATGCCAAAGATTTAGAAGTGAGCTGACAGTCCCATCTGGAACGATGTCCTCTGTGAGGGCAGAGGAGGGCGCCTGCCAGGCAGAGACACATGGAGAGCAGGTGGTGTACTTGAAGGGAGTGTGCTGCAGGCAGACGGTCCTCAGTGAGGGACTAGAAGGTGGGATCCACAGGTGGGTTCTTTCTTTGGTGGTAGACCAGGTAAAGTCACCTACAGGCTAAGGCATCAGTGTATTACCCAGATCCTGACTGGTGGGTCCGTTGTCCCTGGCACCTTGTGTAGTTATTTAGTGTGTGTGTGTGTGTGTGTGTGTGTGTGTGTGTGTGTGTGTGTGTGTACTTGTGAGCATGGGCTTGTGGAGGCCAGAGGTCAGCCTTGGTGTCATTCTGTAGGATGCTGCCCACCTGCTGTTTTGAGACAGGGTCTCTCAGTGGCTTGGAGCTCACTGAGTAGGCTAGGCTGGCGGGACAGTGAGCCATGCCATCCTCCTGCCTCTGTCTCTGTCTCTGTCTCTGCAGAACTAGGATGACAAGCATGTGCCATCAAGCTTGGCTTTTTCACATGAGTTTTGGGGAATACAGAACTGAACTACCTTGCAGGATCTATAAAGGTCCTCTTCACTCTCTCTTGTATGACACCCCACCCCCATGTGTGACCTATGCAGGGTCCCCACCAGCAAGACCCTCCCCGATAGCCCTCCATCCCCAGAGACTGTCTAAACCCCCTTTCCTTAAACACCTGCCCTTAGCACTACACCGAATATGCCATCATTTCCAGTGGGACACAGGAAGCTGTATTAGACCCAGCCTTACGGCCCACCTGGGGCACTAGGCTGGTTTTAAAATCACATCGCTTACTTCTCAGGGTCTAACATAAGAAGCACTGTGAGCCTAGGGAGAGTGAACCTTCATTCTCTGTAAACTGTACAGTCTGTGGCATTCAATCACAGTAGCAGCAAACAAAGAGGAGGAGGCCTTCTATGACTCTTACAGGAGGACCCCGGGTAAGACCCTGGCTCTGTATTTGCATAGGAGGCTCTGGTAAGCAGTGCAATGCTGCAGCATCATCTGCAGTCCCAGAACAATGACATATGCAGAGAGTGAACCAAGGAGTTAGCAGTGCCTGGGCCTGAGCAGGGGTCAGTAGGATCGGTAATGGGGGTGGGCAGCTTGGGGTAGGGTGGGGCTCAAAGAACCTACTTCTTCATAGAAAACAGTCTGGAGACCTCTGGGACTCCAGACCAGAATTCTATTATACTGCATCTACCAAAATGTTGCCTATTTTGCTGTGGCCTTTGGGGGACAACTCCTAGGGAATCATGCATCCAGTTCTGTTGGCTTCATAATGACCTGCTTCCTGCTGCCATGCTGAGGGTAGGCTCCTGCTAAAGCATGGTTTGCCTCTGCACTGGCCACCTGCTCTTAGGCCATTTCCCTACCCCTGGGCCAAGCCCATGGTGTTGGCTCCAGATAAGGCTTGCTATCTTTTTCATTCAGAACTCATTCCAAAAGGGGCTTCAAGCACCTGTAACCTCACAGCCACCAGGTTCAGAAGCTCTGGGATCACAGAAATACTTGCGTCTGGTAGCTTCAGGGATCCTGCAATGGCAGGTCAAGGAGCAAACAGGCCACGGCCTCCTTGAGTAGATGGCATAGCATAGCATCACTCAGGCCTGTCCTAAGGAGGTAAGTGTTCCACAAAACATGCCTTTTGGGCCTCCTTCCCTGGGCTGCTGGAGATGCATAGGTTATTGAACTCTCTCTCTCTCTCTCTCTCTCTCTCTCTCTCTCTCTCTCTCTCTCTGTGTGTGTGTGTGTGTGTGTGTGTGTTGTGTGCATATATCTGTGTGTGTAGGTGCATGCATGTGTGTATAGGTGCATGCAAGATATCACAGAAAACTTTAGGTGTGATTCCTCAGATACTGTCCACCTTGTTTTTTGAGACAAGTACTACTCACCGTTAGAGACAGGATCTCTCACTGGCCTAGGACTTCACCATTTAGTGAGGCTGCCCAGCTAGTGAGCTCATTGGACCCGCCCGTCTCCACCTTCCCAGTGCTGGGATTACATGCATGTGCTGCCATCTGAATTCTTTTTTACATGGGTTTAGGGGATCCAACCTGGGCTTGTAGGCTTGCATAGCAAACGCTACTGACGGAGACATCTCCCCAGTCCTCAATCTCCTTAAAATGTTTTTTTGTTTTTTGAGATGTATTTTTGTTTTATGTATCTGGATGACTTGCCTACATGTATGACTGTGTACCACCTGTGTGCCTGGTGCCCCTGGATACCAGAAGCGGGTGTTAGATCCCCTGGAACTGGAGTTACAGACAGTTGTGAGCTGTCATGTGGGTGCTGAGAATCAACCCCAGGACCTCTGAGAGAGCAGCCAGTGCTCTTAATTGCTGAGCCCTCTCTCCAGCCCCTCAACCTCTTTTTAACAAAAGTGAAATACTTTCTTCAAGCCAAGTCTTAGACTGGCAAGATCAAAAGCAGGGAATGGTAGTGGCTTTTTGCCACCTGCTCATCATTTCAGATAAAGAATTTCTCTGCCTACTATCTTGGAGCCTCCTGTGAGCGGGGACCAGGTGGATGTCACTGGTGACTTGGGTCTGCAGTCGTGCACTGTGCTGTATTCTGGGACCCTTCCCCTGAAATGCATCACATTTTTCCTTGTGTCACATTCTCCAGCACACAGCAGAGCACTTGCCCGTGGTCCCCACCCGGCCCAGCTCTGGATCTGTCTGCACTCTCAGGCAGAAGCCACCAGATGTCCCTTCCCTGCTCCCAGGGCCGTGTAAGTTGCTCCCCCTCCAGACTCACTGTGAAGCACCATTTCACCCACCCCACCCTCCATCTGGAAGGAGTGGCTCACAGGACACTTAGTGACTTGGGATCATGTCAGTCATAGAGAGACCTGAGAATGGTGAACCTTACTCAGTCCTGTCTCCCACTAGGCAATAGTGATGAACATGGGTCTTTAATATAACTTAGTAAGAGGATAAATAAGTAAAGGTATCGATGGTATTTCAAAACACAATTTGCTAGTTTTCCATCAATCTTTTCAGAGCTGCGTCTCTGAATGTGAAGCTGAGAACCTGAGGTTCACATGTCATCCCAGGGGGCCTCTACCATGGGTCAGCGTAAGCCTCATGGTGGGAGACAGGTGCCCTTAGGATCCTGGTCTGCACTGACTGAAAAACAAGCCTGCCATTTCCCAAGTCACCGTCGGCACAGCCTGGAGTGGAAGGGGGCTGATTACGAATGGGCTTGCCATGGACCATAAACAAATGGAGGGAATTCTGGGTTAATAAAATATAAATTTCATTCCTTGAGAAAACCTCAGTGCCCTGCTCAGGAACAAAAGAAGCCTGTGATGCTCTGTGTCCAGGAGATGCTGCTGTTGACAAGATTTGTGTCCACCCACCCCCTTGTCTGACAGAAACAGGAGAGAACAAATCTCTCTTCTCCACCTCAGTGTTCCTTACCCAGAATCACACCATTGGGCTCCTCCGGGGGCTGCCACACAATCCGCACCGCAGTTAGCCTCACTTCAGGGAACACCAGCCGCACGGGGGGACCTGGGGCTGAAGGAAAGCACAGTGAGGCAGGAGTCGTATAGGGTTCTGTGGCCAGTCTCATGCTCTAAGGAGAACGTGGGTCTCCTTAGAGGGGGTCCCACGCTTTCATTTTTTAATTTATGTCTTAGAAATTGATTTACCCTTTAAAAACTGTTCATTTATTTATGTGTCTGTGACATATGCTGCATGTCCATCTGTCTGTGGAGGCCAGAAGAAGGCATCAGATCTTCTGGAGTTGGAGTTACAGGCAGTTAAGAGCTACCCAGTGTGGGTACTGGGAATTGAACACTGGGAGAAGAGCAAGCATTCTATACTGCTGAGTCTGCTCTCCAGCCCCTTAGTTTGTATTTTGTATCTGGCTTTTTATGTGGCTTTTACGTACTTGAACTCAGGTCCTCATGCTTAATCAGCAGGCACTTCACAGACTCTGTCATCTTCCCAGGCCATGTTTTCAGGGAAGGACTTCAGGACCCTCGATGGCTGACAACTCCCTAACAATTCTGAAAAACACACCTTATTTTGAATCCTGACCACCTGGCTTAGAAAACCATGCTGAGAAACTATGTCTCCATGACTTGAGAGAACAGCTAATGGCAATGCTAGCCTGAGGGTTACCTATGGATTCGCTGGGTTTGGCATTTGTAGAGCAGGCGACTGGTAACTAGGATGAACCATACCGATTGTCAACTCGGCAGGATCTACAATCACCTGGGAGACACACCTCTGGCCATGTCTGTGGGGTTTCCAGATCGGGTTAACTGAGGGGAGCAGACCCACTCTAAATACGAGTGACCCCACCCCACAGGCTGGGGTCCTGGACTGAATAAAAAGGAGAAAGCAAGCTGACCACCAGCATCCATCTCTCTCTGCTTCCTGTGGATGCAAATTGGACCAGCTGCCTCATGTTCCTGCTGCCAAACTTCACTACTATGATGGTCCATATACCCTTGAGCTATGAGCAGAGTAAACCTTCTTCCCTAAAGCTGCTTTTGTTAGGTATCTGGTTATAGCCACAACAGAGGTAAGCAATACAAGGTAACTTATCCCTTAGTTCCCCTCAACCACTGAGGAAGCACACTGACAACCAAGGCTTTCTGGCCAATGCCTGCCTCACCTTGCCTGCCCTGTCTTAGAAACTTAAGAGCCCATGTTCACTGATGCGCATAATAATTCTTCTGTGTGGCTCAGTGCACCAATAATTTAAAATGCAGTGATGTCTTGTGGAATGATTGAATAATAGGGTCTCAGCCCTCATAAAACATATTTGTTTAAATGGATGGGCAAGTTAATGTGTGGCCAGTGCGAGAGCATCTCATTGGACTTAATCATGGATTGATTCCCACGCAATGGCCAGGAGCAATTGATGCAGAAACAGAATGTGGGGAATATCCATTCTAGGTGGGTGAATCTGGACATGTGCAATGATACCTATACATGGGTGAAGTAAACGTCCAAAGGAGGCCACAGGCTTGAATGCCAGGACTCATTTATAACACCAAGGTGAAACAGCAATGACTTTCTGAGCTGTCCCCAAGGCACAACAGATTGTGTCAAAATGAAGAGAGAAGATATGTTTATATAAACAATACATGATAATAATATATAAATAATAAAAGAAAAGAATCATTGCCTGACTACATGTGTCCTTTAGAAAGAAGATGGCAGTGGACATTGAGGGACAGTTTTTTGTTTTTTTGTATATACTATGGAACATTTGTTTAATGATGCAAAGATGTGTTACATTATTTTATGTTGCATTTTTTTTTTGGTTTTTCTTCATCCTCTTTAAAAAAAAAATTTATGTATTAAAATTTTTTTTCATTTTATATACCAACCTCACTTCCCCCTCCATCCCCTTCTCCCGCCTCCTCACCTCCCTCCCACTCTACCCCCATCCACTCCTCAGAGTGGGTAAGGCCTCCCATGGTAGTCAACAAAGTCGGCATGCCAAGTTGAAGGACAGCCTAGCCCCTCCCCATTGTATCAAGGCTGAGCCAGGTATCCCACCACAGGGAATGGGCTCCAAAAAGCCAGTTCATGCACCTGGGATAAGTCCTGGTCCTGCTGCCAGGGACCCCACAAACAGATCAAGCCACAAAACTGTCACCCACATTCAGCGAGGGACAGTTTTTTAAATGTCTTTATTTTCTTTTCCTAGGACTAATCTGAAGTGTGCCCACCTAGGTGATTGGTGCAACTATCAATTTCCCCTGTACTGCCCATCTCCCCCTAACCCCTCACCCTGGAGACAGCTGAAGGGCAATCCCATGGGAGCAGTGATGGCTGTGACTGTCAGTGCGACAGGATCTAGAATCACCCAAGAGACAGGCTCTAGGCATGTCCATGGCAGATTTTCTAGATTTGGCTAACTGAGGTGGGATGACTCATCCTAAGTGTGACAGACCCCATCCCACAGGCTGGGTCCTGGACTGAATACAAAGGAGAAAGCGACCTGAGCCCCAGCACCTATCTCTCTGCTTCCTGACTGTGGATGTCATGTGACCAGCCGCCTCCTGCTCCTGCCGCCATGCCTTCCCGCCATGATGGCCTGCACCCTCCAACTGTGAGCCCAAATCAACCCCCTTCTATAAAACTACTTCTCAGACATCTGGTCACAGTAATGAGAAGTAATACAGATCCGCACACTGAGTGAAGAGGGGCACAGGGCTCTTTTAATGGAGCAAGTGGAACTGTGGCTCATTAGCCATTCCAAGGAGATGCTTCAACAACCCTATTGTTTTTTCCGTCCTGCCAGACACTTCCGATCCCGAGGTGGGTGTTTGGGCAGATCAGTATTTTCCCCCTGACATATTCATTATGGCCTGTTTAATAATGAACATGTGAAGGAACTAACCTTTAAGTGCTTGACATCTGCAAAGTGGAAAAACATATTTACCAATGATTTAGACTTCCATAAAAACAAAGCCAGCAAGATGTGCTTGTTACTCAAATCTGGAAGCACCAGAGCCTGGGGACCCCTGGGTGCTGTCAAACGTGCTGCTCTCTGTGCAGGAACGTGTAATTAGCAATCCGAAGGCAATGGTGAGACCCGCCATCCCTATGAGAATGGACACCCGGGTCCAGTGAGGAGTTTGACCTAGGTCTGTAGAGCTGCTACTAAAAGGATGGGCTCATGTCTCATAACCTACCCCACCCTCACAAGCCCTTGCCCACAGCATAGTTAGGATCGAGATGCCACACAGTCCATAATCAGGCCATAAGAATCCTCTCTGGGCTCAAGTTGGCCACATAAACACCCAGTGACTGGAAAACAATTTTGTTTTTGTTTTGTTTCCCTCGACTCAAAAAAAAAAAAGAAGTGGTTGAAAATTTACACTAAAAACAACTGCAATCCAAATTGTTTGGATTCGAAAACTGAGGCAGAAGGCAGCAGGGCCAGCCATGTACTTACTGTCATCTTTGGTACGCTCCAGGACAAGGGGAGAGCTAGGGACCCCGTTCCCGATACGTGTGAACGCCAGCACCTGGAGCTCATATACCACGAACTTGCGCAGGCCAGCCAGCAGGGCAGACTGTGTGTGGTTCCCTCGAACCACGTGGCTTCTGGGCTCTGGATCCAGGTCCTTGGCACGGTACAGAATCTGAAGCATCAACACACACATGCAGATGGTTACAGGGGGCTCCCTGTGCACAGGGTAGCAGCTCAGAACTAACCTGCAGGGGCCACCCAACTGTGCTTTCTCCACAAGGGCAGCTTTTAAGGGGGTTTTGGATCTCATTTCTACCCACTGGCATCAAGGGGGAAGGCATCCATGAGGCAACTATACTCCAGAAGAGTGGCTGGGATCACACAGCTCTGCCTACAGCTTGGTGATTTGGCTGCCTGGGCACAATTTGGCAAGATCTGAAGCTCTCGATTATAGCCATGCCAAATGCTCCCACTGAAGCATGGGCTTGGTCTTGGGCACAAGCCTCTTGCTTTCTAGAAATGGAGCTTGGGTCTCCATGAAATCCCTTGATTCCAAAAAATTGGGGTTCCTGCCCCAGAAGACTTGCTCTTCCTCATGTGAACCTAAGGCTTACCCCCAGGTCACAGGGATGAACCGAGATGTGCTCCTCCAGCGCCTCCTCCTCCTCTCCTCAGTCCTCCCTCTAAGCTTATCCCTTTCTGAACTGTTCTCCAAGGCAAGTGATCCCCACGCTCTGAGAGAGAGGGTCACTGGAGAGACTTTGACACCAGCACAGGAAGCTTTTCCCCGAAGGAAGCAGGAGGTGCGGCACAAAGCTCTGTCCACTGAACCCACCCAACATGGCTGCCACCGTGGAGCAGGAGACTTGTCGTGTCTCTGTCGTATACTCTGGATTGCCATGTTCCCTGGGTGTGTCACACAGCATGGATCCTGAACGGGGCCATTAGAATATTTACAGAGAGGAAATGCATCTGAGCACATCCTCACTGGGGGATTCTAGGCAGGTGCTCTCCTGCTCCAGGCCAGCTGATTGTCCCATGAGAGCAGCATCACATTATTGACCAGATCCAGAGAAGTCCATTGTGCTGCTCAGAGATTGGAGCCAGATATAGAGCCAGGGAACTGTATTGGTCATGTTTGAGAGAGAAAGAAAGAAATAGGCGGTTTTGAAGATTCTCAGTAGAAGCTTAAGATGGACCAGGAGAAGCAAGGGTAAGTCCAACCCTCACAGAGGACAGCCCCACCTAGGGCCACTACAAATCAGCACGCAGAGAGCAGGGACCATTTCCCAGAAGCCTCTAATTTCACATAGCAACTCTGGGAAGTGACCACTGTGGTCACTCTCATTAGACAGGAGGTGACAGAAGCTGAATCCATTCACGGTCCAAGGGTCCAGGGTGCCTCAGCCAGAACAGGCAGCAGGGCCTGGCTTGCTGGTCAGGGTCTCTCTTGTACTTGCTTCCTGACTGATGCCTGGAAAGCACTTCTCCCAGTCCATCTCTTCCAGACAAGACAGCTGATGAAGTCAGGAACTGGCCCAAGTGACACATCTGTGACACCTTCCCACCAGCCCTGAAGGCAGAGCAGACTCATCATGAACACTTACTTACCTTGTAGCCCAGGATGAGCCCATTCTGGTCCTGCTCAGGGACTGAAGCCCATGTCAGTAGGATCTGGGTGGAGCTCACGGCCTCAGCAGACACATTTTCAGGAGCTGCTGAAGGGACTGTAAAAGAACATGTCACTGACACATTGCTTAGTCTGGAAGGAGGTGACAGGACCTGCCTGTACTGAATCCACCAGGTTTAAATGAATCCCCAGGGGTGCCTTGATCCTGGAGGACATGGGAATGGAGGGGAGGGGCTGGGGGCAGGAGGGGGAGGACAGGGGAACCCATGGCTGATGTATAAAATTTAAAATACATAATAATAAAGGGGGAAAAAAAAGAAGAAAAAAAAAAAGAACATGTCACATGGTTACATCAACACTCTCCAGCCTTCTATGAACAGAGGGGCATTTACACACACAGACAGCCAGACAGCCAGACACACACACACACACACACACACACACAAACACACAGACATATACACACCATACACAGACACACACACAGACACACACACACACAGACACACACAGACACACACACAGACACACACACACACACACACACACACACACACACACACACACACACAAACACCCTGTTCAGGCTGCCCTTGAAACAGCAGTGGTTCTGAGCATTCCGTGTGGATCAGATAAGCCTGAAGGTGTACAGCACATATGTAAATCTCCTTAATATGAGCAACAAATTCCGTAAATCCTGGGTATTTAGAACTCAATTCTACCTGAGCCTGGTCAGCAAGAAAATGCTCTCCATCTGGTTTGGGTAATAACTTAAAGAGCTGCAGGCTTTTACTTTGAAGAGGAATTCATCAATTTCAGATGGATACTTTCTCTGAGACTGCTAAACATGAAGGTCCCTGAGGGTTGGACAGAGGAGGTGGATGGGGGGGGGGGGGGGGGCGAGGTGATGGACAGAGGACCAGACCCCAGGGATGATGTTTGCTGTATGTGGGTGAGGGGCAGGCAGGGGGCCCTGCCTCATAATGTTCTGTCTCTGATTCCTAATTGAGTGTAATTCCTCCCGATCAGCAGAAGCAGGTATTATCCACTCCTTTCTGCAGATAAACAGAGAACTAAGGTGGATCTGCTTGTTTGTCTTTTCTGTTTTCTTTTTCTTTCTTCCTTTCTTTCTTCCTTTCTTTCTTTCTTTCTTTCTTTCTTTCTTTCTTTCTTTCTTTCTTTCTTTCCTTTCTTTCTTTCTTTCTTTCTTTCTTTCTTTCCTTCTTTCTTTCTTTCTTTCTTTCCTTCCTTCCTTCCTTCCTTCCTTCCTTCCTTCTTTCTTTCTTTCTTTCTTTTTTTTTTTTTTTTTCCGAGACAGGGTTTCTCTGTGTGGCTTTGCACCTTTCCTGGAACTCGTTTTGGAGATGAGGCTGGCCTCAAACTCACAGAGGTCCACCTGCCTCTGTCTCCCAAGTGCTGGGATTAAAGGCGTGCGCCACCAACACCTGGCCTTTTCTGTGTTTTCAATGCAGGGGATGGAACTGGGGGGTCTTGAGCATGCTCAGCAAGTACTCTACCATTGGGCTGCAGCCCTGGGCCTGGAAATCTAAGACTGAAGAAAGTTGTATTTCATTCTAGTTATTGTAGGGTGTGTGTGTGTGTGTGTGTGTGTGTGTGTGTGTGTGTGCACATGTGCATACAGAGACCAGAGGTCCACCTGGGTTTTTGTTCCTTAGTCATAATCTAGTTTATTTTTTGAAACAAGGTCTGTCAGTGGCTGGGGGCTCACAGATTACTAGGCTAGCTGGCCAGTAAGTCAACGAGCCCTAGCGATCCTCCTGTCTCCACCTCCCCAACTCTGGGATTACAAGCATGGGCTCCAACATCCAGCTTTTAACATGGGTTAGGGGCTCTAACTCAGGTCCCAACTCAGTCACTTTACTCACTGAGCCACCATCCCGGCCTTATTATTTAACTTACTGTTTTTGAGATGGGACTTGCTATGTATCAGTATCAATCTGGCCTACAACTCACTATATAGCCCAGGCTGGCCTCAAACAATCTCCCTACCCATCCCCCTTCCCATTCTATTTCATTCAAACAACTGGTTTTTGTTTTTGTTTTTGGTTTTTTTGTTTTTGTTTTGTTACAGAATTGCCTAAGAGGCAGTCCTTGCCGTTTTTTGACCCTTGTGTATATAACACAGTTCTCCCACATTTAGGCAATTCTGCCTCATTTAGTTTTCTTTGATGGCACTGACTATCTTGAGGAGTGTTCCAGGAATCAGATACAATATGACTATGGATAGCAGTGAACTTTAAAGACAAGTTTTTTGTTGTTTTTTCTTTCTATCAGTGTGTCCCAGGTTAGCTATGGATGTAGCCCAACATATTTGTAGATGGCAATATAAAACATTGGACACTCTGTTAGATAGATCACCACCACCACTTCAAGAATTTGCTTATGGACTCATTTACATGTCAAAGCCTGCCTACAAAGGAAAGGAGAGAGCAGGGAGAGTTCTCAAGTGGTCAGCTGATACACTGCTTAAAAGATGCCCGAACAGAGCAGAAGGCTCCCCTGGACTTGGGCCTAAAGGTTACACCTTGTCCCAACGCTTCCATGCTGAAAAAAGAGGGGACATTTCAAGGCCATCACATCTCTGCTGTGTGACAAGGCTTGGGCATCGGTCTATGCAGTGCTGTGTGGGGTGGGCCACTCTGCCAACAAGGCAAGAAAGCCTCACAAGCACACTACAAGCATGAAAGAACAGTGTTCCAGGAAGATCGCAGAGATGCAACCGTGAAACAAGGCAGCAGAGGCTGTTGGGGATCCAGAACAGAGCCTCCCATAGAGTGCTGTCCCATGGACACCTGGACCCAGGCTCGGGCTTCCAGAACTGTGAGGGAGCATGCTTGTTACTCAAACTGCCATTGAGATGTTTCTATTGTTCATGTCTGTTTATGTGTGCATGTGTGCATGAGTATTTGTATTTGTGCATGTGTGTTTGTGTAAGATAGAGTCCAACTTTGGATATCACTCCTCAGGGCAGTGCCCACCTTGGTTTTTGAGACAGGGTCTCTCACTTTTACCTGGGGCTTGCTGATTTAGCAGGCGGACTCGCCACCGAGCCTAGGGACCCTCCTATCTCTGTCTCCCTAACACTGGACTTACAGGCTAGCACCATGTCTGGTTTTTCTAGCTGGGTTCTTGAGTTTGAACTCAGGTCCTCATCTTTCCACAGTAATTTCAGACAAATTACTATTACCCATAAGGTCCCTAGACATTTGTGGAGCTGGATTCGGTCAATGTTAGAGCCAGCAGTGTCTATAGAAAGAGAAGGGGAAGGGAGGAAGGGAGGTCCCGTCCAAGTCACAACCTAACAGAGTAGCTGCTGGGATGACACTGGGTGTGGGTGATGTCCACTCTTGCCTCTTTCTCCACCCACAGGAAATCTTTCTGGAGGGGAAATCATGGCAGAAGTTTCTGGCTGTCCACCCTGAGAAACACTAGCTTCCTGTCCAGCACCACAGAGGCATCATTGTACCCCTTCCTTCCTAGACACATGAAGAACCCTCTCCTAACTACTCAGCCTCAGACTAGCCAGGACACCCCCAAATGTGTCCATGATTATGCACCCAAACAAGAAAGCTGTATGTGTACATCCTTGACCCATGCTCTAAGCAGGGCCAATAAACTCACTGGCTCCCCAAGTTGGACTTGGGTAGAATCATCACTTTGGTATGTGGTTGGTACACTGTAGGGGATGAGCAGTGTTTGCTCTTGTTTCCCTAAAAGAAGTGTGTGCCACAGTCATTGATGGCTTGACTCAGTTATCAGAAGTAGAGGACTTGTCTGTCCGGAAACCTACAGCCACATCTCACTGTGCTCCACCTGCAGGGGGTCCCTGGGGACCTCAAATGCTGCTATGGATGGCTTTGTCTGGAAAACTGCTTACACAGATGCTTATTTTAATTTAATTTTTAAAAAGCGATCAAACAGTACCTTGAATCACTAAGAATGAAGGAGTTGCTATTGGGACAAGCATGGAAGCATGTCATTTATTAAACTCCATTTTCTGACTTCATTTAAAATAAGATTGCAAATCTCAAACATGTTGTATGCCTGCTACGTTTCTGCTGTGTTCTGAAAACTGTCCCTATCTGTATATAGAGAGAGGCCATCGTCATAGCAACCCAATTGGTCCACCTCTTGGACCCCTACCTGTTTCCTGTGAGGCCAATCTTGACAGCTTTAAGTGCCCACTTCTCACTACAGACCCCCAAACCACGGTTGATTTTTTGAGATGCGGTAATGCCAGCATTCATTCACAGGAGGCCCGGCCGCATCCCTAAAGAGCCAGGGCAACCTGGTGACTTAGCACTGAGCTCTGAACCTTGTAGTTTCCCACCGGGAGAGAGCCCGCTGGGTAAGGTTGTTAAGAACAGGAAATGACATATTACTAGACTGAAATTTCAGCCGATTCAAATTCCCCTGGGACAAAGGCTACCTTTTTTTTTTAAAGATGCAAAGAAGAATTGTACCCATTATCTGTTCTGAGGTACATTCCGCTTCATCTCCAATTCATCTTAGCCCATCATGCTTATTTTCTCTCTCTCCACCTGTTTTTCTCCCTGCTGTTCATCACTGCTCCTTGTGGTGACTTTTCAGGTCTCATTTATCTTTATAATATGTGACAGGATGTCACAGATCCCATTAGACCACATTTCAAACTATTATGAAACTTCATTTAAATGTGGTTCAGAATGTTTGGTTTTGTTTCTAACCCTTTGGGGTATTTCTGTGGATTATGAGATCATTTATTATTATTATTTTTAAGTGTGTGTGTGTGTGTGTGTGTGTGTGTGTGTGTGTGTGTGTACATGTTCACATACTTGTGGATAGGACCTCGCACGTTATAGCATGCATGTGGAAGTCAGAGGACAACCAGGAGCAGCAATCAGTTCCCTCTATTCTGTGGCTTCTAGGGACTGGACTCAGGTTATCAAGCTTGGTGGGCAAATGCCTTTTCTTGCTGGCCCTGATGACATTTTTAAGTCTTGGGGAAGATTGTTTTAATTAACTGATGTGAGACTGTTTAGAGATCAGTGGCTTTGGTCTCCTCCCCAGCTCACTCCAGGGCACACCTTGCAGGGTAGCTCCTGGAATCAGCTCCTGTGTCTCTGTGCCCAACAGGAATGATGAGCCAGGCCTGTCAGGACGGGTCTCTCTATGGAGAGGTTAAGTGTTAGGTATTGGTAGAGCCACAGAAGTGAGCAAGTCAAACCTACAGAAGACAGGCACTGGCGCTGTAGCTGAGTTGGTAGAGCGCTTACCTAGCATGGATGAAAGCCCCAGGTCGGGCCTCTAGCACCGAAAAACTAGGTGTGGTGCTAACTCTCCTGTAATCTCAGTACCAGGGAGAGAGCACAATAAGGTTAGGAGTTCAAGGTCATTCTAGTTTTGATGATGCCTGATTTGTCTACTTGTTGTTGTTGTTCTTTGTGCTTTGGGGTTCTGCAGTCAGACTTGTACATTAATTTCTCTTCTGGGAGCGTCCAGACCACACATACAGTGCATATCAGAACCCACAGCTGACACAGGCACAGATGGTGAGGTCATCTGTGTCCTATACAGCCTAGGCAGACACAGGTGGATTTCTGTGGCAGGCACCTTGGGTCCCCTGTAGCACAGCACTGTCTCCACACAGGACTTTGGGTCCCACCTCCAGCAGCCATGGATTCCAGGTTGAGCCTCCTGTCCCTGCCTGGGCATCAAGGGCCAGGTCCTAAAAAGATGAGTGAAGAGCTGAGGCGAAGATTTCAGTCAATAAAGAGCTTGTCTTACACTGAGGACCCGAGTTTGAATCTCAGTACTCATGTTCTGTTTTTAAAGCATGGGGGCTGGAGAGATGGTTCAGGAGTCACGAGCACTGGCTGCTCTTCCAGAGGACCCAGGTTCAATTCCTAGCTCTAACAGAGCAGTTTACAATTGCCTATAACTACAGTTCCAAGGGGATCGGATGCCCTTTTCTGGACTCAGCAGGTATCAGGTACATAAGACATACAGGTAGGCAAAACACCCACACATTAAAAAAAAAAAAAAAAAAAAAAAAAGCCAGGTGTGATGGTTCTCGATTGTAATTCCAGTTCTGGAGACACCAAGTCAGAAAGATCCTCAGTGCTCACTGGCCAGCCAGTCCAGAGTAATTGGTGAATTCCGAATCAGTGAGAGGTAAGGAGGCTGACCTCTGGCCTCCACCATATTCATGCATACACGTGTACCTGCACCTATGCACACAGATGTGCACACACATGAACACACAAACTACTAGGGAAGATTCAGTGGCCACTCCAACACAGCTCTTACGGCTATGGGCAATTTTGCTGTTTTTTCCTTTATGTCCATTGATAAATTTAAAACTTCAAAAACTATGTTTTATCCAAGGCTTTCTAGTTTTCTATCCAAAGTTTTGTTTCTTCAAAGAAATATTTTCTTGGCCTGCCTATTGCTGGGTTTAAAACTATCCTTTAAAAATGTCTCCAGGTCCCTTCCTGTCACAAAGACTCAGCTGATGAAGATGAAAGCATTTTAGAGCATCCACGTGGTCACAGTCAAGCGGGTTTGCCTCTTCTCTCGCTCATATCATAAAAGCTACAGTTGGAAGAGAGCCCTGGATGGTCTTGGCAAAGCCCTCTCGAAATCCCGGTCACCACAATGGTGACTCTTCAGGGACCTTATTGGGGGTTGCCGGGTTCCCAAACATATGCTGTACAATCCAACAAACAGGAGCCCCACCTTAGATCCAAAAGAATGAGACATCAACTGCCCCTGTCAGGGGTCACTTCCTACTGTAACCAGACCCTTGCACATACTGTCGACCTTCATTCATGGAGCGCAAGGCCCGATGCCTGGTGTATTAAGGACATCTCATAGGAAATTTCTGCTTCTTGCTTTTTATTATTGAAAATGAACATTATCATTAACTTAAAAAATAAAAAATAAGCCCATCACCTGTTAAAATCCAAAGGAGTAGGTGATGGTTAATATAGGTTGTCAACTTGACGGGTTCTAGAAGCAGCTAAGAGTCAAGGGCCTGGGCACACCTGTGAAGGATTATCTTGAGTAGGTTGGTCTCTGGCTGGACATGTACCATGTCTATGAGGGATTGGGTTAACTTGATTGGGTTAACTAAGATGGGAAGGACCACTTAGGAGGCAGCATCTTTCTCTGGAGCCCTGGACAGGATATAAAGCAGAAAGTGAGCTGAGCACCAGCATCCATCTCTTTCTGCTTCCTGACTGTGGACGCCATGTGACCAGCCACTTCCTGTTCCTGTTGCCAGGCCTCAAACAGTGAAACAAGGTAACATCTTCTTCCCTTAAGTTGCTTCTGTCAGCCTGTTTTCATTAGGAAAACAAAAACAAAAACAAAAAACCAAACCAAACCAAACACAAAGACAGTCGGACAAAGCCTATCTAAGCCAGGGTTAGTTATACACCAACACAGACACAGGTGTGACATAGAGAGACTCTACTACCCAGGGATGTGGAAATCCAGGACCACCAAACTCCTCTCTTCTGAGACAAGAGATGGCCTTGTCTCTGAGGCTGCGTCACCTCCCTCTCACCTGACTCCCGTGTGCGACCGCGCACCAGCTCACTCCAGGGTCCAGCCCCAATGGCATTGAAGGCCTGCATCCGCAGTTCATACTCTGTCCACTCCTCCAGCTCCTCGATGGTCAGCTCCCTCTCCAGCCGGTCACTGACAACTTGGGCCAGCGCTGAGGATGGTTGGTCTGAACGCCAGTACTTCACCCTGTAGCCCACAGACTCGGGGTTCCCATTGTACTGGGAATCGGGCAGCGGCTGGCAATGAATGACAGGCTGGTGTGAGTGGACACCTCCTAACTGTCACCTTTAAAGGTCTTCAAGAGCAAACCCATCCTATGGGGCCAACTCCATGGAAACCATTTTCTTAGGTGAATTTTCCTGGAACTTTCTAGAGTGTGTACATGCACAAACATGTGGGCTGTATGCATGTGTACATGTTCATATTAATGTTTTGTAGAGGCCAAAAGGTGATTCATTGTGATTTTTGAGGCAGGGTCTCTCACTGAACCTGGAGTTCATTGACTTGGTAAGACTAGCTGGCCAGCAAGCTCTAGGAAATCCTCCTGTCTCCACTCCTCAGTGCTAAGGTAACAGGTGGGCACCCTAATGTCTGGCTTTTTACGTGGGTGCTGGGGGGTCTGAATTCAGGTTCTCATGTTTTTGTAATAGGCACTTTACATACTGAGCCACACTCCCCCCTCATCCCAGCAGCTTTCTGCTCTACCTTTCCTGAAAACTTTTCTTCTGTTAATTCAACAAAAATTCTTTTAGTGACTTTTGCTGGAAATAATTTTCTATAATATAGCTTGGTTTAATTTTGAGGGAGAAATGTTCTGATTAAATACTGGACTGGATCTCTTATGAATATTGAGTATTGGTTCTATGTTGACCATGCTCTTTCCTGAAAGAGCACCCTAAGGTCCAAGAAGAGAGAATGCTACCAATTAAGAAGAAATCCAGGGCTACTTTGTGATCTTACAACAATCGTGTAATGTAATACTTTGTGGTCTAACAATCAGATTGGCTTTGATGAGGGAAACAACCTGAGTGTGGTATGGCTAAGCTCTGATTCCCGGGAAGGCCTGGAAGGCACAGGTAGTGGCTTCCACCCCATAGTCTCCAACTCACCACCCAACGTAGCCGCAGGCTGGTTTCACTGGCTGTTCGGACAGTGATGCTGGTCGGAGCCACATCAGGTGGAGCCTGCAGGGTCTGGATGACCCGGGATGACTGGCTGAAGGGGCTGGGACCCACAATGTTCACTTGCCTCATTCGAAACCTGAGGTGAAACCATAAACCGGTATTACATCCAAGCAAAAGGCAACAGAACAGAACAAGGTCTCCTCGGGTGCTCCTCACACGTGTGTCTTCCTGGACCACAGAGGCCATCACTCATGGACACCTATCTCTGTGGGTGAAGAAAGCAGGTGCCATCTACAGTCTCTGTGATGGGCGATGCGAACTGTCAGTTTGACAGACTCTAGAATCATCTGGAAGACAGGCCTGTGGGCATACCTACAGGGCTTATCTTGAGTAGCTTCATTGAGTTAGTAAGACCTGCTCACTGTGGGTGGCACTGGCCCTGATTGGGACCCGGGATTATGTAAGCAGAGAAAGAGAAGAGCATGCCTTCTGCTTTCTGCTGGTGGGTGCCATGTGACCAGCTGCCTCACTCTCCTGCTGGATTAGCTTTGCCACTACCATGGCCTGCACTTGAATTGTGAGTCAGAGCAAACCCTTCCTTCCTTAAGATGCTTTTCTCAGGGGAATCTTATGACAGCAATAGGAAAACAAGAAGTCATTTTCCTAAGAGCCTCCAGTGAATGGTCTCATGTGACTCAGTACGATTTAGTTCCCAGGTGAAGGAGATTTGATGGAGCCGATGGGTGGAAATTTAAAAGGTTAGTTGCCATTGGCTAACTCAAATTCAGGGTACCCTTAGGGGATGAAGGTCATTCAAGAGAGCCCAATGTCACAGTGTTGCCACCAAACACAGTTTTGGAAGTCCAGTATTTTGAATGGTTAAGGGCATTGCCATAACCCATGCCTATCCTGGCATGTAGCACAGTGGAAAGTTCATGTGAGGCCTCAATCAGAATTACCTTACTTCCTTATAAAGCACGGGCCATGAGGATGCTAAGCAAAAGGGCGCTAACTCTGAGCCACACCCCAGCCCCTCACTGGGGGATTCTAGGCAGGGGCTCTACCACTGAGCCACACCCCAGCTCCTCACTGGGGTATTCTAGGCAGGTGCTCTACCACTGAGCCACACCCCAGCCCCCCAGTGGGGGATTCTAGGCAGGTGCTCCACCACTGAGCCACACCCCAGCCCTTCACTGGGGGATTCTAGGCAGGTGCTCTACCACTGAGCCACACCCCAGCCCCCCAGTGGGGGATTCTAGGCAGGTGCTCCACCACTGAGCCACACCCCAGCCCTTCACTGGGGGATTCTAGGCAGGTGTTCTACCACTGAGCCACACCCCAGACCCTCACTGGGGGATTCTAGGCAGGGGCTCTACCACTGAGCCACACTCCAGCCCCTCACTGTGGGATTCTAGGCAGGGGCTCTACCACTGAGCCACACCCCAGCCCCTCACTGGGTGATTCTAGGCAGGTGCTCTACCACTGAGCCATGTTCTCAGCTCCCTTTTAACTTTCGAGACAGAGACTTAATATATTGCCTGGCCTGATCTTGAACCATCTCTGTAGCTCGGAAAGGCCTTAAAATTATAATCCTCCTGCCTCAGCTTCCTCAGTAGCTGGTATAACAGGCCTGTACCATCACACCTGCTTGTGTCTTCTCTCTATATAATTATTTAAACTGAATTTACATATAACACAACCCCCAAGCAAGGACACATAATGCTTGTTTCAGAAGTCTCCTAAATTAATGTGACTTTGAGACAGAGGCATTGCTTTCTTATCACTGGTTCTGATCTTTGGGATAATTACACAGTTATATAAAATTCCACATGTCAAGTCTTGAATCCTAGCAGCTCATTGAAGCTACATGTTTTTCTCTTTAGGACTGAGTATATTGTGTCTTGACTCATCTGCTATAATCTTAGGATGAGTGTTCAAATGAATAGATTAAAAAACATCTCTCTCATTAGACTTAAAAAAACTCTAACTTTGGTATTGTACTGAATAAATGTTCTTCATGAAGATGTAATTTCACCTTCCACTCTTTGAATTCCTCATTCTTACTCCCTCATTCCCCCCGATTACACTGAATGTATCCATTCTGGCAGAACAATGACATTATCAAACTCAACATCTGGTGATCACTGGAATTTCATCTCTCGTTCTGATGTTGCGGGAACCGATAGCATCGCTAACAGCTCCCGAGCACGCTACCCTCAGTGAGGGCTGGGGATTTACTGCCAGGGGAAGTGGCAGGATCTAGAAGCAAAAGGTTAAATGCCATGTTAAGCACTTGATTAGCGAGAAGAGAAACTCCAGGGTCATGAAAGGGGAAGCAGAATGGGGCACCTGGAACATCTGCTTCGTTAAGAGTCTGCGGCCTCCGGTTCCTGGTTATTTCATAGTGAGCCCTTTTTACGGTGTGCTCTGATGGAAACACATGGCCAGCCTAACACCCAACCACACACTGCCTTGGAATCATACTCAAACTGTGTGTCTTGCTTAAGGCTTTTATGTGTGTACTGCTTTTGCTACTTACAGAATGCCCCGTGCATCTGTTATGTGTGTTATTTACATATGTGTGTGTTGTGTACGTGTGTGTGTGTGTGTGTGTGTGTGTGTGTGTGTGTGTGTCTTTACGCTCTGATGCACCAACATAGGTGTGCCTGTGGAATCCAGAGGTTGGCATAGGATGTCTTTCTCTGTCACTCTCCATTTTATTTTCTGAAACAGGGTCTCTTACTGAACCTGGATCCAACCACTTCAGCAAGATCGGCTGGCTAGAAAGCCCCAGGGCTGGGATTATGGGCATGTGCCATCTTACCCAGGCAGGTTTAATGGGTTCCTAGCAATGCAAACTCAGGCCCTCATGCTTGTAGGGCAAGCACCCAGCAGCTGAAATGTCTCCCCAGCCCTCTGCTTAGAGAATTCTATTTTCTATATGACACCTTGTTTCTCACACTACAAACGCATCCAGCTGCAGCCACCTCCCACCTGCGGCTCTCACCTGTAGTGTGTGTAGGGCGTGAGGTTTGGAATTTCCAGCGTCTGGGCATCAGGCTCATTCTCTTCCTCATAGAGGGTGACCCACTCCTCCTCATCCCCGATAGCACCAACCTGTGGAAAGAGATCCTGAGATGGACTGGGCTCACCATGGTGACCAAGGCTGCTTGGCATTCTGTACGCTTCTACTGGGTATGATGGGCTGAGCACAGCCACCCTGTAGCTCACACCTGGGAGCTCCTGGTTCCTGCACACACACACATGGAGATTCAGACTCCTGTTATTCTCAGTGCACATGACATCTGGGAAGGTTTTAATTCAAACCTCAAAAACTTGGCCTCAAGAAGAGGGCCAGCCCTGTGGCTCAGATTCAGGGTGATGGGGGAGCACCATCCCCACTGCCTTGTCCTTTTCTCACCTGACAAGTAAGAGGCTCAGGGAGGACCCCACAGTATGCAGTGATGACATCCTCCTCACTAGGGTCCAGAGCCATTGACACCACTTGCTGGCCCCAGGGCACCACCTGACCTTTCGCTCCCCAGCATACACCACAGAGGCTGCACCCGCTGGCATAAGGAAGTGCTGTGGAAGTAAGGCAGAGTTCCTGCTTGACAGCACAGCATACAGGCCTTATCTCTTCTGACAAAGGACACTGGGAGCAGGCGAGATGACTCATCAATAAAGTGCCTGCTGCATTGCATGGGGACTTGAGATCTGATCCCCAGAGGCAGGCCTGAGGGCTGTCCAGATGGCTCAGAGGCTGAAAGCACACAGCTCTTGCAGAGGACCTGAGGTGAGCTCCCAGCACTCACATCAGCTCACAACTACCTGCAACTCCAGCTCCAGGGATCTTATACCCTCTTCTGGCCTCTAAGGGCACTGCACTCAAGTATCCCTATAGACACACACACATACACACACAATATATTTTTGAGCCAGGCGTATTGGCACATACTTGTAATTCTGGAGCTTCGGAGGTAGAGACAGACAGAGTCTTGGGGTTCTCTGACCAGTTAGGCAAACTGAATCAATGAGCCCCATGGCTGCCTCAACAAATAAAACAAAACAAAACAAAACAAAACAAAACAAAACAAAAACCTCTCCCAAAACCAAAATAGACAGTGCTCTGAAAAAAATGACACCTGAGGTTGACTCTGGTCTTTACACAAACACACACACATACACACACATACTCAGATGTGTACACACATAGGTGAACACATGTACAAGCACACTTATGTATACACACACAAACACATGTGAACATATGAACACATGCATACTCAGATGTATACACATACAGGTGAACACATAAACATGCATACTTATGTGTACACATGCCCCCCCCCCACCCCCATACATACACAGAAACACCTCAGGGCAGAGCTGGTCTGAGGAGCACCACTCTTTACGGACACTTGTCCCTTCCAAGCTGGCCTATGAGGCCACACTGGGCGTCCCTAGAACTCCCCCAGCACCCCCGTCTCTTTCTGGGAACGGCACGTCCATGGCTTGCTTGGTTAGCAATTGTACACTTGAACTTCCTGTGACCTCTAACCTGACCCTAGTTGCTTGCTCTGCCTAAGAAAGCCCCAAACCAGCTTTTATCTACCCTGTTGATGACACCCTGGGCTGTCCCAGACAGAACGCACAGGGAACATGGCTATGTGCTTCAGCCTGTGGCTCCTGAGAGCAATCCATTGACTTCTTCGGGCTCATGTGGCTGTGTGACCCTGGGGATCACGGTATACAAACAGAGGGTGTGCGGAGAGCCAGTTCAGCCAGGCTCAGCCCTGCCCTGGCATCTAATGCTCTGTAAGTGACTTAAATGACAGGGCAGGCCTTGTGCTCATTAAGTTTACAGAGGAAGGTGACTTGGCAGGTGGCCAAGCCACGGAAGTGGGGCGCTGAGACTTCATGGCGACCTTGGAAAGCTGCAGAAATGATGTGAAGGACAGAGGACAAGGAGGGGCCAGTAAGCAAGAGCGAGCAGCCTGCGACATGGAGAGTCCAAACTAAAGCCGGAAAACGGCTGCAGAAAAGAGCCGAGTGTCATATGAGACCCAAACGTCCGTTCTAGTCTCCACCCAGCAGAGCTGGGAGACAGAGGCATATGCTGTGCACTAATGCAAACATCTGGATGCACCTGCACGTGTGTATGCCCTGGCACAAACCTGTATGCACCTGTACACACAGGCAAGAACCTGCACACACTTGTATTCACCTGAACTGGACTATATGCATGTGTGCACACATGTATGCACCTACACATACCTTGTGTACTTGTATGTGTATGTATGCATCCATACACATGTACACAGTGGCATCTATATATCTGAATGTATCTGTACACATGTAAATACCTTCACACAGCTGTATGCACCTATACACACCTGAATTCACCTGAACATGACTATATATATGTATGCACACATGTATTAACCCACATATACCTGTGTGTACTTTGTGTGTGTGTGTATATATATATATATATATATATATATATATATATACACACACACACACATATATGTATGTATGTATGTATTCACACATGTACACAGTGGCATACACTTGCACACACCTGTATGTACATGCACACATAGGTAAGTACCTGTATACACCTGTATTCATCTGAACATTACTGTATGCATGTGTGCACACATGTATATACCCACACATCTATATGTATTTGTGTATGTATCTATGTATCCACATACATGGCATACACTTATATATATACCATTATGCATCTGCACACATGCACATACCTGCATACAATTGTGTGAACCTACACAATACACTCCTGTTCACAGTGCTCTGTGCACCACAGCCCAAGGGTAAAATTGAGGCACATATCCCCAGATGATCGAGAAGCCTTTTTTTGCCATGAAGAGGCCCATGGCATTGGCACTGGCATCTGCTTTTATGTGGACAGACTTCAGAAACCTTGGGCTGGGTAGAAGCCTGTCCCCAAGTCCACATAATATGAGAGTCTCCTTTATGAAATGACCGGGGTAGGGTGCCAGGTATTTAATGAGAAGGGGGAGGGGAGAGAGGGATGCAGGGGTGGGGAAGGAGGGAAGCTCTTGGAGATGAGTTTCATATGCTGAGACTCAGTGGAAGCAGAAATACGCTCTGAGTCCTCTACCTTAGGAATGGTCCTCTTTAAAATGGCAAAATTTGTGTTCTGTGAATTTCATCTCAATTTTTAAAAGAAGCATTAAAATTTAAGGTGGGATGCTATCCAGGAACACCTGGCAGAGAAAGAGCTGGAGGTCAGAGAGGCTAATGAGCAGCTGGGATTCTGTGAATGAGCAAGGCTGCTGAACTAGAGGGAAGATGTGGCCACCTGCGAGGCTGGAACGGGACAGTGATCTCAACTCCCACGAATCTTGGTGGCTCTGGAAGTCTAGCCTCTATTCCTGCCACCTGGGCTCCACAGAGAGGCCACCGCTGTGTCTTTTCCTATCTGGGTCCTCTGTGCTGAGCGAGGGGGCAGCAGATGCACAGTGAGTTTAATTGATCCTCCAAGCCCCTGCAGCGCGACTGAACGATCCTATCTCTGCCTGACTCTGCCCCTGCCCCCAGCCCCATTTTTGCAAACCCTCCTTGAGTGAAGGCTGGTTCTAGGTGTCCTCTGGATCCTCCTCTGCCTTGATGCCCAGCATGTTTGACTCAGTCCTCCTTCCTTCTAGGTCCAGGCACATCTACCTAGGGCTAGGTGCTTCTCTGGCCGTGTGGATGGTTCCAGCACTGGCCTCACATGATAAGATGGCTCTTGGCCATTTATGCTGCTACAGGGACTGCACAGATCAGGGTGGTGGCTCTGGGACTCAGGGCCATCCATCATGTGACCAAGAGGGTTGGAAGAGCAGTGACAACCTTTGAGCTGCCACTCAGAGGAGAGGGTGAGGCATAGCTGGCTGCTGGAAGGGCAGGAAGATGGGGAGACAGGCAGCTCAAGCTGTTTGCATTGAGCACAAGAGCCTGCTCCTCCATCGGCAAAGATCAAGCTTCATGCTACAGGGGCCAAAGCCAGCAGGACAGGGCTACGGGTCCCTACTTACTTCTCCCCTTGAGTCGGACAGTATCATGGGAGAAGACAAAGGTCTTCCCTTTTAGAGTCTCCACATTGCCACTGTCCCATAGCTGGTGTCTACAAAATGGAGGGATGTCTGGTTCATTTCTTCTTGTCTTCCATTCTGCTGAGTTCAATATAGAACTTGAAGGCTACAATCAAGCCAAATGAGATAATGGAATAGGACTGGGGTGTGGCCCACACATCCTTGACCTTCCCCATGCCGAGTCTCCTTTCTGCAGGTCTCTGATTTGGAGATGAGACAGTGACTGACAGACTCTCTAGACGTCCCTGCCATCATATTCCCTAATCACTGTCATTACCTGAAGGTACCACGTGGCCTTGAGCACCTGTGTCCATGCAAAGCTCTTGAATCTGGTTCCAACATGTCTGCTGTTTCTCCTGCCTTCTCTAGGCACCTGCCAGAAGCTTCCTTGAACTGCTTCTACTTTCTTGCTCCCTCTTCTGGAAGCCTCCATGAGCAGCCTCCTCTCCTTTATTGCTTCTGGCAGCTGCTATAGATAAGTGCCTGTGCTCTCTGTCTCCCCCTTCTGAAAACATCCATAGACAGCAATGTCCCCATTCTGTGCACTCAGGCTACCCTCCACCTACCTCCGACAGGGTCAGGACACCATCCTCAAGAGTAACTCATACAAATAGTGTGCGTGTCAAGGCTCATTTTGCTTATCAAAAAGGGCCCCAGCAGGATGGTAAATTGGGTTTGGAGGAGAATATGACTCAAAATCTGGAGCGTCAGTTGGAGAAAGAATGTCCAGGCCAGAGAGATGGCTCAGTCAGTAAAGTGCATGCCACACAAGTATGAGGACCTGAGTTCGATCCTTGGGAACCCAGAAGCTAGGAATGGTATGTTCCTATAATCTCAGAGCTGGGGGGTGGGGTGGGGTGAGGAGAAGCATGAGCATCCTTGCTGTCCAGCCAGCTTAGTCTAATTGGTGAGTTCCAGGTTCAGTGAGAGTCTGTCTCAAAAGATAAGGTGGACAGTTGACCTCTGGCTTCAGTATGCATATCCATAAAACACCCCCAAATACGAACATATACAATAAAGAAGACAAAGATGTGAGAAAGCTGCTTACAGGAGCAATATAACCCTAACATGTAGCTTAGCAACTTCACAATTTAGTATCTGATGTGACAGCATTTAGCCAATCAACATGCAAGAAATCAGGTTTCTATAAGGCTTGATAGCCAGCAAACAGCCTTTCAAACAGGCGCTGCTCACTACTCAGTAAAATTGAGCCCACAGAACAAATCTGGCCCCTTTCTTGTTTTGGTTGATAAAGTTTTATTGGAACACAGCCACACTCATTGGTTTGTATGTTGCTAACCGTTGTGACTCCATGGCAGAGATGCATAGATGCAACAGAGATCACCTCTCCAGGACCCAGCCCTTTAATGGGAAAGCATCCATCCTGTTTGAGCATGCTCCCCAGAGGCACCAGGCAAACTTCATACTGGTCCTGCCTGTCTGTTATTATTGCCACTCACATGTAAGTATAGGGTCTCACTCTCCACTGTACCCCAGAGCCTTCTCTGGGGTCCAGTGTAAAACTTGGTGTTCAGCCCTGTTTAGTCAATATGCTAATGATGGTGTGAATGATTTTTAAGAACCAGCACACAATGTGGGGTAGCTGGTATGGGACACCAAAGATATTCTTACCCAAACCACCAGAACCTGGCAAGAATCTTACATCCCTACAGAAGGTTTACATCTTTATCGAAAGAGACCAGGATTCTTTAATCCTTGCCTGGCTTCTCTGGCTCAGTAAACTTCCAGGCCATCAGACTAGAGTGTTCTAGAAGTAAGTGACTGGCCACTACTAGCAGACAGGACACAGAGTGAGTCAGGGCTCTAAAGATGAAATAAATTGAAACTCCCACAGGGAAGCCGGGATTTAGAAAGGCTTTCTTGCTTTTCTCTGAAAGCCAACAAACAGCACTTTACAATGCTTATTATAGAAGCTGAAATGCCCATGTTTCAAACGCCACTCTGCAGGGCAGGTCCTTTATTGCATTAAGGAGTGCACAGTCCCTCTGAGGAGGTGACAAGCTCCTCCAGGAGGGCCAATGGCTTACCTGCCACCATGTCTAGGCTACATTTGGCACCAGCTGGCTGGGAAGCAGGACCCATTTGGACATGTGCATTCATTTAACAACTAGATATCTCAGAGCCCGCCACTCCTGCCAAGCAGAGTTTCTACACAACCAGGGTTGTGAGCATGAGAAACATCTCTTGGTTCAGCTGGGCTTCTGGGAAGTTTTGGGGGAATCAATTGGCCTGTGCAGGACTTCAAAGGCTTCTGCTAGGGGAGTTCGGTGTCTGCTCAGCACCCCACATCCCCAGGACTTCAGTGGCTCCTCCAAGGACAGTCATTAACTTCATCCCAGAGGCATGTCACAGATGGCCAGGAGGGCATGAGGAGGACGGACTGACAAGGAGGCAGCTGTCCTTTCACTCAGAGCCCAGCAGAGGGGCAGACATTCCAGAGCTCCATGGAAACCCGCCAGCCTCATGCACCCTGCCTGAAATTCATGCCGTCAGCAGGAAAACTTGCAACTTCGCAGATACTCAGACCCTGTGGTGTCTCCGAGCCTGAGCCAAATGGAGCTCCCCCAAATGAGGGGCGCTGGAGGGCACGGAGGCAGAGGGACAGATGGGGTTTGCACTTCTGGCAAAAGCACAGCCCAACCAGGAAGGAACCAGAGGCTTGGGGAGGCCCAAAGGCCAGTTCCCTGAGCAGATCCGGAACTCTTGCAAGCTAATGAGTTGTTAAGGGGATTCTCCTTAGCCCTTGATTGATCTCAGCTGGCAAGGAGGCTGCCGGCTTTGAGAAGGGCAGGATTTGTGCAGCCCTTCCCTCCTAGTTAGTGGTTGCCTTTCCTCCTGTGTAGGGTAGTTTCCTTTTGTTAGCTTCACAGTCAAATTCTCCTCCCCCCCATCTCACACACACACATGCTGTGTGTTTGTGTTCACGACTGTGCATGTGAATGCCCACATACACATATGTGCTTGTACATGTGTGTGCATGCTCGAGTGTCGAGGCCAGAGGTCAACCTCTTCCTCAGGTGGCTGCCACCCCTTGTTTGTTTTTTCTTTTCTTTTTTTTCTTTTGTAGATTTACTTATTTTATATGTTTCAGTGTCTTGCCTACATGTAGGGATGAGCATTGTTTGTGTGCCTGGTTCCTGCGGAGGTCAGAAGAGGCATCAGCTCCCTTGGAACTGGAGTTACAGGGGATTGTGAGCTGCCATGTGGGTGCTGGGAACGGAAACTGGGTTCTCTGCAGAAGCAACAAGTGCTCTTAACTGCTGAGCCTTCTTCCAAGGCTATCCCACCTTGTGTTGAGAGACAAGGTCTCTCACTGAAGCCGGAGTTTACTGGCTAGGCCAGGCTGCTGAGCAGAAAGCCCCAGGGATCCTCCTGAGGCATGCCCCACCACAGCTGATCCTTTACACCAGGGCTGGGGTTGAACTTGGGCCCTCATGCTTGCACAGCAAGCACATTACTGACTGAGCTGTCTCCCCAGCCTGAAGTGTTCTTTTCTTCTGATTGATGCAGGAGTGGGAAATGGCTGTCTGGATTTTCCGCCAATTCTTCTGGTCTGAATCTGTGGTCTTAGCTTCTCAGGCACTGGCTCTCTTGGTCTCCCTCTGACTTCCCCAAGTTCTTTCTTTCTTTTTTTTTTTTTTTTTTTGCCTCCAGGACTCCCAAATGGCATTGTCCTTTGTCTTCCTCTGCAGTCTCTTGGTGACAGAACTTCCTTGTGGACCTGGGTAGTCTGTCACAGGACCCTGAGGCCCCACATTGGAGGCTCTCTGCCCTTTCTTGGACTGTGCTGATGGTCCAGCTCAGTGAATTTAAAAGAGAATGCTGCTATGCTGGGCCTTGCTGCCTGGGTTCTAGGCCAGCAGCCCTGCTGTGTCTGAGCTGGTTCAGGCTGCTGTAACACACACCACAGAAGCTCACTGCCTCCCAATTCTGGAGGCTGCATGCTCAGGACTGGGATGCACTGGTGACAGGGCATTTCTGATTTGAATCCTCACGTGGCATAAAGGGGGTGGGAGCTTTCTGGGGTGCTATTTTTATTTTAAATGTAATGCTGGGAATGGAAGCCAGGGCCTCATACGTGCTAGGAAGTGCTCTGCCATTGAGCCTCCAGGTGAAAGGTGCTGTACAAATGATGCACACCACTAACCCCTCACTGGGGATTCTAGGCAGGTGCTCTACCATCCCAACCTTTCTAAAAGGGCATTAAGTTCATTCAAAGGGGCTCCATCTCATGTCCTAATTACCTTCCAGGGGAAGGCTTCAATGTATGCATTTGGTCCACAGCACCTGTCTCATGTCCCCCTACATGTGAGGTAATCTATTAACCATTCTTCACCGTGTCCCATCTGGCAATGCCTCCCACTCCTCCTTTTCTCCCCGTAGGGATGCAGCTCTCCCTAAGAGCCCCCCTCTTCAGGAGGAGACTTCTCCCAGCCTTCTCTACACATAACACTTCCTGGGTTTGGGAGTCAGAGGCCTCTGGTGCTGAGTCCCAGCAATGTGGACTTAGGGATATACTTGAACCTCCCTGTAGCCCTGCCATCTTGACCCTGTGACTGGCTTGTGTTCATTTGCATAGTGCTGGGCCCTGCACATCTGTCAGAGCTGGTGAGTGGCTGGAGTTTGGGTTGGTCTTGCCTTTCCCACCAGGTCTGATGCTCTCAAAGAGTCAGAGCAACAAGGGAGCCTCCCCAGACCCAGGGGGTTTATGGTACTGCCTCTAAATCCGGAAAATGCCGACAAAGACTTCTGCTTTATCACAGAACAAGGACCCCCTGGGAGGGGTTTGAACTCCACATTCAAACATACTAATGTGAAACCTGGAGGCTGTCCTGAGATGCTCAGCCTTATCCATAAAGCAAGGATGATAAAAGTCACCCCCAAAACATGATCAGAACCCCCATGAGGACAAAGCAATTGAGGTGGCCAGAATGCTATCCCCTTAAAATGCACAGAGTCCATTTGACCTATAGGACAGGCCAGCTGTGTGGCACAGATTGCTGGGGTGAAGGGGTGATTCTCCACTGTGGTCTCAGGGTGCTGGGAGCTGCTGTCACTACTACTGGGCAGACTCATGTCCTAGAGGACTGCACCATAATTCAGTGGTCTGGGAAAAGGTCATGACTCCAAACCTATCGCATGGTTGTTCCTGGGTGCTCATGGCATTATTGCCATTGCACATCCCAAACCACAGGCTGAGACCACCACAGATGCTACCATTGCTTTTCCTACACTGCTTTCCTGGTCTCACCTGTTGTCTCCTCTGGAAACCACAGCGATGGCTCTGGCCCATTTGCCCCTCTCCTCCACTCCTGACCAAGGGGTTTGGAGAAATCAAGTTCCCCTTTAATGCCACTACTTAGCCCAAGATCTGCTGGTCTCCCAATTCCAGAATAAGAAACTGGGCATGTTAGAGCATGCCTGTAATCCCACTGGGGTGGTTGAGGCAGGAGAATGGCTTTAAGTTGGAGGCCATCCAGAACTCTATAGTGGCTTGCTGTGCAAGTATGAGACCTGAGTTTGGATCTCCAGCACTCTCATAAACAGACTGGTGTGGCCATATGTGCCCCTGTAACCTGAGTGGCGGGGATTGGGGGAGGTCGTCAGAGATGTGGTGGGGACTGGAGAGTTAGAGACAGGAGGATCACCGAGACTTGCTGGCTGCCAACCCTGATGAAAAATGATGAGCTCTGAGTTCAGCAAGAGAGCATGGTTCAAGGGAATAAGGCAGAGAAGGGAACGGGGCGGGGGCACCTGATGCTTTCTTGTGTGTGTTCATGGGTACTTGATGTCATCTGTGTGCACACATGAATACAGAGAGGGGGGAGGGGGAGGGAGAGGGGGAGGGGGAGGGGGAGAGGGAGAGGGAGAGGGAGGGAGGGAGGGAGAGAGAGAGAGAGACAGAGAGAGAGATCTTGTCTCAGAAAAAAACAAAAAGCCAAAAACAAAACAAAACAAAACAACAACAACAAAAAAACCCACCACCATCACCATCACCAGGTGCCAGGCACTTCCCTCCCTCCAAGCCTCTCCTCCCACACCCCTGCCTGTCTGGGATGTCCTTTTCCTGCTGTAATATGAGTCTCCTTCAGGTCCTAACCATGACCTCACCTCCTTCAGGAGCGTTCTCTGAGTCTGCCGGCAACATCTCATCACTTGTACCCTGCCTAGCCTCACTGATAACAGTCATTAGCTCACATCTCCATCCACCTTTTCTACAAAACCTCTGAGTTCCTGCAGGGAGTGTGTGTGTGTGTGTGTGTGTGTGTGAACCTGGCACCAGAAATAGCCCAGCTACCTTGGTCTTCTGCTCTGTAGCATGACACTAGAAACAATCAAATCTACCAAACAGTTGGTGCTTAATAAATGCTTTCTGGGTGCAAGGTAGCAAGGGATAAAGGGAGGAAATGGATGGAAGACCCAAAGACCAGGAAAATGAAGCACCTACACAGATCTAAAGCAAAAGAATTAGTGTGAAAGGAGCAGGGCACAGGATGGTCCTCAAGGCTTCAGGGTACGCTGCCCCTGGTGTGTGTGGTGTGTATATGTGGTGCATATGTATGTGGTATCTATGTGTGTATGGGCAGTATATATGTGGTATGTTTATGTGTGATATGTGAAGTATGTGTATGTATTCTATGGGTGATGTGTGTGATGTATGTATGAGTGGAGTGTGTATGTGGTGTGTATGTGTATGTTTGTGTGTATAGGGGTGCATGTATGGAGAATGTACGTATTTGTACTTATCTGTGAATGTGCATATATACATGTGCACATAGATGTGAAGGCCAGAGGTCTCCTCTATCACTCCCCACCTTAATTTCTGAGCTAGCATCTCTGCCTGAACCTGGAGCTGGCTGATTCTGCTAGACTGGGCCAACAAGCCCCTCAGATCCTCTTGCCTCTGCCTCTCCAGCAATAGGGCTACTGGAGTGTGCTACCCAGCCTGGCTTTACCGTGGGTGCTGGGGATTCTTAGGCTTGGGTAGCAGGCACTTCACTGACTAAGCAGGAGTCCCCGTAACAGGAGCAGAAATGATCTGCTAGACTAGTAAGCAGAAAGGCCAAGTTCATACTCTTTAAACCTTACAGATAACCTATCTGCTCAAGGTGCTGACAAGAAGTCATGGCAAGGGTGTCATTACAGACAATCACACAAACAATAAACATCTGAAAATATCCGAGTGTGTTTCAAAGTCATCTGTTACCATAGAACCCAACTGTGTAGGGGGAGGTGCCATGTCAGAGCCAAAGCTGAACCCGCCTCTGCAGATTTACATAGACCACTGTGTGTTGTTGCCGAAAGGGCCCATTAGAGCCAGCGATGGCTTTCCTCTGTACATGTGCCAGACAACTGGAAGATAATGTCAGTCTTCCTATTAGGAAAAAGGAATTCAATGGTGGTGGGGGTTTACTCCAACTGCAATGCAGGCAGATGCTTCTCTGGGGTCCACAAGAGCCCAGACATCATCCACAGTGGGGAAGGACAAAAGGTGGCCTGCGTCGGGTCAGACATGCTATCTTGTAGAGCTTGAAGTGGGGCTGACAGGGTGTGGCTTGTGGAATCTGTCACCTTGCAAGGTGACAGGGAGCCAAAGAGATATGAGATACCTTAAAGGAGGAGCTCTCCTTTCACCAGATAGGCTGTGTCCCCAGGTGGCATTTGTGACACAAGCCACCTGCTGGCATAGCAGGAGGTCCCTGGCACCTGCCTTGGCCATATGTCTCAGTGTGAGATCATGGCCCAGGCCTGGATGGCAAGGGTCCCGGTCTCACCCAGCTAACATCCCCAAGAAGACAAGGACAGTAACCACAAGACAGAAATACAGAAGGGGGCTGGCAAGGTGGATTTTGGGTAAAGTGCCTACTGTGTAAGTGAGCTCAAATTCCCCAAACTCATATAAAAGTTAGCCAGAAGAAAGCGACCTTAAAAATAACTTCATGAAGATGCTAGAGGCCTTTAAAGAGGAAATGAAAAATTCCCTTAAAGAAACTGAGGAAAAGACAAACAAAAAATTGGAAGAAATCAATGAATCCCTTAAAGAAAGTCTAGAAAACCATGAAAAAGCAATTAAACATGTGAAGGAAACAGTTCAAGACATGAAAAGAGAAATGGAAACAGTGAAGAAGACACAAACAGAGGGGATGCTGAAAACAGAAAATCTGAGCAAATGAACAAGAAACACAGATGCAAGCATAACCAACAGAATACAAGAGATGGAAGAGAGAATCTCTGCTGTAGAGGATACAATAGAGGAAATAGATTCGTCGGTCAAAGAAAACACCAAAAAAGTCATAACACAAAATGTCTAGGAAATCTGGGACACCATGAAAAGGCCAAACCTAAGAATAATAGGGATAGAGGAAGGAGAAGAATACCAACTCAAAGGCACAGAAAATATATTCAATAAAATGATAGAAGAAAACTTTCCCCACTTAAAGAAATACCTATGAAGATACAAGAAGCCTATAGAACACCAAACAGACTAGACCCCCCAAAAGTCCCCTTGCCACATAATAATTAAACCACTAAACATACAGAATAAAGAAAGAATATTAAGAGCAGCAAAGGAAAAAGGCCAAGTGACTTATAAAGGCAGACCCATCAGAATAATATCTGACTTCTCAATGGAGATTTTGAAAGCCAGAAGGACCTGGACAATTGTAATGCAGACACTAAGAGACCATGGATGCCAGCCTAGACTAATAAACCCAGCAAAACTTCCAATCACCATGGATGGAGTGAAGAAGACATTCCAAGACAAAACAAGATTTAAATAATACCTATTCACAAATCCAGCCCTACAGAAAGCACTAGAAGGAAAATTCCAACCTAAGGAAGTCAGATACACCCATGAAAACACAGGCAATAGATAACCCCACAGCAGTAAACCCCAAAGAAGAGAAATACACATGCACTACCACCAAAAGATAGCAGGAATGAACAATCACTGGTCATTAATATCCCTTAATATCAGTGGACTTAATTCACCTATAAAAAGACACAGGCTAACAGAATGGATATGAAATCAGGACCCATCCTTCTGCTGCATACAAGAAACAAACCTCAACTTCAAAGACAGATATTACCTCAGAGTAGAAGGCTGGGAAAAGACTTTCCAATTAAATGATCTCAAGAAGCAAGCAGGTGTAGCTATTCTAATATCCAGCAAAATGGACTTCAAACTAAAATCAGTCAAAAGAGATCATGAAGGACATTACATATTCATCACAGGAAAAAATCCACCAAGATGAAGTCTCAATTCTGAACATTTACGCCACAAATACAAGGGCACCCACATATGTAAAAGAAACATTACTAAAGCTTAAATCACATATAAAACCCCACACATTAATAGTGGGAGACTTCAGCCAGGCAGTTGTGGTGTATGCCTTTAATCCCAGCACTTGGGAGGTAGAGCCAGGTAGATCTCTGTGAGTTCAAGGCCAGCCTGGGCTACCAAGTGAGTTCCAGGAAAGGCACAAAGCTACACAGAGAAACCCTGTCTTGAAAAACTTAAAAAAAAATAGTGGGAGACTTCAACACACTACTCTCATCACTGAACAGATCTGCCAGCTCGAAACTTAATAAATAAAGGACCTACCAGATGTTATGACTCAAATGGACTTAATCAATATCTACAGAATATTCCACCCTAACAAAAAAGAATATACCTTCTTCTTAGCATCCATGGAACCTTCTCTAAAATTGACCACATACTCGATCACAAAGCAAATCACAACATGTACAAAAAAATTGGAATAACCTCCTGTATTCCAAAAACCATGATGGCTTAAAGTTAGATTTCAACAACAACAGAAATTACAGAAAGCCTACAATCTCATGGAAACTGAATAATGCTCAACTGAATCACCAATTGGTCAAGGAAGAAATAAAGAAAGAAATTAAAGATTTCCTAGAATTCTTTTTTAAAAATCTCTTTGAGCATTAGCTACGCAGAGTATCATTAAAGTAACTTTTTATTAGAATTCAATAAAAATGAATGTAC
The DNA here is from genome assembly GCF_903995425.1 of Onychomys torridus. Lineage (NCBI taxonomy): Eukaryota > Metazoa > Chordata > Mammalia > Rodentia > Cricetidae > Onychomys > Onychomys torridus. The sequence continues at coordinate 9,527,519 of NC_050464.1, forward strand.
TACATACCCAAACTTATAGGACACTATGAAAGCAGTGCTAAGAGGAAAAATCATAGCACTAAATGCACACATAAAGAAGATGGAGAAATATCACACTAGTGACTTAACAGCAAACCTAAAAGCTCTAGAATAAAAAGAAGCAAACTCACCCAGGAGGAATAGACACCAGGAAATGATCAAATTGAGAGCTGAAATTAATAAAATCGAAACAAAGAGAACAATACAAAGAATCAATGAAACAAAGAGTTAGTTCTTTGAGAAAACCAACAAGATAGACAAGCCCTTATCCAAACTAACCAAAAGGCAGAGAGAGAGCATCCAAATTAAGAAAATCAGAAACGAAAAGGGGGACATAACAACAGACAATGAGAAAATCCAGAGAATCATCAGGTCATATTTCAAAAACCTGTACTCCAAAAAATTGGAAAATCTAAAAGAAATGAACAATTTTCTGGATAGATTCTATATACCAAAGTTAAATCAAACCAGATAAACAATTTAAATAGACCAATTAACTTCTAAGGAAATACAAACAGTCATTAAAAGTCTCCCAACCAAAAAAAGTCCAGGACCAGATGGTTTCAAAGAAGAGTTAAGACCAATACTCTTCAAATTGTTCAACATAATTGAAACAGAAGGAAGGTTACCAAACTCCTTTTATGAAGCTACAGTTACTCTGATTCCCAAGCCATAAAAAGATGCAACAAAGAAAGAGAATTATAGACCAATCTCTCTCATGAACATTGATGCAAAACTACTCAATAAAATATTGGCAAACCTACTCCAAGAAAGAACACATCAAAAAAATTATCCAGCTTGATCAAGTAGGCTTCATCCCAGAGATGCAAGGATGTTTTAACATACAAAAGTCTGTTAATGTAATATACCACATAAACAAACTGAAAGAAAAAAACCACATGATTATTTCATTAAATGCTGAAAAGGCCTTTGACAAAATCCAACACTCCTTCATGATAAAGATCTTGGAGAGAACAAGAATACAAGAAACATACCTAAACATAATAAAGGCAATTTACAGCAAGCCAACAGCTGTAGTGGGTAGCCATCCCAGCATTGGCCTGGAAGTTCCAACTCCCACTGAGGCTTCAGTAATGGTCACGCCCACAAGGCGGGGCGGAGGAGGAAGCGGAAGACCCAGGATCAAGAGGAGGGCTCTCTCTTGGTTCTGGGACGATGGACGCAGGAGGTACTCTGAGCAGAGTTCTCCAGAGAACACCGCCAGACTGTGCCATACCTTTGCCAGACCCTACAACCTATCCCTTCATTTGTAAGTTATCCCACAAAATAAACCTCCCTTTTAACTACGTGGAGTGGCCTTAATAATTTCACCAATAAACAGCTACCATCAAAGTAAATGGAGAGAAACTCCAAGTGATTCCACTAAAATCAGGAACAAGACAAGGCTGTCCACTCTCCCCATATTTATTCAATATAGTACTTGAAGTTCTAGCTAGAGCAATAAGACAACAAAAGGATATCAAAGGGGTACAAATTGGAAAGGAAGAAGTCAAACTTTCACTATTTGCACATGATATGATAGTATACATAAGTGACCCCCAAAATTCTACCAGGGAACTTCTACAGCTGACAAACTCCTTCAGTAAAGTGGCAGGATACAAGATCAACTCAAAAAACTCAGCCCTCCTATATTCAAATGAAAAAGGGGCTGAGAAAGAAACCAGAGAAACACCATCCTTTACAATAGCCACAAATAATAATATAAAACACCTTGGGGTAACTTTAACTAAGCAAGTGAAAGACCTGTATGACAAAAACTTTAAGTCCCTTAAGAAAGAAATTGAAGAAGATATCAGAAAATGGAAAGATCTTCCATGCTCATGAATAGGTAGGATCAACATAGTAAAAACAGCAATCTTACCAAAAGCAATCTACAGATTCAGTGCAATCCCCATCAAAACCCCAACACAATTCTTCACAGACCTGGAAAGAACAATACTCAACTTCATTTGGAAAAACTGAAAACCCAGGACAGCTAAAAGAATTCTATACAACAAAACCACCTTTGGAGGCATCACCATCCTTGACATCAAGCTCTACTATAAAGCTATAGTAATAAAAACAGCTTGGTATTGACATAAAAACCAACATGTGGACCAATGTAATCAAACTGAAGACCATGACATTAACCTATACACTTATGAACACCTGATTTTTGACAAAGAAGCAAACACTGTACAATGGAAAAAAGAAAGCATCCTCAACAAATGGTGCTGGCATAACTGGATGTCAACATGCAGAAGATTGCAAATAGATCCATATCTGTCGCCACACACAAACCTCAAGTCCAAGTGGATCAAAGACCTCAATCTAAATCCAGTTACACTGAATCTGATAGAAGAGAAAGTAGGAAGTAGTCTTCAATGCATTGGCACAGGAGATCACTTCCTAAATTTCCGTGCTACGATGAGGAGATGGGATAGTGAGACAAGCAAATCCCTAGAAGCTCTGAGGCCTGCTACACTGATGAAACAGTGGTGAGCAGGAGACCCTGTCTCAGACAAGATGGAAGGCCAGGACCAAAACCTGAGGCTGTCCTCTGACCTCCACACATGTGCCATGCCCACACACACACACACACACACACACACACACACACACACTCCACAAAGATCATAAGAAGTGCACATATGTGTACATGAAGCTATGAGAAGTGCTTGGCAGGCCTGCGATGGTCTGTTTCCCAAAGCAGTGATCTGCTGGGGCAGCGAGCAGGAACAGCTGGACCTGTCTGCCAAGATGCTCCACCCCGGGCCAGGTGAAGCCTGGGGGCCTGGTGTGCAGCTTGACTAGCTCCTTGCCATTCTTGGGTTTAACTTTTACCAGGCAAAGGAGCCTACATTCCAGCTCCATTTGAACCCATCACTGGTATCATCTGCCTCTCAGTGAATGTTTGTGTAATTACCCTGGCAGGAACAAAGACAGTCTAAGATACCCATGCCCCTCCCTTGACAGTAAGACTTTTGAGACAATGCACCCCAAGGAATTGGCATGTCCCCAGGACTCTCACACTGGGAGAAGGAAAAGGCAGCCTCTGGTGCCAGCTAGAGGGGGAGTTTGTCTCCCCAAAAGAGGTTTCACACATTTCTGACAACTAGTTAG